>NC_056452.1:26343744-26646244 GCF_018296145.1 Oncorhynchus tshawytscha | reverse complement strand
AGGAGTCTGGTACAGGAGTCTGGTAGAGGAGGCTGGTAGAGGAGTCTGGTAGAGGAGTCTGGTACAGGAGTCTGGTAGAGGAGTCTGGTACAGGAGTCTGGTAGAGGAGTCTGGTAGAGGAGTCTGGTACAGGAGTCTGGTAGAGGAGTCTGGTACAGGAGTCTGGTAGAGGAGTCTGGTACAGGAGTCTGGTACAGGAGTCTGGTAGAGGAGTCTGGTAGGGAGTCTGGTACAGGAGTCTGGTACAGGAGTCTGGTAGAGGAGTCTGGTAGAGGAGTCTGGTAGAGGAGTCTGGTAGAAGGGTCTGGTACAGGAGTCTGGTAGAGGAGTCTGGTACAGGAGTCTGGTACAGGAGTCTGGTAGAGGAGTCTGGTACAGGAGTCTGGTAGGAGTCTGGTAGAGGAGTCTGGTAGAGGAGTCTGGTAGAGGAGTCTGGTACAGGAGTCTGGTACAGGAGTCTGGTACAGGAGTCTGGTAGAGGAGTCTGGTACAGGAGTCTGGTAGAGGAGTCTGGTAGAGGAGTCTGGTACAGGAGTCTGGTAGAGGAGTCTGGTACAGGAGTCTGGTACAGGAGTCTGGTAGAGGAGTCTGGTACAGGAGTCTGGTAGAGGAGTCTGGTAGAGGAGTCTGGTAGAGGAGTCTGGCACAGGAGTCTGGTAGAGGAGTCTGGTACAGGAGTCTGGTACAGGAGTCTGGTACGAGGAGTCTGGTAGGGGAGTCTGGTAGAGGAGTCTGGCACAGGAGTCCCACGACTGCGTGGCCATGCACGCCTCCAACTCAATCATCAAGTTTGCGGACGACACAACAGTGGTAGGCTTGATCACCAACAACGACGAGACGGCCTACAGGGAGGAGGTGAGGGCCCTCGGAGTGTGGTGTCAGGAAAATAACCTCACACTCAACGTCAACAGAACTAAGGAGATGATTGTGGACTTCAGGAAACAGCAGAGGGAACAACACCCCCCCCCCACATCGATGGAACAGTAGTGGAGAGGGTAGCAAGTTTTAAGTTCCTCGGCATACACATCACAGACAAACTGAATTGGTCCACTCACACAGACAGCATCGTGAGGAAGGCGCAGCAGCGCCTCTTCAACCTCAGGAGGCTGAAGAAATTCGGCTTGTCACCAAAAGCACTCACAAACTTCTACAGATGCACAATCGAGAGCATCCTGGCGGGCTGTATCACCGCCTGGTATGGCAACTGCACCGCCCTCAACCGTAAGGCTCTCCAGAGGGTAGTGAGGTCTGCACAACGCATCACCGGGGGCAAACTACCTGCCCTCCAGGACACCTACACCACCCGATGCTACAGGAAGGCCATAAAGATCATCAAGGACATCAACCACCCGAGCCACTGCCTGTTCACCCCGCTGCCATCCAGAAGGCGAGGTCAGTACAGGTGCATCAAAGCTGGGACCGAGAGACTGAAAAACAGCTTCTATCTCAAGGCCATCAGACTGTTAAACAGCCACCACTAACATTGAGTGGCTACTGCCAACACACTGTCAATGACACTGACTCTACTCCAGCCACTTTAATCATGGGAATTGATGGGAAATGATGCAAATATATCACTAGCCACTTTAAACAATGCTACCTTATATAATGTTACTTACCCTACATTATTCATCTCATATGCATACGTAGATACTGTACTCTATATCATCGACTGCATCCTTATGTAATACATGTATCACTTGCCACTTTAACTATGCCACTTGGTTTACATACTTATCTCATATGTATATACTGTACTCGATATCATCTACTGTATCTTGCCTATGCTGCTCTGTACCATCACTCATTCATATATCCTTATGTACATATTCTTTATCCCCTTACACTGTGTATGACAGTAGTTTTTTTTGGAATTGTTAGTTAGATTACTTGCTCGTTATTACTGCATTGTCGGAACTAGAAGCACAAGCATTTCGCTACACTCGCATTAACATCTGCTAACCATGTGTATGTGACAAATAAAATTTGATTTGATTTGATTTGATTTGATTTGAGTCTGGTAGAGGAGTCTGGTACAGGAGTCTGGTACAGGAGTCTGGTAGAGGAGTCTGGTAGAGGAGTCTGGTACAGGAGTCTGGTAGAGGAGTCTGGTACAGGAGTCTGGTAGAGGAGTCTGGTAGAGGAGTCTGGTACAGGAGTCTGGTAGAGGAGTCTGGTAGAGGAGTCTGGTACAGGAGTCTGGTACATGGAGTCTGGTAGAGGAGTCTGGTAGAGGAGTCTGGTACAGGAGTCTGGTACAGGAGTCTGGTACAGGAGTCTGGTAGAGGAGTCTGGTAGAGGAGTCTGGTACAGGAGTCTGGTACAGGAGTCTGGTACAGGAGTCTGGTAGAGGAGTCTGGTAGAGGAGTCTGGTACAGGAGTCTGGTAGAGGAGTCTGGTAGGGAGTCTGGTAGAGGAGTCTGGTAGGGAGTCTGGTAGGGAGTCTGGTACAGGAGTCTGGTAGAGGAGTCTGGTAGGGAGTCTGGTAGAGGAGTCTGGTAGAGGAGTCTGGTAGAGGAGTCTGGTAGAGGAGTCTGGTACAGGAGTCTGGTAGAGGAGTCTGGTAGAGGAGTCTGGTAGAGGAGTCTGGTAGAGGAGTCTGGTAGAGGAGTCTGGTACAGGAGTCTGGTAGAGGAGTCTGGTAGAGGAGTCTGGTAGAGGAGTCTGGTACAGGAGTCTGGTACAGGAGTCTGGTACAGGAGTCTGGTAGAGGAGTCTGGTACAGGAGTCTGGTACAGGAGTCTGGTACAGGAGTCTGGTACAGGAGTCTGGTACAGGAGTCTGGTAGGGGAGTCTGGTAGAGGAGTCTGGTAGAGGAGTCTGGTAGAGGAGTCTGGTAGAGGAGTCTGGTACAGGAGTCTGGTAGAGGAGTCTGGTAGAGGAGTCTGGTAGAGGAGTCTGGTAGAGGAGTCTGGTAGAGGAGTCTGGTACAGGAGTATGGTAGAGGAGTCTGGTAGAGGAGTCTGGTAGAGGAGTCTGGTAGAGGAGTCTGGTAGAGGAGTCTGGTACAGGAGTCTGGTACAGGAGTCTGGTAGAGGAGTCTGGTACAGGAGTCTGGTAGAGGAGTCTGGTACAGGAGTCTGGTACAGGAGTCTGGTAGAGGAGTCTGGTAGGGGAGTCTGGGAGTCTATAGTGTTTCTCCTGTTGGAACACTTTTACAACCAAGTCGACGTCTTGATGGATTTTAAATGAACAAAATATTTTGGTTTGGTGACTAAACTGCATAACGTGTTATCGTGTGAAATGGGCGAATAGAGTCTGCAGACACAACGCATACAGCAGCAGAACAACGTGCAGTGTTTATACAGGAGTAGGCAACACTGAAAGCTTCAGTTTACATTATTGACAAGCTATTAGCAAGTTAGACAGACACCATGACATTTTCCCCCATTCCGAAGTCCCCACATCAAGCATTGAGCTAAAAGTGAACTTACCTTGCATTCGCTATAAAGTAGTGGTTGGTGGTCACGAAGTTGACTCAAGAGATTTGAAGTGTTGCCTCTTTCACAGCAATTATTGCATGTTGTTCTGCAGACAGGGTGACTATCTTCGATTAAGTTTCCCTCAGCACTCTTGTAAAATCCCAAAACACGACCACACTTTAGATTTGGTCCTCTTAGAAGGCTGAAAAATCTCCCGAGCGCTGTCACTGCCTCCCGCCATGTTTTCACACAAAACCAAACCCACGTTGCCAACTTTGGTTGATGTTGGGCAGTATTTTCCGTTCGTTTTTCAAATCGTGGTAATCACACACGGTTTTACAGTTTTTTTCAATTGCTAAATGACAGTGGACACAACTGGAGTCACATGTGCAAAACTCTTAACTACAGTCTGCACAGCAGCAGTTCATGTGGACCAAACTCTAGTTCGTTTTTCATTGCTTGAACACAGTTTTCAAAACTCTACACACTTATCCCATGACTTTAACCACAACCTGCACAACACTGTGGATTTACAGCACTTTGTTCAAATGCTAACACACTGCTGTCAAAACTGTGAACCACACATTCAAAACAGAATAGATTTCAGCCTTGTGCCTTTCAAACACTGCTGATTGCAATTTCAGCTGAAAGGCTAAGCAGGTGTCTTGTTTTAGACTTGTTAGTGAACACACACACATATTACAGTATATATAGGTAGAGCTCAGAAAGACTCATTTTGGAAATGGAACAAGGAAGATGGGTTCGTGGAGGGAGAAGGGTGGCAGGGAGAGGGCGGATGCGTGGAGGAAGACAAAGAAGACAAAGAGCTGTTATTTCAGATGAAATAAGGGCTACACTTATAGACCATGTCGTGAACCATGGTCTCTCATTGAGAGAGGCAGGGTTGAGGGTGCAACCCAATCTGCAAAGATCCACAGTGGCACCTGTAATGCGAATTTTCCATCATGCAAACAGGTGAGAGTTACATCCTTACCGTAAATGAAAACATTACAGGAATCTATTTTGCATTGCAATTATAGAATATTTACACAGATATATATTACAGTAAGTTTGACTGTAAAATATATTTTTACAACAGGACCCAAAGGCTGCCCCCAACAGGGGAAGAGGAAAAATATTTTCAGATGCGCAGGAAAATGCTATTGTTGACATGGTTGTTGTCAACAATGCAATAAAACTGCGGGAGATTCAAGATAGAGTGCTGGCTGATAATGATATATTTGAAAATGTTAATTCTGTCAGCACAACAACTATTGCTCGAGTCCTAAAGAAACACCAAGTTACAATGAAACAGTTATACACTGTACCGTTCGAGAGAAACAGTGAACGGGTAAAAGAGCAAAGATACCAATATGTCCAGGTAAGACGTCTGAGGTTACGTACACAGCTATACAAAATATTTACAGTAAAAAAAAAAACACTAGCATTTCTACAGTAAAACTGTGCACTTACTGTTTTTCAGAGAGTAATGGAGGTGGAAGCACTGGAAAGACCACATTCATTTGTATTTATCGATGAAGCTGGATTTAACCTTGCCAAAACACGGCGCAGAGGAAGGAATGTTATAGGTCAAAGGGCCACTGTGGAGGTTCCAGGCCAAAGGGGGAAATATCACCATGTGTGTTGCAATGGCCAATGATGGTTTGCTTCTCAACACACCACTCATTGGCCCATACAACACAGAAAGGCTTATAGCTTTCCTAGAACAGCTCTATGCTCAGCTAGTGCCAGCAAAACAGGGGAGCCAGTAAGAAACCCCAAGTTTTTGTCATAGTTTGCGATAACGTTGCTTTTCACCACTCTGCAGCTGTCACAGATTGGTTTGCAGCACATCACAGATTTATGGTTTTGTACCTGCCTGCATATTCACCCTTCCTCAACCCAATAGAGGAGTTTTTCTCTGCCTGGAGGTGGAAAGTGTTTGGTCACCACCCACATGACCAAATGTCTCTTTTGGAAGCCATGCGTGCCGGATGTGAGGACACGAGTCCAGAGGACTGCCAGGGATGGATAAGGCACTCCAGAAGGTTCTTCCCCGGTGCATGGCAAGAGAAAACATTAGATGTGATGTTGAAGAAAACCTGTGGCCTAATGCTAGAGAGAGGCAGGATTAGCCCCTCAATTATTTGTTCGAATTACAGTATGTACTTTTAGTTTCTACCTTTTTTTTCTCATTACTGTAATTCCGTAAATTACTACAGACTATTGAAGCAAACTGCTAATTTTCATTTACTTTAAAGAATTGTTATGTTCTAAAAATTTTAATAAATCATGTGAAAGAATGTCACTCTTTTCTTTGAAGAAAATATTACTTTGTATGAAGTCACTGAAATTGTTCAAACTGTAAAGATGAAAAGTTTGTATTTTCTATATTGGTGTTTGATGCTAGTGTTTTTACTCTCAGTGTGTTCTGAGTGACAGTGTGTGTTATCTCAGTGAGGGTTGTGCATAGTGTTTGGCTGCACTGAGCGTGTTTTGAGCCATGTGTTAAGAGTTGTGTTGCTTGGAATGAGTTTTGCAGGTGATGTGAACTGTTTAGCTCAGGTGACTGTTGGTAGTGCAGACTGTAGTTAGAGTTTTGCACATGTGACTCCAGTTGTGCCCACTGTCGTTTAGCAATCGAAAAAAACTGTAATGATAATTAAAATTTGAAACGGTAATACTAACCGCCTGGAATTTTACCATGGTTTATCGTGAAACCGGTAACCGTTTCATCCCTAGTTACCTTATCATCTAACGTCAAGTCAATAATATTAACTAAAGTAACGTCATAATCAACATAGTTACTAGAACTAACTTGTTAGTAAACCCGCTACAATCATGCAGTACAGTGTACAGTCAGAAGGCAGTTTAGCAGTTCCACCGGCGGGCCCCGGTGGCAATAACTTAATTAAAGCTTACCTTGACTTGGAAGAGTTTCAGTGTTGCATAGCCATAGCCAGCTACCTAACATAGCATCCCTCTCTGTTCGAGTCTGGTGTTTGAGTAGGCTAAACTAGCTAGCTCCAATCAGCTAGCAAAGTGAAAGTTAATTTTAAAAAATACAACCAAATAGCTCTCTCTCTCTCTCCTCTCTCTCTCTCTTGCTTCTCCTTAATTTTTGAAGAAATTAATTTATTAACAACTGTTCAACTATTGTCTTTCTTTCTCTTTGAGTCAACTACTCACCACATTTTATGCACTGCGGTGCTAGCAAGCTGTAGATTATGCTTTCATTACTAGATTCATTCTCTGATACTTTGATTGGGTGGACAACATGCCAGTTCATGCAGCAAGAGCTCTGATAGGTTGGAGAACATTCCCTGGAAGTTGTCATAATTACTGTGTAAGTCTATGGAAGGGGGTGAGAACAAATAGTCTACTTGGTTTTGTATTGAAGTCAATGTACCCAGAGGAGGACAGAAGCTAGCTGTCCTCCAGCTACACCATGGTACTACTCTACAGAATGCTGTTGAGGCTACTGTAGACCTTCATTACAAAACAGTGTGTTTTAATCAATTATTTGGTGACATGTGAATATATATATATAGTATGTTTAAAAATGTTAACTTTTGAAATGTTTCAATATTTGTATTTTTATGAAATTCACTAAGAAAGATCGTCCTCCCCTCCCTCCTCTGAGGAGCCTCCACTGTGTGGAGTATAGAGATGTGGTAGTCATGAAAAAAATATTATTGCATACAGAGTGAGTCCAACTTATTATGTGACTTGCTAAGCACATTTTTACTCATGAACTTATTTAGGCTTGCTATAACAAAGGGGTTATAATTCCATTTATGGGTTATTGTGTGTAGGCCAGTGACACAACATCTCAATTTAATCCATTTTAAATTCAAGCTGTAACACAACAAAATGTGGAAAAAGTCAAGGGGTGTGAATACTCTTGAAGGCACTGTACAACCAATAGCATATATAGATCTAGGAATAATAATTGTTGTTGTTGGCATAGCCCGAATATACCCATGGCCAGGACATAGATATTTAGGTGACAGGCATGTTAATGACAGCCTCCATTTCTGACATGTACAAAAGTTACACCATTTAAACATACTTTATCTCTCTCTCTTTCTTTTTTCCTTTCTCTCCCTCCCTCCATCCCCCAGGAGTATGATGCCCAGGGCCTTGGATGGCCAGGTTGTCATGGAGAAGACACCGCGTTATTTTGTTACCGTGGAGACCCCGGGGCGTGTACACTCCATGTCGCATGACGTGAAGCTGATTATTGTGGTCCGAGATCCTGTGACCCGGGCCATCTCTGACTACACCCAGATCATCTCCAAGACCCCCCACATCCCCACCTTCGAGACCCTCGCCTTCAAGAACCGCACCAATGGTCAGAATTATAGTGATACATTTTTATTTGTATAGACCTATGAATAAAGGAATGAACAGATGGATGAATGCATGAATTCATTAATTCATTGATGAATGAATGACACAAAAACATAGTTTTTCCCTAGTCAAATGCAGTACCCACACAAATACTCTATTCTTCAATCCTGTCTTCAGTCCTGTCTTCAGTCTTGTGTCCAGTCCTGTCTAAAGGGTCTTAAACCAGTATCTTGTCTTGGTCTCAGGTGAGATCGACTCTCTGTGGAGCCCTCTATGGATCGGACTGTACGCCCAGCACCTGGAGCGTTGGCTGGCCTGGTTCCCCCGGGCCCAGATCCATCTGGTCAGTGGGGAGGGCCTCATCTCCGACCCAGCCGGAGAACTAGGAAAGGTCCAGGACTTTCTGGGCCTTCAGAGGATTGTGACGGACAAGCACTTCTACTTCAATAAGACTAAAGGTTTCCCCTGCCTGAAGAAACCGGAGGGCAGCAGCAAGCCCCACTGCCTGGGAAAGACTAAAGGCAGGACACACGCCTCCATTGATCCGGAAGTGATCCAGAGACTGAGGGAGTTCTATAGGCCGCACAACCAGCGGTTCTACCAGATGACTGGCCAGAACTTTGGATGGCAATGAGGACTCAGTAGGGATACCAAGGTAAAACATGCATCGAGAGTAACAAAGACACTCAGGCATGGTTCACAGGGACAGGGACAGACATTAATGTCATTTTGGACATGCAGGACAAATCTAATAAGACCAACTACAATCCACAGCATGTGCTCTCTGATTACAACCTCATTGATGCCCAAAGCGAAAGAGTACACTTTCTACTCAAACAGGCATAAATCATTCTCACAAATCGATTTTCATACTATTATCTACACCTCTTTTCTCTATAATAAAGAAATTAGAAATTGGACATATGAGCTTGTCTGACCACCATGCTTACCACTGCCAACTTCAAAGTTCAGAATCTCCTAAAATACAAGATGGCTTTTCAACGTTTCTTTCACACAAAGTCCTACATTCTGTAATCAATTTGAAATTGAGATAAATGAATTCATAACGATCAATAACAAAAAGTGGTCGATGACCCCAGGATTCTATGGGATGCCACCGTAGGTTTTTGCTAAAGATAATGCATTTGTATCTGTTTTGAATAAATCACAATAAAAAGAAAAGATCAGATTTGGAAATGTTGTTCACTTTTAGAGCTAAACAAACACTATTTTCAGACCAGGTAACTATTACTCTTTCCAAAGTCATGACAGAACTTCGTTTATTGATAAAGACTGAGTGCAGAACTTGCCTTCCATCGAGTTAGATTCAACCATTACTTCCATGGTCCCATTCGTTTACTGGGCTGACAAGCTACGCAGTAACAAACAATTAGCTGACAAAGCGGCTATTGAATCTGAAACAGTGAAATTACTATCAGAACCCAAATGAATCAATCAAAGATTCTTCCCGCTTTTATAAATAACTGTACACCTCTGATTATAAATCCACACCAAGTTCTTTATAAAAAAAGAATGAAGAACTCTTCTCTCAGCAGAGAAAGACAACTTGTCGGGATCCCAAATCTCTCTGAACGAACTGAAAGGGGAGTTGGATGACATGAATAAAGACAAACCACCTGGATGGGTGGTTATTCCTCCTGAGGTCTATTTAACATTTTGGAATCAATTAGGTCCACTGTCGCTCAAAATGTTTAATACGTTCACAAGGGTTCATTTGGACGAGATGTGAAACAGCACTAATTTCACTTTTATTAGAAATAAGGTAAGGCTGCCACCCATTGTTCTCATTATCGCCCCCCTATCTGCATACAGAGTAATGACATAGCCTCATACTGTTGATACAATGTAATGACATAGCCTCATACTGTTGATACAATGTAATGACATAGCCTCATACTGTTGATACAATGTAATGACCTAGCCTCATACTGTTGATACAATGTAATGACATAGCCACGTACAGAGTAATGACATAGCCTCATACTGTTGATACAATGTAATGACATAGCCTCATACTATTGATACAATGTAATGACATAGCCACGTACAGAGTAATGACATAGCCTCATACTGTTGATAGAATGTAATGACATAGCCACGTACAGAGTAATGACATAGCCTCATACTGTTGATACAATGTAATGACATAGCCTCATACTGTTGATACAATGTAATGACATAGCCACATACTGTTGATACAATGTAATGACATAGCCTCATACTGTTGATACAATGTAATGACATAGCCACGTACAGAGTAATGACATAGCCTCATACTGTTGATACGGAAGTGGCTCTGTGCTGGGAACTAAATCCAATGTTTACAGACCTCTGGGTAGTGAGGGAGACAATGCAGAAAGACCAGCTATATGCTAGTTACCTTTCAGTATCTAATAGATGTTCAACGAAAGTAAGAAAGTGGCATTGTTTGAAAACAGCTGGCGTTCTTGTCTTAGATACACGGTGGCCCGCCAGGAGTGAAGGACATTGTTATGGGATGTGTAGTCTGCAGTGTAGGCTGATGTGTAGTCTACAGTGTAGGCTGCAGTGTAGGCTGCAAGTGTAGGCTGATGTGTAGTCTACAGTGTAGGCTGATGTGTAGTCTGCAGTGTAGGCTGCAGTGTAGGCTGATGTGTAGTCTGCAGTGGAGGCTACAGTGTAGGCTGATGTGTAGTCTGCAGTGTAGGCTGATGTGTAGTCTGCAGTGTAGTCTGCAGTGTAGGCTGATGTGTAGTCTGCAGTGTAGGCTACAGTGTAGGCTGATGTGTAGTCTGCAGTGGAGGCTGATGTGTAGTCTACAGTGTAGGCTGCAGTGTAGGCTGATGTGTAGTCTGCAGTGTAGGCTGCAGTGTAGGCTGATGTGTAGGCTGATGTGTAGTCTGCAGTGTAGGCTGCAGTGTAGGCTGATGTGTAGGCTGATGTGTAGTCTGCAGTGTAGGCTACAGTGTAGGCTGATGTGTAGTCTGCAGTGTAGGCCTGAGTCTGTGTAGGCTGATGTGTAGGCTGATGTGTAGGCTGATGTGTAGTCTGCAGTGTAGGCTGCAGTGTAGGCTGATGTGTAGGCTGATGTGTAGTCTGCAGTGTAGGCTGAGGCTGATGTGTAGGCTGATGTGTAGGCTGATGTGTAGTCTGCAGTGTAGGCTGGCTGATGTGTAGTCTGCAGTGTAGGCTACAGTGTAGGCTGATGTGTAGGCTGATGTGTAGGCTGCAGTGTAGGCTGCAGTGTAGGCTGATGTGTAGTCTGCAGTGTAGGCTGATGTGTAGGCTGATGTGTAGTCTGCAGTGTAGGCTGATGTGTAGGCTGATGTGTAGTCTGCAGTGTAGGCTGCAGTGTAGGCTGCAGTGTAGGCTGATGTGTAGGCTGCAGTGTAGGCTGATGTGTGCTGTATTAGCAACGTCCTGCAGATGAAAAACTAAACAAAACAAAAACAAGAGTTGTCTTACGATGGATGCTTCATGCAGTTAGACATTCCTTATGCTACTCTTTTTTTTTATACGACTTAGCTTATTTCAGTCTGTGCTTTAGGCTTTGAATAAACAATAGTTGTAGGCAATCAATACACAGTATACAGGAGGAGGAATGATGTAGAGAGCAGTGACAGGAAGCATGAGTAGCATCGTTATAAGTGCTCAGATTCGACTGAGTGGTTTTGTATCGTTGTTGAATAAAGAATGTGCATAAAGTGGATTAAGAGGAGCTCACATGTATCAGGCCTTTCTGGGTAGAGGTTGCCCATAGGCACAGATCTAGCATCAGTTTAGGCAAGGAAACACTAAACTGACCTTAGGTCACTGGCTATGGGCATCTTCATCCTAACCTGGGTAGCCCCCCATAGGAGGACGACCAAAATATAACAACGGATGAATCTGACATCTTAAACCAATATATTGGAATCAATGGGAACAGAAGCTTTTTGGCTCCAACGGGCTGCTGTAGAACCCGCCACATTTTTGGATGTATTTGCACTAGTTTGAAAAAAAATGTCAAACAACAATAAAGCAGATTTTGAAGCAAATGTCACATTGCATCTTTGTACTGTCAAAGCTATTCTGACTCCCGTGTGGCTCAATTAGTAAAGCACTTGCAACACCCAAGGTTGTCGGTTTAATTCCCATCGGGGACCAGTTTGAAAATGTATTCTCTCATTGCTCAGGTTGAAATGTATATGAGGTTGATGAAATGAAGAGAGTTGTGTGAGGAAGAACAGAGCGTATTGAGTTGATCGATCTCAGTGAGCAATAAGGCAGACCACCATAGTGACAGAAATGTGTTAACATTGCCCTCCAATGGCCATTAGAGGAACTGCACAATCATCAAATCCCCAACACGATTGTGTCCCTTTGTGTTTAACTGCATACCCAGATCTGAAAAATACTTATTAATAATCGAATGAAAATGTTTGTTATGAGTTCTATGGTAGTTATATAGGCGTTTAGACTTTGTATAAAAATGTCTTCTTTTATTTCTGTTATCAACACTGAACCTTATTAGTACGTAACAATATAAACAATTATATTTGGCAATAAACAAGTTACTAAACAACTCACTTTATGTTTCATAATTTGCCCGAGTATCTTTGATATAAAATTATGAATATTCTGTACAACTTAACATATAACTCCTATCATTTAAGTTAATCATTGCAATTAATCACACACAGAAAATTACCAAAATAGCACTTAAGACAAATAAATGACTGAAAATAAACATCTGACACCAACACACACAGAAAGGAGCATCTGTACCTTGAAACGTATTAGAAACACACAAAGAAGAACTAATTGAACTCGGCTGGAAAATGTGAAATATTTTTAAAAGAGCCACTTATTTCAACAGTTCAATTAAATACATGAATTTGAGTGTTAATAAATACGTAAGGAAACGCAATATACAGTATATACACAAATCCATAATAAAATGAACTTTAAGCTAGGTCGTTATACTAACTAGGAAAGTATAAATCATATGTATCTTAAATACTGTCTTGAAATACATTTCTCTGATGCTGGTTCATTCAACTTGGAGTCTATAATGTGTACAATTCTAGGACATTTACAGCTGTAGCCTTCCGTATTTCACTACAATTGTCAAGTAAACCTTTTACTTTCCTAGAAATCCTCATAAAAGCAATACATCTCAGTGCACATGGAAAGAAAGAGCAGGATATCATAACGGTGTTGGCCGTTTGCACAGATACAAGCCACATAGCGGAATCTCCCATGTCTCATTAGAGACACGACAATAGGAACAGAACCTGGCCTTTGTAACTTTGTAACAGCGAGTCTCCCTCTCGGCACATCTGCAGGCTGTTTGAAGTTGATCACAATACAGTAGCCGGAATCGAAGGCATTCAGCATGGCCTGGCAAATATCTCCACCCTCATCCTTTATCTACAGTGCCTTCAGAAAATATTCACACCTCTTGACTTTATCCAAATGTTGTTGTGTTACAGCCTGAATTTAGAATGGATTAAATGGAGATTTGTTCTGTCACTGGCCCACACACAATACCCCATAATGTCAAAGTGGAATTATGTTTTTTGAAATGTTAATAACAAATTAATAAAAAAATGAAAAGCTGAAATGTCTTAATAGGTCAATAATTATTCAACTCATTTGTTATGGCAAGCATAAATAAGTTCAGGAGTACACATTTGCTTAACAAGTTTAACAAGTCACATAATAAGTTGCATGGACTCTGTATGCAATAATAGTGTTTAACATGATTTTTGAATGAGTACCTCATCTCTGTACCCCACACATACAATTATCTGTAAGGTTGAGCAGTGAATTTCAAACACAGATTCAACCACAAAGACCAGGGGGGGTTTCTAATACCTCGTAAAAAAAGGGCACCTATGGGTAAACATAAACAAAAGGGCACCTATTGGTAGATGGGTAAACATAAACAAAAGGGCACCTATTGGTAGATGGGTAAACATAAACAAAAGGGCACCTATTGGTAGATGGGTAAACATAAAAAAAGGGCACCTATTGGTAGATGGGTAAACATAAACAAAAGGGCACCTATTGGTAGATGGGTAAACATAAACAAAAGGGCACCTATTGGTAGATGGGTAAACATAAACAAAAGGGCACCTATTGGTAGATGGGTAAACATAAAAAAAGGGCACCTATTGGTAGATGGGTAAACATAAACAAAAGGGCACCTATTGGTAGATGGGTAAACATTAAAAAAAGGGCACCTATTGGTAGATGGGTAAACATAAAAAAAAGGGCACCTATTGGTAGATGGGTAAACATAAACAAAAGGGCACCTATTGGTAGATGGGTAAACATTAAAAAAAGGGCACCTATTGGTAGATGGGTAAACATTAAAAAAAGGGCACCTATTGGTTGATGGGTAAAAACAAAAAAAAAGCCGTTATTGAATACTGAGCATGATGAAGTTATTCATTACACTTTGGATGGTGTATCAATACATCCAGTATATACAGGCGTCCTTCCTAACTCAGTTGCCGGAGAGGAAGGAAACCGCTCAGTGATTTCACCATGAGGCCAATGGTGACTTTAAAACAGTTACAGAGGTTAATGGCTGTGATAGAAGAATATACAATAAATTATATTGTAGTTACTCCACAGTACTAAACTCATTGACATAGTGAAAAAGAGGAACCAGTTTGCAACAACGCACTAAAATAATATCACAATAAAATGTTAATTAACTTTTGGTCCTGAATACAAAGTGTTATGTTTGGGGCAAATCCAATACAACACATTACTGAGTACCACTCTCCATATTTTCTAGCATAGTGGTGACAGCATCATGTTATGAGTATGGTTCTAATCGTTAAGGACTGGGGGAGTTTTTCAGGATAAAACATAAACGGAAAGGAGGTAAGCACAAGCAAAATCCTAGAGGAAAACCTGGTTCTGTCTGCTTTCCACCAGACACTTGGAAATGAATTCAACCTTCAACAGGATAATAACTTAAAACACAAGGCCAGATCTACACTGGAGTTGCTTGGCAAGAAGACAGTCAATGTTCCCGAGTGGCCGAGTTACAGTGTTGACTTAAATCTAATTGAAAATCTATGGCAAGACCTGAAAATGGTTGTCTAGCAACGATCAACAACCAACTTGACAGAGCTGGGTTGTGTTGCACAATCCAGGTGTGGAAAGCTCTTAGAAACTTACCCAGAAAGACGCACAGATGTAATCACTGTCAAAAGGTGCTTTTACAAAGTATTGACTCGGTGGTGTGAATACTGTTTCATTTTCAATACATTTGCCAACATTTTTAAAAACATGTTTTCACTTTGTCATTATAGGGTATATTGTGTGTAGATGGGTGAGGGAAAAACATATTTAATCTATGTTGAATTCAGGCTGTAACACACCAAAATGTGGAATAAGTCAAAGGGTGTGAATACTTTCCAAAAGCACATGTATATAAACTTTCTGAATGGATCAATTTTGACCCTTAATCATCCTCTATCCATCTCTCCTCTTTCCATCTCTCCTCTTTCCATCCCTCCTCTATCCAGCTCTCCTCTATCCATCTCTCCTCTATCCATCTCTCCTCTATCCATCTCTCCTCTATCCATCTCTCCTCTATCCATCTCTCCTCTATCCATCTCTCCTCTATCCATCTCTCCTCTTTCCATCTCTCCTCTATCCATCTCTCCTCTTTCCATCTCTCCTCTATCCATCTCTCCTCTATCCATCCCTCCTCTATCCATCTCTCCTCTATCCATCTCTCCTCTATCCATCTCTCCTCTTTCCATCTCTCCTCTATCCATCCCTCCTCTATCCATCTCTCCTCTATCCATCTCTCCTCTTTCCATCTCTCCTCTATCCATCTCTCCTCTATCCATCCCTCCTCTATCCATCCCTCCTCTTTCCATCTCTCCTCTATCCATCTCTCCTCTATCCATCTCTCCTCTTTCCATCTCTCCTCTATCCATCCCTCCTCTATCCATCTCTCCTCTATCCATCCCTCCTCTATCCATCTCTCCTCTATCCATCTCTCCTCTATCCATCTCTCCTCTATCCATCTCTCCTCCATCCATCTCTCCTCTATCCATCTCTCCTCTATCCATCTCTCCTCTTTCCATCTCTCTCTATCCATCTCTCCTCTATCCATCTCTCCTCTATCCATCTCTCCTCTTTCCATCTCTCCTCTATCCATCTCTCCTCTTTCCATCTCTCCTCTATCCATCTCTCCTCTATCCATCCCTCCTCTATCCATCTCTCCTCTATCCATCTCTCCTCTATCCATCTCTCCTCTTTCCATCTCTCCTCTATCCATCCCTCCTCTATCCATCTCTCCTCTATCCATCTCTCCTCTTTCCATCTCTCCTCTATCCATCTCTCCTCTATCCATCCCTCCTCTATCCATCCCTCCTCTTTCCATCTCTCCTCTATCCATCTCTCCTCTATCCATCTCTCCTCTTTCCATCTCTCCTCTATCCATCCCTCCTCTATCCATCTCTCCTCTATCCATCCCTCCTCTATCCATCTCTCCTCTATCCATCTCTCCTCTATCCATCTCTCCTCTATCCATCTCTCCTCCATCCATCTCTCCTCTATCCATCTCTCCTCTTTCCATCTCTCCTCTTTCCATCTCTCCTCTATCCATCTCTCCTCTATCCATCTCTCCTCCATCCATCTCTCCTCTATCCATCTCTCCTCTATCCATCTCTCCTCTTTCCATCTCTCCTCTATCCATCCCTCCTCTATCCATCTCTCCTCTATCCATCTCTCCTCTTTCCATCTCTCCTCTATCCATCTCTCCTCTATCCATCCCTCCTCTATCCATCCCTCCTCTTTCCATCTCTCCTCTATCCATCTCTCCTCTATCCATCTCTCCTCTTTCCATCTCTCCTCTATCCATCCCTCCTCTATCCATCTCTCCTCTATCCATCCCTCCTCTATCCATCTCTCCTCTATCCATCTCTCCTCTATCCATCTCTCCTCTATCCATCTCTCCTCTATCCATCTCTCCTCTATCCATCTCTCCTCCATCCATCCCTCCTCTATCCATCTCTCCTCTATCCATCTCTCCTCTATCCATCTCTCCTCCATCCATCTCTCCTCTATCCATCTCTCCTCTATCCATCTCTCCTCTATCCATCTCTCCTCTATCCATCCCTCCTCTATCCATCTCTCCTCTATCCATCTCTCCTCTATCCGTCTCTCCTCTCTGCCTTTCCATTTCCAAAGCCGTGGGAAGTAGGGGTGCTGAGGTTGCTGCAGAAACCCCTGAAAATAAATAAAATGGTTTACTTTGTCCATTTCTATGCTTTATTACTGTACTGTCTGTCTGTCTGTCTGTCTGTCTGTCTGTCTGTCTGTCTGTCTGTCTGTCTGTCTGTCTGTCTGTCTGTCTGTCTGTCTGTCTGTCTGTCTGTCTGTCTGTCTGTCTGTCTGTCTGTCTGTCTGTCTGTCTGTCTGTCTGTCTGTCTGTCTGTCTGTCTATATACATATTTTTCTCTCTCATCCTCTACACATCTCTACTTCAGCTTGGATTTGGGGAACTTGGATTTGGATCTCCTCTAACATGAAGTCACTGTTGCTAAATGCAATTTGGTTTTGTAAACTAGGAGCATGTCGGAAATCTTTCCAGAGGAGCGGAAATGTCTGTGTCAGTCTATTGAAGTATATCAGAGCAGTGTCTCAATGTGGCATCAGCTCAACAGTGTTTCCACAGAGGTATATGCTGTAGGAAAATATGTCTCTCTTAGTGTTATGTTCTCAGTAGAAAAGGCAAATGAGGAGTTTTCATGATAAAATTCACGCTCACACACATACACACACACACACAGACACACAAAAGCACAGATTCAGCAAACCAATGCACACATGTAATACTGCAACAAATAAACTCTTAAACATAGTTACTAGATACTTAATAAAGGGAAACAGTGACTGAAGCCCATATTGAAGTGTTGTCAGGACAGAAGCACCCTGAACAGTAAGAGCACATCACTGAGCCAAGCGGCTGAACAGTAAGAGCACATCACTGAGCCAAGCGGCTGAACAGTTAGAGCACATCACTGAGTCAAGCGGCTGAACAGTAAGAGCACATCACTGAGCCAAGCGGCTGTGGAGAGGGGGTGCAGGAGGTACCCCAAACAAGAGGTGGAATCTATTGTCTCTGGTGGGATAATGTCCTGGTTTGGAAAGAACTGTGTGTGTGTGTGTGTTTGTGTAATTGTGTGTTCCTTGGTCAGTCCCCTAGTCCTCTCTCAGAAGTACTCCTCTCTTATCGGATCTGGCAGATCGTTCAAGTCCAGGAACACTGATGCGTTGGACAGCTTCCTGCCGTTGCTGGAGAGATCCAGTAGTTCCTCAGCCGTGTTGGGCACTGAGCTGATGTACATGTCCCACACTTGCTCCACATGACCCCCATGACCCCCATGACCCACCCCGACCCCTGGTCCAGAGTCCAGCTCCAGAAGCTTCTGCTTGATCTTCAGGTTCTTCTGGACGTTCCTGCGCTTGTGTTTAAACTCCAGAATGGTCTTGGTGTAGCGGTTGATGATGGTGACCGAGGAGGCCATGCAGGCTGTGAACGAGCTCCACGCCAGGCTAGAGAAGAAGAAGGAAGGAAATGGTAGACACAAAGTGAATAAAGAAAATGTGTAACAAATTCTGAAAAAAATGCATCTATGTGAAGTATGGTCTTCCAACCTGAGGTGACAGAACCCCCATCCCATACAGTGTATAGAGTAGTGTGTGTGTGTGTGTGTGTGTGTGTGTGTGTGTGTGTGTGTGTGTGTGTGTGTGTGTGTGTGTGTGTGTGTGTGTGTGTGTGTACATGTTTAACTACTGTATATTTGTGGGTACCTGAAGTCCCAACAGGAATAGTTAACAAATACAAATTTGACCAACTAAGGACATTTTGTTAGTCCCCACGAGGTCAAATGCTGTTTCTAAGGGGTTTAAGGCTAAGGTTAGAATGACTGTTTAGGGTTAGGAGCTAGTATTAGGTTTATGGTTAGGGTTAGGAGCTAGGGTTAGGTTTAGGGTTAGGAGCTAGTATTAGGTTTATGGTTAGGGTTAGGAGCTAGGGTTAGGTTTAGGGTTAAGGTTTAGGTTTTGGGGTTAAGGTTAGGGTTAGGGTTTTGTGAATTTTGCATCCCTACAAGTTTAGTTGTACAAGGCTCTCTCTCTCTGTGTGTGTGTGTGTGTGTGTGTGTGTGTGTGTGTGTGTGTGTGTGTGTGTGTGTGTGTGTGTGTGTGTGTGTGTGTGTGTGTGTGTGTGTGTGTGTGTGTGTGTGTGTGTGTGTGTGTGCTTACATGTATGACCAGCTGTAGTCCCATGACTGAGGCTTCCAGTCCTCTGGCCCCAGACTGACTGTCAGCTGAAAGGCTGTGGTGAACATCATGTGGGCCACCATGCCAAGCAGACCTGGAATGTCAAGAGAAGTTAAATGAGTCTAGTGCTGTAGAAAGGAGTGTCAGAGACAAGTGGGTGAGTTCTATTTTCCACCACAGGGTGACAGTATTGAGCTATAATGTCATGATAACCACTGTCGTCCTTGAGCACTACAGGGTGTGCAGCCATTTCTTCCATCCCATATTCAGCTACACTAATCTTTAATCTAATCCCTAATCTTAATCCTAAACTTCTTGATGATGAGTTGATTTGTTGAATCATCTGTGTTAGTGCTGGGCTGGAACAAAAGACTGCTCCATCTGTAGCAGCTTTCCTAGACCTGGAAACACCTGAAAAACAGCACTGAGGTAAACTGAGAAGAAGAGCTTTGCCAGCATAGAGGACTGGCAGAATGACCAATCAACTGGACTATTGGCTAACTTGCAGCTGTTTTTCTGCACTCTTTCCATCTCTCTGCCAAAAACCTCAAATCTCTCTGACAATCATCCCAGTGATAAAAATGAAGTTGAAAATACATAAACTCAGCAAAAAAAGAAACGTCTCCTCACTGTCAACTGCATTTATTTTCAGCAAATTTAACATGTGTAAATATTTGTATGAACATAACAAGATTGAACAACTGAGACATAAACTAAACAAGTTCCACAGACATGTGACTAACAGAAATTGAATAATGTGTCCCTGAACAAAGGGGGGGTTCAAAATCAAAAGTAACAGTCAGTATCTAGTGTGGCCACCAACTGCATTAAGTACTGCAGTGCATCTCCTCCTCATGGACTGCACCAGATTTGCCAGTTCTTGCTGTGAGATGTTACCCCACTCTTCCACCAAGGCACCTGCAAGTTCCTGGACATTTCTGGGGGGGAATGGCCCTATCCCTCATCCTCCGATCCAACAGGGCCCAGACATTTCTGGGGGGGAATGGCCCTAGCCCTCATCCTCCGATCCAACAGGGCCCAGACATTTCTGGGGGGAATGGCCCTAGCCCTCATCCTCCGATCGCAGGCCATGGCAGAACACTGACATTCCTGTCTTGCAGGAAATCACGCACAGATCAAGCAGTATGGCTAGTGGCATTGTCATGCTGGAGGGTCATGTCAGGATGAGCCTGCAGGAAGGGTACCTCATGAGGGAGGAGGATGTCTTCCCTGTAACGCACAGCGTTGAGATTGCCTGCAATGACAACAAGCTCAGTCCGATGATGCTGTAACACACTGCTCCAGACCATGACGGACCCTCCACCTCCAAATCAATCCCGCTCCAGAGTACAGGCCTCGGTGTAACGCTCATTCCTTTGGCAATAAATGCAAATCCGACCATCACCCCCGGTGAGACAAAACCGCGACTCGTCAGTGAAGATAACTTTTTGCCAGTCCTGTCTGGTCCAGCGACGGTGGGTTTGTGCCCATAGGTGACGTTGTTGCCGGTGATGTCTGGTGAGGACCTGCCTTACAACAGGCCTACAAGCCCTCAGTCCAACCTCTCTCAGCTTATTGCGGACAATCTGAGCACTGATGGAGGGATTGTGCGTTCCTGGTGTAATTCGTGCAGTTGTTGTTGCCATCCTTTACCTGTCCCGCAGGTGTGATGTTCGGATGTACCGATCTTGTGCAGGTGTTGTTACACGTGGTCTGCCGCTGCGAGGACGATCAGCTGTCCGTCCTGTCTCCCTGTAGCGCTGTCTTAGGCGTCTCACAACACGAACATTGCAATTCATTGCCCTGGTCACATCTGCAGTCCTCATGCCTTCTTGCAGCATGCCTAAGGCACGTTCACACAGATGAGCAGGGACTCTGGGCATCTTTCTTTTGGTGTTTTTCAGAGTCAGTAGCAGGGCCTCTTTAGTGTCCTAAGTTTTCATAACTGTGATCTTAATTGCCTACCGTCTGTAAGCTGTTAGTGTCTTAACGACCGTTCCACAGGTGCATGTTCATTAATTGTTTATGGTTCATTGAACAAGCATGGGAAACAGTGTTTAAACCCAATACAATGAAGATCTGTGAAGTTATTTTGATTTTGACAAATTATCTTTAAAAGACAGGGTCCTGAAAAAGGGACGCTTATTTTTTTACTGAGTTTAGTTATATGTACATATTCTTATTACTGTAGATGTCTTTTCCAGACATTGAAACCAGGTGCATTTTAGGTGCTGAGTGTAAGGTGAAATTAAGTATCTTCCAGGTGTTCGAAAAGACCTATGAAAAACAAACACATGCAACGCACGCTGGGTATTATTCTATAGAGCTCCGCCTCAAAAAACAAGTACAGATTTGTTCGGAACAGATCCAATTCTGAACCAATCATAAATGTCTAGGCCGGGGCTCTCCTGGAGAGCTACCGTCCTGTAGGTTGTTTCAGACGTTTTAACATCACAGT
The DNA here is from genome assembly GCF_018296145.1 of Oncorhynchus tshawytscha. Lineage (NCBI taxonomy): Eukaryota > Metazoa > Chordata > Actinopteri > Salmoniformes > Salmonidae > Oncorhynchus > Oncorhynchus tshawytscha. Next base: position 26,624,707 of record NC_056452.1, on the reverse strand, counting down.
AGAGTACAGTACATTATGGTATGGTACAGGACAATAGAGTTTTATTCAGTAGAGGACAGTACATTATGGTATGGTACAGGACAGTAGAGTTTTATTCAGTAGAGTACAGTAGAGTACGGTATAGTTTAATTTAGTAGAGTAGATTAGAGTACGGTATAATTTAATTTAGTAGGGTAGATTAGAGTACAGTATAATTTAATTTAGTAGGGTAGATTAGAGTACGGTATAATTTAATTTAGTAGGGTAGATTAGAGTACGGTATAATTTAATTTAGTAGAGTACACTACAGTACAGTTTAATTCAGTAGAGTACATTAGAGTACGATATTGTTTAATTCAGTAGAGTGCATTAGAGTATGATATTGTTTAATTCAGTAGAGTACTCTACAGTACAGTTTAGTTCAGTTGAGTACAGTACAGTATAGTTCAGTAGAGTGCATTAGAGTAAAGTAGGGTACAAAACAGTACACTATATTTTACTTTTCTTTATTGTACTGTACTCTACTGTGTTGTACTGTGTTGTACTGTGTTGTACTGTACTCTACTGTGTTTTAATGTACTCTAATTTTCTTTATTGTACTGTGTACTGTAATGTACGGTAATGTGCTGTCCTGTGCTGTCAAAACTTGTGAGACAAATACTGAACAAAAATATAAATGCAACATGCGACAAAGATTTTACTGAGTCACAGTTGATCAGTCAATGTCAGAAAATCAGTCAATTGAAATAAGTTCATTCGGCCGTAATCTATGGATTTTACATGACTAGGCAGTGGCACAGCCATGGCTTGGCGTGGGAAGGCACTTGAGAGCCAGGTCCACCTACTGGGGAGTTAGGCCCAGCCAATCAGAATTAGTTTTTTTTCCCACAAAAGGGCTTTTTGACAGACAGAAATACTCCTCGGTTTCATCAGCTGTCTGGGTGGCGGGTCTCAGACGATCATGCAGGTGAAGAGGCCGGATGTGGAGGTCCTGGGCTGGCGTGGTCTACGGTTGTGAGGCCGGTTGAACGTACCGCAAAGATTCTCTAAAATGACGTTGGAGGCGGCATATGTTAGAGAAATGAACATTAAATGCCCTGGCAACAGCTCTGGTGGACATTCTTGCAGACAGCATGCCAATTGCACATTCCCTCAAAAATGTTCACATCTGTGGCATTGTGTCGTGTGACAAAACCGCACATTTTAGAGTGGCCTTTTATTGTAATTATCATACAATTATCATCTTCTTGATATTCCACACCTGTCAGGTGGATGTATTATATTGACAAAGGAGAAATGCTCACAAATAAGGATGCATAAAATTTGAGAGACGTTTCTGTGATCTTTTATTTCAGCTCATGAAATCTTTATCTCTCTCTTTCTCCCACATCACTCTTTCTCTCTCTCTCTCTCGCTGTTTCTCCTATATCTCTCTCTCTTTCTTTCTCGCTCTTTCTTTCTATTTCTCCTACTTCTCTCTGACCTTTCCCCCCCATCTCTCTCACATCTCTCTCTGACCCCCCTCTCTCTCACATCTCTCTCTGACCCTCCCCCCTCTCTCTCTCACACACATCTCTCTCTGTCCTTTCCCCTCTCTCTCTCACATATTTCTCTGTCCTTTTCACATCTCTCTCTCTCTCTCTCCCCCCCTCTATTTCCGGCTGGGCTAGTAACATGACAGCCGAAGCAAGGGATCTCCTCAGACTCCCAAAAAAGTGAGGGAACAGAAAAAACATGAGGAATAACAAACAGACTCTGTGCCAATCCGATTAGTGGTTAAGCCCCCCAGATCTCAGACTGAACAAGAGCAGAGCTGATAACAGCTGAGAATGTGTTCTCAGCATCCCCCTTCTCCCATTCACTCTCATGTTAATTCTCAGCATATTTCTACATATGTTAATGAATCATGTCAGACATCCTCTTTACAAACTACCGGAGCTTCAGTCCGAATCCACACACATGAAGAGCCTTGTACGGTGTAACCTAGCCTTCCTTGACAGAGTCAGGACTGGAATTCTGCTGACATTGGTCATATGTGACTCGTTTCAGGAAACTAGGCGTATGTCGCGCGTCACTTCTTAACAGGAGAGCCATTTGAACGTGAACTTTTTTTTGGTTTATTTTATCAAAATGCATTTTTTTTGTAGCTAGCTACATTTTCAAATATTACACGTTTCTAATTTAGTCAGAAAGTCATTTTCATTTCAAGTTAAAGTTTACTGTTAGCTAGCTAGCTAATGTTACGTGTATGAACTTATTATTCGTATCTCAGAGCCATTTGCTTGGCTAGTTATAGCCTAATGTTTGCCAAATGTTGCCATTTCAAGTTAAAGTGTACTGCTAGCTAGCTAGCTAATGTTAGCTGGCTCGCTAGCTAAAGTTACGTGTAGTAATATTATAATAATGATCTGTGTAGTAATATTATTCATATAGCTGAGCCATTTGTATTGCTAGTCATTACCTACTGTTAGCTAGCTAACATTGAACCTGGTTGGTTAGCTACCTGCAGATTCATGCAGGGTAGTAACGTCGAGTTGGGATTATGGTTCATTGTTTAGCTAGCTACTATGCAAGTAACCATTTCAATAGAATGTTTATAATGTCACTGCGACAACTGACGATTGACGTAGATGGTAAATTCACTTTGGCTATCTACTACGATTTCAAAGCACTCTCGTCTGAGTGTGCCAGAGCACATAATAACTGACACATTTACGAACATTCAACACCCGTTGAATATGGCCAGTGTTACTAAACGTTGGCAAAACAGCATAATTCAATTGTTGCCAGCAGCACAGTTGCAGTCCCCAACACTCTAGATAACATGTAAAGTGCCTAACCAGCTCTGCTAGGGCGAGTAAAATGGACAGAGTGAGGTGTTCTCTCATTTGTGTCTGAAAGTAGCTACAGTAGCAAGCTAGCCAACGTTAGCCTGTTGGCTTGGGTGCTTGATTGCTGTTGTTAGGTCAGAACACTTGGATCAACCCTACTCCTTGGCCAGAGCACACTCTGAATGCTCTGAGAGCGAAACGCTCTGAATTTACGAAGGGACAATCTGACAACGCAGTTTACGTCCGCCCAGAGCACACTCTGGCACTCCAGATAAAATGTACGAACACACCCGTAGTATAAACCAGTCTTTAGTCTTGAAATCTTTTGTTGTTTAGTACATGTGAATCCTTAAAGAGATGGGTGGGGCTAAGGCCTAAGAGGGTGTGAACGATGCTGAATGGGTGTAGACAAAGAAGAGCTGTCTCAAAAGTGAAGTTACAAGTTAATCAACTTTCAAAGCAGAATTACTTTCCCATTGTTCCAAACTTTAGTGTATGATACCATTGTCTAGCTCTGAGTTTCTACTTTTATCCAATGTAAAAGACACCATTTCAAATTTTGCTACATAAGACCGAATCGAGCCGGTCTGTCATGATACATTTCCTACAGATTTAATAATATGCTTTTCAGTGGCAGTGTTTGATTGGAGTTCATTCCACATCAAGCATTTTGGATTTTGGACATGGGATAATTCTGCTCCCCTGTAGTTTCCATCTGTCTTGTATGTGTATGGAGAGCCAGGCAGCACCTCTACTTGCACACCACCTTGTCTTTCCTCTCTAAAACTTAGCCAGGCTTATTACCCAGACTGGTGTGTGAAGCTGTGGGAATAGATGTGGGTATGGATGTGGGTATGGACGTGGGTAAGGATGTGGGTAGGGTTGTGGATAGGGATGTCGGTATAGATGGATAACTCTCCTGAGACGAGACTGTAGGCAGGACAGGATAACTCCCCTGAGATGAGACTGTAGGCAGGACAGGATAACTCCCCTGAGATGAGACTGTAGGCAGGACAGGATAACTCCCCTGAGATGAGACTGTAGGCAGGACAGGATAACTCCCCTGAGATGAGACTGTAGGCAGGACAGGATAACTCCCCTGAGATGAGACTGTAGGCAGGACAGGATAACTCCCCTGAGATGAGACTGTAGGCAGGACAGGATAACTCCCCTGAGATGAGACTGTAGGCAGGACAGGATAACTCCCCTGAGATGAGACTGTAGGCAGGACAGGATAACTCCCTGAGATGAGACTGTAGGCAGGACAGGATAACTCCCCTGAGATGAGACTGTAGACAGGACAGGATAACTCCCCTGAGATGAGACTGTAGACAGGACAGGATAACTCCCCTGAGATGAGACTGTAGATAGGACAGGATAACTCCCTGAGATGAGACTGTAGACAGGACAGGATAACTCCCATGAGATGAGACTGTAGGTAGGACAGGATAACTCCCCTGAGATGGATAGGACTCTCCCTGAGATGAGACTGTAGACAGGACAGGATAACTCCCCTGAGATGAGACTGTAGACAGGACAGGATAACTCCCCTGAGATGAGACTGTAGACAGGACAGGATAACTCCCTGAGATGAGACTGTAGACAGGACAGGAGACTCCCTGAGATGAGACTGTAGGCAGGACAGGATAACTCCCTGAGATGAGACTGTAGACAGGACAGGATAACTCCCCTGAGATGAGACTGTAGACAGGACAGGATAACTCCCTGAGATGAGACTGTAGACAGGACAGGATAACTCCCCTGAGATGAGACTGTAGACAGGACAGGATAACTCCCTGAGATGAGACTGTAGACAGGACAGGATAACTCCCCTGAGATGAGACTGTAGACAGGACAGGATAACTCCCTGAGATGAGACTGTAGGTAGGACAGGATAACTCCCCTGAGATGAGACGGTGGGTAGGACAGGATAACTCCCCTGAGATGAGACTGTAGGTAGGACAGGATAACTCCCCTGAGATGAGACTGTAGACAGGACAGGATAACTCCCCTGAGATGAGACTGTAGACAGGACAGGATAACTCCCCTGAGATGAGACTGTAGACAGGACAGGATAATTCCCCTGAGATGAGACTGTAGACAGGACAGGATAACTCCCCTGAGATGAGACTGTAGACAGGACAGGATAACTCCCCTGAGATGAGACTGTAAACAGGACAGGATAACTCCCCTGAGATGAGACTATGTTCATTTGAGAACAATTTAACTTTGTTTTTACATGCCAGTTAAATCAGTGGTTGATTTGAGGTGGTTTGATCATCCATTCCATTAATGGGGAACATAAAACAAAACGATTTCTGACATTTCATTGTTTACTCTTGGTTTATATCTGCGAACCAATTTCTACCTACAGTAGTCTTTAGTGATGACCCCCATTTCAGCCAACATTGCCGATGAAATTATCCCCGTTACGTTTCAGAGTTCAGTTCGATGGTACATTTTGTGGATTTCTGAGGTTACTGTTAATGCCTTTATCAAGAACAAAAACATTGAATTACCAATATCAGACGAGTGCCAAACAACCGCAAATGACCTGGACGCAAGACAAGAAGTTTGGAGACAGCCAAGAGGTTTGGAGACAGCCAAGAGGTTTGGAGACAGCCAAGAGGTTTGGAGACAGCCAAGCGGTTGGGATGACAGCCAAGAGGTTGGGATGACAGCCAAGATGTTTGGAGAGTGCCAAGAGGCTTTAAGCCTATTCCTGGATGGACAAGCATTTGCGCATAGTCCAGGAGAATCTAAACCAGACCGGAGGGTCCAAAGTCTAGACCATCACTTAGCCAACAGAACATATAGACCCGCAGTTAGCCAACAGAACACCTAGACCATCACATAGCCAACAGAACATATAGACCATCACGTAGCTAATAGAACATCTAGACCATCACATAGCCAACAGAACATCTAGACCCGCAGTTAGCCAACAGAACACCTAGACCATCACATAGCCAACAGAACATATAGACCATCACATAGCCAACAGAACATCTAGACCCGCAGTTAGCCAACAGAACACCTAGACCATCACATAGCCAACAGAACATATAGACCATCACGTAGCTAATAGAACATCTAGACCATCACATAGCCAACAGAACATCTAAACCATCACGTAGCCAGCAGAACATATAGACCATCACATAGCCAACAGAACATCTAGACCATCACATAGCCAACAGAACATCTAGACCCGCAGTTAGCCAACAGAACATCTAGACCATCACATGGCCAACAGAACATCTAGACCATCACATAGCCAACAGAACATCTAGACCCGCAGTTAGCCAACAGAACATATAGACCATCACTTAGCCAAAAGAACATCTGGACAATCACATAGCCAACAGAACATCTAAACCATCACAAATGCCAACAGAACATATAGACCATCACGTAGCCAGCAGAACATATAGACCATCACATAGCCAACAGAACATATAGACCATCACGTAGCCAACAGAACATCTAGACCATCACATAGCCAACAGAACATCTAGACCATCACATAGCCAACAGAACATCTAGACCATCACATAGCTAATAGAACATCTAGACCATCACATAGCCAATAGAACATATAGACCATCACATAGCCAACAGAACATATAGACCATCACGTAGCTAATAGAACATCTAGACCATCACGTAGCCAATAGAACATCTAGACCATCACGTAGCCAATAGAACATATAGACCATCACGTAGCCAACAGAACATCTAGACCATCACGTAGCCAACAGAACATCTAGACCATCACGTAGCTAATAGAACACATAGACCATCACGTAGCTAATAGAACACATAGACCATCACGTAGCTAATAGAACATCTAGACCATCACGTAGCTAATAGAACACATAGACCATCACGTAGCTAATAGAACATCTAGACCATCACGTAGCTAATAGAACACATAGCCAACAGAACATCATCACGTAGCCAACAGAACATCTAGACCATAGCTAATAGAACATCTAGACCATCACGTAGCTAATAGAACATCTAGACCATCACGTAGCTAATAGAACACATAGACCATCACGTAGCCAACAGAACACTGGAGTATTGTGTCTGCAGACGAACTCAGACGACAGGACCAGATGAATACTAATCCAGATAAAACTAGACAAGCTGTCTGAAAAAGACAACACCTCATAGTATAAATGGAAGAGTAGATGTCAACTCCAGCCCAGTCTGCAGACCCACAGATAGCAGTGAGCAGTGCTCCATGGGTATAAGTAAGTCACTGTTTTAGGGCCCCTCACTGAGTAAAGCTGCCTAAAGCTGCCAGCATGAAGACCGTGTTGATCTAAAGGGTTTCTGTAGTCCCAATCAGCAACAAACAAACTAAACACTTTTCTACCTGAGAGGAATAATGAGGAGAGGAGAAAAGTGACTGATTCAATAGCAAGAGGCGTGCACACACACATAAGAGAGCATGTAAAGTGTTGTTACCTGACAGGACAGTGAACATGGCAGCGAAGGCGTTGAGTTTGAGTCCGTTGATGACGTTTCCTAAGTGACACGCCTCTATGGACATGAGGATGCCTCCGGTGGCCAGGAGGAGAATATAAAGACACTCTGCCACGATACACAGCCACAGCACTCCTACAGAAGGAGAGAGAGAGAGAGAGAGAGAGAGAGAGAGAGAGAGAGAGAGAGAGAGAGAGAGAGAGAGGCAAGGGGATGGGAAAGAGGGACAAATGGGAGAGGAGAGGGAGGGAGGTGAGAAAAAGAGAGCAATGAGGGAGGGAGGGAGGGAGGGAGGGAGGGAGGGAGGGAGGGAGGGAGGGAGGGAGGGAGGGAGGGAGGGAGGGAGGGGGAGGGAGGGAGGGAGGGAGGGAGGGAGGGAGGGAGGATAGAGACACATACATTGAGGGGGAGGTTAGGAAAGGGAGTTGGACCAGTAACCCATTCACCATATCATTAACCTCCACTGTAATGGTGAAGATTCATCTGTCTCTAAGAGACAGACAGACACACCACCTGACCTACACTCGCTGCCTGGGTTATGGATGATGGGATGAATGGTCCTTGATATGATTGCGGGCTTCTAACACTAAACATTTTTAAAAAATGTGCAATAAGTGATGTTGTTACTAGGGTTTTTACTGTAGTTATTACTGAGTTGTTACATAGTAATAGGGGGCAACTTAATGTAACGTTTTAACGTTGGCATGACAATAATAACTACATGTTATTACTAACCAGTTACAGTGTAATTACATAGATTATAACACTGTTAGTTACTGTGCCTTAAGACCAGTAGAAAAAGTGCTGCCCAAAAAATAGTTAGAATTTTAAAGTTAAAAGTAGGCCTTAGACCTAGATGAATAATTGAATCTATTCATATCTCTTAGCGATAGACCAATCCTTTTTACTTGTTCTGACCAAACTCTTAAATGGGATTTCAATGATTAATCAAAGGTGATTATTTTTATTACACGGCAGGATTAAGGTGTATATTAAAGAGATCAGGGCACTCTGTGATTTATTCAAGTGAATCTCACATACGTGCCTCTTTCGCAGTTTTGTACTTTTGTTGTTGTTGTCTACCTGAGAGTATCCCTTTAGCTATTACTATAACTTACGCTTCCTAGCCAACATATCCCCCGTCACAAAAGCACAGAGAATGGATTTATTGGATGAAATCAGAACTGAGATCAATTACATTAAAACGAACAAAACTCAGTTAGAAATGTATCATAATAATGCCCATTTTGGGTACAGAGACAGTGATATTGGACTCTAATTAGGCACAGAGAGGGTGTGTGTGTGTGTGTGTGTGTGTGTGTGTGTGTGTGTGTGTGTGTGTGTGTGTGTGTGTGTGTGTGTGTGTGTGTGTGTGTGTGTGTGTGTGTGTGTGTGTGTTGAACAGTATTTTGTATTGAAGTGAATTAGGCACGGAAAGAATGTGCCGACACAGAGGAGGTAAAACTAATGAAGGAGGGATGTCTGACTGACATGCACGTTGCTTCTAGAGGCAGTTTGGAACTCGGTGGTGAGTGTTGCAACCGAGGACAGACGATTTTTATGCGCTACGTGCTTCAGCAATCGGTGGTCCCGTTCTGTGAGCCCGTGTGGTCCACCACTTTGCGGCTGAGCCGTTGTTGCTCCTAGATGTTTCCACTTCACAACAACAGCACTCACAGTTGAAAGGGGCAGCTCTGGCAGGGCAGAAATTTGACGAACTGACTTGTTGGAAAGGTGGCATCCTATGACGGTGCCACGTTGAACGTCACTGAGCTCTTTAGTAAGGCCGTTCTACTGCCAATGTTTGTCTATGGAGAATGCATGGCTGTGTGCTTGATTTTATACACCCGGTGTGGCTGGAATAGCCAAATACACTAATTTGTCCACATACTTTTGGCCATGTAGTGTATCTCAGTCACAGCAAGTAAAACACTTCTGTAACCATTACAAGGAACATTGCTGTAGTTAACAATAGGTAGGTCTTCAAAATACCCTACATGGCTTAATATTCAACATAATCAGTTTAGGAGTTATTATCACTCTAACCTGTTCCCTATATGCATTACATTATTATGGCATTATCACACATCCCTTGAATTGGTACAGCGTTCCCACTAACGGGTGCAACAAATATAGCCACTTACATGGCAAGCCTCCAAAGATGCTAATGAGCGAGTGATTCTTTCCCCCTCCCCAAAAATTTTACCGCAATGCACTATAATTTACAGAATGCTGCAGTAAATATACAGCAAAACAGCAATATAGTACTTTGATAAAAAGTATTTTAATAAAACTGCAGCAATTGCTAACAGTTATGTAATTCTATATTACATTATACCAAATAATAATTTGTATTTTATATCACTACCAGATATAGTATAGGGCTTAAGGGGTAAATATTCAGTCATTAAACAGTTTAAAGGTCCTCAACAGTCATTCTGAAAAGTACTTTTTCTCTCATGGCTAACAACCAGGAAGTTTGAAAAGACAAACTGAGTGGGTGGGGACCTTATATTCATGAGCTCACCTTGACTGACAGCTCTTTGAAACGCCTCTATCAAGCAACATGGATGCAGTGAGCAGGGTTGCAGTAAAATCATCTCAAAGCAACTCAAACAACATTTAAAGAGGCCTAAATAAAGGCTTCTAAACTGGATGTGATTACAGGGTGAAACAGATCAAATGGACAGGGGTAAATATTCAACCATTAAACAGTTTAACGCCTCTATCAAGCAACATGGATGCAGTGAGCAGGGTTGCAGTAAAATCATCTCAAGCTAATTTGGTGACACACAAAACAACTCAGACAACATTAACATTGCATCAAAGAGATTATATATATATATATATATATAGTCTCCCAGTCTCTGCCGCAGAATAACATCCCCACAGCATGATTCTGCCACCACCATGCTTCACCGTAGGGATGGTGCCAGGTTTCCTCCAGATGTGACACTTGGCATTCAAGAGTTCAAATCTGAGTTACATCAGACCAAATAATCTTGTTTCTCACAAATTAGTTTTTTTTTTTTGCAAACTCCAAGCAGCAGTGATGGAAAAAGTACTCAATTGTCATACTTGAGTAAACGTAAAGTAAAGAGGCTGTAATCGCTGCCAAAGGTGCTTCAACGAAGTACTGAGTAAAGGGTCTGAATACTTATGTAAATGTGATATATCAGTTTACATTTTTTATAAATTAGTAAACATTTCTAGATATCTGTTTTTTCTTTGTCATTATGGGATATCATGTGTAGATTGAAGAGGGGGAAAAAACGATTTAATTAATTTTAGAATAAGCCTGTAATGTAACAAAATGTGGAAAAAGTCAAGGGGTCTGAATAATTTTTAAAAGCACTGTGTACATTTATATAGATATATATATTTAAATATCTCCCATTTGGCATGTATTTTGTGATATTACTTTACAGCATCACTGACTGATGTGCTTACTTGACAACTGCGTCAGAGATTTGAATGATCTAGCTGTATAAACCACGCCCCCTCTGAAAACATGCCTTCTCTGATGTTAGTTACAAGGCGGTACTTATTTAAATTAGTTAAGAGAATATCATGTTACCATTGGTGTATTAAAAAGAGAGTTAAAGTGATGTCACCTTGTGCCATTAATAATGAATCCAAGTGTTTGACATGGGGAGGGGGACCAGTAACATTATGATCAAACTTTATCAATGTAGAAGCAACAGTTATTTTTCATAATTTTATCAAGTTTACTTAAAATATCATGCAATTTCATGAAAAACATGATTTTGTCTGTTGATGACCTGCAAGAAACTCTTCTAAACTGACAGGGACTACAAGCCAAAACAGATAAAAAAGACATGGCTAAACGCTCAACCATTATTTAAGGTTTGAGACTTGCTGCCACTCTGATCTAATGCTGATATGCAGTTTATTGTTAATTAAGGTACTACTACTACATATCACTTAAATTGGTATAGCACTCTTGCTAATAGGGCAACAAGTATAGCCTCTTACAAGGAACACATCAAAATGTGTCAATGAGCCACAACAAAACCATGCAGCAACAAAAGGGTGGGTGGAACTGAATTACAGTAAATTACTGTAGATTTACAGAAGAACGTTTTTAGACTGCAAAAACACAGTATGATAATGTATTATGTGGGGGTGTTACTGAATTACAGTACATTACTGTAGATTTACAAGATTAATTTCAGAAATAAATACGAAATTGTAGTTTAATCAGTGGGGTACAGAATTTTCACTAATGGTTGCAACAAATATAGCCGCTTACAAGATTCGCCTCAAAATAATGTAAATGAGACAGAGATTATTTCGCCACCCACAACATTTTCCTACAATGCACCATAATTTGCATTATGCTGCTGTAAAAACAGCAAAACAGATCATACAGTAATTTAATGTCAAATTGTATTATAAAAGTCCAGCAATTGTTGTAATTTTACAGCAGTTTAGAGGAATGGTAATTGAGCCCCGAAAATGCATTGGCCTTTACAGCACTGTACTGTAATATAGAGTTACTGTAAAAATGTTGCTGTAAATGTACAACAATTTGTTACAGTGCAGTAGCTCCCCAGGAAAACCCAGCATTTCTAATCCTCTTAAATTATGCTACTGTAGGTTTTCACTTTTTAATTCACACTTTCAAATAAATCTAAGGATAACTTCAACCTCAGTAGAGCCCAGCATGAGACCATACTCCAGGACTATTAAGTGACTGGGTTCAATTTGCACCCTTCGAGCAAGTTGCACCCTTCGAGCTGCACTTGCAATTCCTAATATGAGAGATGACTGGAATCTTGAAATAAAACAACAACACCCATAGCCATTCACAGATTAATAGAAAAAGTGTAATAACATGTTATTATGCAAAACCTACCTCTTTCGTGTGAGGGCGCAACATAAATGAAACTTCTGCAGTTTTCACCTGAAATAGAATATGCCACACAATCAAACACAATACAATCAAACACTCAATCATCAGATTTCTAAGGCGCATGTCTGGGTAAACGGGTGGCTAACCCAGTGCAGTCTTTGGCTCCATCCCTGATGAAACACCTGATTCTACTACTCAGCTTCTCATCAAATCAAATCGAATGTTATTTGTCACATGCGGCGAATACAACAGGTGTACCGTGAAATGCTTACCTACAAGCCCTTAACAAACAATGCCGTTCAAGAAAGAGTTAAGAAAATATTTAATAAATCAACAACTAAAGTAAAAAATAAAAAAGTAACACAATAAAATGACATAACAATAAGGAGGCTATTGTTAGGTTGGTCAAGGTAGTTTGTACATGTAGGTTGGAATAACAAACAGCGAGTAGCAGCAGTGTAAAAAACAAAGGGATTGGTCAATGTCATTAGTCTGGGTGGCTATTTGATTAATTGTTCAGCAGTCTTATAGCTTGGGGGTAGAAGCTGTTAATAATGTGCCTTTTGGACCTAGACTCCGTGCTCTGGTACCGCTTGCCGTGCGATAGCAGAGAGAACAGTCTATTTACAGGACCTTGACCTAGAATTTTGATATCATGGATGGTCAGTCCTTGCATCCATAGCTCTGTCTATGATTTTGAGAGCGGTTACATTTCTCCAGCCCAGTCCCTCAGTTTTTTAACAAAATCGTGGCGGGGTTGCAGCTTTGTTATAGTTTGAACTGTAGATTTTCCCTTTAAAATAAACAGCCAAATTAAATATGCTTTTTTCTACTTTCTCGTATGTTTTTAAAAATACGTTTTTGTTAGATTTTTTTGTATGTAAAATGCGTAATATTCATAATATGATTATGAAAATCTCAGAGTAAAAACAACCACAGTCACATTTTTAAGGATTTTGCGTAGGTGCGTAATTAAATACAGACGATCGTTTTAATGTGTGTGTGAGTGAGTGTGATGGCAGCTCACAGAAAATCATTGGATATTTCACTCAAAAGACAAGAACAATTACATAGGTCTAGACTAAAAATGAGCATAGTCTATAATTCTGAGAACCCAATTCTAACTTTCCATTTAAAAGACGGGCTAGTTCCATGCGTACAGCCGCGCCACATCGCAGTGCGCGAAAAAGTTTTGTTCGCGGAGTTTATCTCTCTTACCTGTCATATTGACGTTCTCCTCGCACGAAAACCAGATCCCGGTGTGGAACTTCCTCATAAGGTACTTGTCCTCGCCGGTCTCCCAGATGTACTGGACCAGTCTGCTGTCATTCATGTTCGAGCTGTTGAACCTGATACAGAACGACTGTCTGGTGGTGGTGACCGGTCCCGTACAGAAAGGTTTCGCCACTTTCCGTGTCCCCTCGCACCAGTAGCTTGTAGTCAACGCGACAACGGCTAGAATCAGCGCGAGGAAGTTCAACGTAATAGCCAGAGATACTCGCCGCCGCCGGTCTATCCCCCCCATAACAGCAACCGGGAAAGGGAGACGCGCTAATCCCAAGGTTTAACACAGTATATGGCGATTTTTCCTTAGATCCTCCTAATGTAGGATAATCGGGCTTTCCGTTACTATACTGCGGGTAATTACAGTTGAGCGAGACTCCTGCATGACGAGCTAATCCTCAAATATGTTCTTCTGAGCCTGGTACTCTGAGACTTTGTAGCTAACACTCCTCCTCATCATCATATCCCCCCTTCTCCCCGCCTCTCTCTCTCATTCCCTCTCCCATTTATTTAGTATCCCCCCTCTCCTCCCATCATATCAATTATGGTGTGTGTGTGTGTTTGTGTTGTGGAATTGGTTGAGTCCCTTGGCATCAAAGTCAGCATTCCTTTTCCCCAACCCTCCTCCCTCTATCCTGACCTCCCCACACATGACACACACACGAGGACATTCTATGAGTGTACTGATGTGTCATCACCCATGGCAACACACACTAGTTTCCACACACTCACACTCATACACACTCACTCGCATCAAAACCAGATTCATTACAGCATTAATGGCAGTAATGTATGAAACCAGATTCATTACAGCATTAAATGAATGACAGTAATGTATGAAACCAGATTCATTCACTTGCGACGCATGGGTAAAATCATTGGGGAAGCCAATCCAGGAAATAAATCCATACTACAACCTATGTGTTGTGATAATTGCGTTGTTTGCTCTATAACCCGTTAGTTCATATGTCTTGACACCGTGATATATAGGCCTAAGGCCGAGACAATAAGAAGACACAGTGTAGAATCAATTCAACCACACCTTTGTTTCATTATAAAACCGGAGAGCAGGGTTGAAAGTCAGGTGGTACGGTCCTGTATGGTACCGCATCCCGGCAAAATAAGTAGTGGGGGTTACACAGTACAAGTCAAACGTGAGCTTATCACAGTTAATACAACATGCCCAAAAAAACTGTAGGCTATTACACCATTATTTAACCCTACTGTATGTCAGCCGCATGAACATGTTTCTGGAAACCGGAAACCGGGTGGTCTTTGCTCCAAATTGCATTGTGGTTTGAGGAGAACACCCAAGGCGAGATGAGTGGCCGAGATCGAGGCGCGCGTGGACAACGGTGGATGCATCAATTCAGACTACAAGTGTGGGTCTAATGACAATCTCAGAATGTCACTTCAGTACACGAGGGTGTTTAGTAACAGATGTCTCTTTTCATTTATCAAATTGCAGGTGCACCGTGCACGGTTGGTGTTTGGATGCTGAAATTATTTTGTGAGTGAACGAACGTGCACAGGTAGCCCACAGGAGCGCCATTGTGTGACAATCAGATGAAAACATCATGACTGGTTGTGTTTATGCCACATTAAAAAGCATAGGCGGTGTGGTGTGTCCATAAAGCTAGGGAAAGCTTTCCCTAAAGTAAATTGCCATAACGATAGTATAGCCTAATTAGCTTACTCCTGTCTATACATAAATACATAAAATCATTCAATACGGGCTACTACAACAGAAAGCATGATTTGGCCACAGGGGATCATTAGCTTCTTAAAAAATGTATTTGTGGATTGTTTTAAATCGCATAGACTACAGTCGGGAGGGCCCGTAATGTGGACAGCGCGCGCTGCAATGCGACTGTCAGTGAAAAGCAGAGAGACCCAGTCAGGCATATGGCAATATTTAAAAATACAATTGCTAAAAAACTGTTGAAAATGAAAATACTTCAATCTGTCTTTTAGTTATCAAAATTCTTAACTTACTTGAGCGAACAGTATCCTATCTTATTGACACCAGCGGAGAGCATCGGCCATATCCCCGGTGTGTCTGCTATTCACTGTCTTTATCGTTGTGTCAGTATCACTTGTTTGCTTTTGGACAATTTTTTGGTAATTTTTGTAGTGTAAAAAAATATGTGCGTGGACTTGGGTGTCCCTTACCGGTAAGAAATGAATTCTACTTTCACCCTGGAGAGCAACATCTTCCCGTTAAGTCTATAAAACATATTGCGTATAACAAACAGTTACATGACCTACAGCGTGGTCAAGCAAGGTAATGTTTCTGACATTTTCAGACTATTAAACAACTATTGATTTAGAACCACAGAGAGTTACCGCAAGTCACAAAGAAAACAGGAGCTGCCTCCACTATTCCAGCATCATTTTAACATCATCAAATCACCTCTGCCTAGTCCAATACAGTGACAACTAAAAGATTCACAAAACAATTTAGTCCATTCAATGTAAGCTAAATATGATTTGGCTGTCCATGGTACTGATCTCTCTCTCTCTCTCTCTCTCTCTCTCTCTCTCTCTCTCTCTCTCTCTCTCTCTCTCTCTCTCTCTCAAATAGAAAAAACATGTTGACTCACCCTACCTGTCGAGAAACGGCCATGCCATCCTCCTCTTTCATGCTGCCTAAATGTCTATGACTCAGTCATACAGTACACACTTTTAGTTGTTGTTGTCCAAGGCTACCTGGCTAAAATGCTTGCTCTCTAGCCTAACTTCCTTTCATGGGCAACAACGCGCCAGTCCAGCTAGCTAGCTAGCCACCGGAGCACAACAAGACAACAAGATGCAACAATTTTAAAAAATCTTGAAATTGGACTTTTGATGTGATTGGTCTGAAGCCAAATCCAAACTGGCTTCTCTTGAAACTTAATTTTTTGGTGCCCCAGGACCTTTCACAGCTGAGCTCACTCAGTTAAGCTCAATGTTGATGGGCTATTGCTGTATATATATTTTTTTACCAAGGGAGGCCAAATGTTTCGTCTGCTCAGATGCTTTCTGCAGTGAGATACATTCAACCTCTTGCGAATTGAAGGAAATTTACAAGACACAGAGAGACGAAAGATACAATATTTTGTATGTTTTTTTTCTTGGTACATTTTTTGGGGTAAGCCTGGCTTCCCTTGGCATCCACGAATACACACCACTTGATTCATTACAGCTTTAATGACAGTAATGTATGCGTCTGGCCTCCTCTCTCTCTCTCTCTCTCTCTCTCTCTCTCTCCCCCCCCTCTCTCTCTCTCTCTCTGTCTTTCCTCCTCTCTCTCTCTCTGTCTTCCCCCCTCTCTCTCTCTCCCTCTGTCTTTTCTCTCTCTCTCTCTCTCTCTCTCTCTCTCTCTCTCTCTCTCTCTCTCCTCCTCTCTCTCTCTCTGTCTCTCCTCCTCTCTCTCTCTGTGTCTCTCCTCCTCTCTCTCTCTGTGTCTTTCCTCCTCTCTCTCTCTGTCTTTCCTCCTCTCTCTCTCTGTCTCTCCTCCTCTCTCTCTCTCTGTCTTTCCTCCTCTCTCTCTCTGTCTTTCCTCCTCTCTCTCTGTCTTTCCTCCTCTCTCTCTCTGTCTTTCCTTCTCTCTCTCTCTCTCTCTCTCTCTCTCTCTCTCTCTGTCTCTGTCCCCCCCCTCTCTCTCTCTCTCTCCCTCTGTCTTTCCTTCTCTCTCTCTCTGTCTTCCCCCCCCTCTCTCTCTCTCTCTCTCCTCTCTCTCTCCTCTCTCTTTCCTCCTCTCTCTCTCTCTGTCTTTCCTCTCTCTCTTTCCTCTCTCTCTCTGTCTTCCCCCTCTCTCTCTCTCTCTCTGTCTTTCCTCCTCTCTCTCTCTCTGTCTTCCTCCCCCTCTCTCTTTCTCTCTCTCTCTCTCTGTCTTTCCTCCTCTCTCTCTCTCTGTCTTTCCTCCTCTCTCTCTCTGTCTTTCCTCCTCTCTCTCTCTCTGTCTTTCCTCTCTCTCTCTCTCTCTGTCTTTCCTCCTCTCTCTCTCTCTCTCTCCCTCTGTCTTTCCTCCTCTCTCTCTCTCTGGCTTTCCTCCTCTCTCTCTGTCTTTCCTTCTCTCTCTCTCTGTCTTTCTTTCCCCTCTCTCTCTCTCTCTCTCTCTCTCTCTCTCTGTCTTTCCTCCTCTCTCTCTCTGTCTTTCCTCCTCTCTCTCTCCGTCTTTCCTTCTCTCTCTCTCCGTCTTTCTTTCTCTCTTTACAATCTCGATGCAACCCAAAACGATTTAGTCCAATCAATGTAAGCTAAATATGATGTGGCTCTCCATGGTGCTGATTTCTGTGAGTGTATGTGCGTGCGTGGTGTGAGTTTATGTGTGCGCGTGTGCACATGAGCACCCAAGTGTTTGTGTGTAGCCTACACAATAAATTCCCTAGTGTTAAATTAACACTGAAAGTGATATTTTACAGTGATGACTTAAAGCACGGCTTAGCGTAATGCTTTATTTGCATATTTCCCAGAGTGCCCTCGCATTGAAGTGAATTGTACAGTTACAACCCATGACTGAATTTGTTAGTGACAGAGACATGGTTGTTGCATTTGTTTGTATATAATCTAATGTCCTTTGTGAAGTAGGGTTCTTAGTGAATATGTTATCCAAATGTAATTGTAAAACACAACACTGTGTATTTATTAAGGCCTTGCTTTAAGGCTTTGCACAAACAAATACTTGGTTGACCCAACTGCTGGGTTGAAGGCATTGGGTCACTTACTTGGGTTATTATTATTATTTTTTTTAAAGAGCAAAAGGTTAGCTTGTTGATGCTGGATTATTGAGCTGTGATCCAGTGGGTCAGAAAAGAAGACTAGAGGCTTGGTTTAGTAGTGGCGTGGCTTTCAGGACGTTATTTTTGGCTACCTGTGAGCGTAAATGTCATTCTGGTTCATTCGTTCTGTTGAATTGTTATCACATGACACAGTCAAACACTGATACCTTTATCACGTTGATGAAGTGAACAGAAATGTAGGAAAATCTTAGAAACTTATCCATATTACAATCGATTAGTAACTACTTTATTGCAGTATGTAAATTAATTTGTATTGGAATATGTAACGTGCAATAATATTAATTAAAGGAAAATGTTACATTGCAGTGTACGAACGTAACATTCTCTCAGAGGTGGCCAAAAAGAAATATATAATGGCTTTGCCCCTAATAAACCACACCGCTTGGTCAACCCAGAATAAAAACCCAATTGATCATTAAATTAACCCATGTTTGGGTAAACCTAGCCTCGTCGTCAACCTAGACTCGTGAGGTGGGATGTGCTGATGGCTTGAGTTTGAAGTGGAGGGAGTACAGAGCTTAGCATGTCTCTCAAGGAGGCTAAAAAGAGATTTCGGCTGGGAAAAGTTTAATATTTTCAGAAGGAGTCGGGTAATTGGCTAAGGGAGGAGGATTGGAGGAAAAGAGAGAAGAGGTTGAAAACACTGAGGGAGGCAGAGGATGAGTTTGAATCTGTTGAAGTTAGCAATAACAAGGGAGAAGGTATGTCGAAGAAGATGGTATGTCGAGGGAGAGGGTGTGTCGAGGGAGAGGGTGTGTCGAGGGAGATGGTATGTCGAGGAAGATGGTATGTCGAGGAAGATGGTATGTCGAGGAAGATGGTATGTCGAGGAAGATGGTATGTCGAGGAAGAGGGTGTGTCGAGGGAGAGGGTGTGTCGAGGGAGATGGTATGTCGAGGGAGATGGTATGTCGAGGGAGATGGTATGTCGAGGAAGATGGTATGTCGAGGGAGATGGTATGTCGAGGGAGATGGTATGTCGAGGGAGATGGTATGTCGAGGGAGATGGTATGTCGAGGGAGATGGTATGTCGAGGAGATGGTATGTCGAGGAAGATGGTATGTCGAGGAAGATGGTGAAGAAGATGGTGTGTCGAGGAAGATGGTGTGTCGAGGGAGAGGGTGTGTCGAGGGAGAGGGTGTGTCGAGGGAGATGGTATGTCGAGGGAGATGGTATGTCGAGGAAGATGGTATGTCGAGGGAGATGGTATGTCGAGGGAGATGGTATGTCGAGGGAGATGGTATGTCGAGGAAGATGGTATGTCGAGGAAGAGATGGTATGTCGAGGGGATGGATGTCGGAGATGGTATGTCGAGGGAGATGGTATGTCGAGGAAGATGGTATGTCGAGGGAGATGGTATGTCGAGGAAGATGGTATGTCGAGGAAGATGGTGTGTCGAGGGAGAGGGTGTGTCGAGGGAGATGGTATGTCGAGGAAGATGGTATGTCGAGGGAGATGGTATGTCGAGGGAGATGGTATGTCGAGGAAGATGGTATGTCCAGGAAGATGGTATTCGAGGGAGAGGTTATGTCGAGGGAGAGGTTATGTCGAGGGAGAGGGTATGTCGAGGAAGATGGTATGTCGAGGGAGAGGGTATTTCGAGGAAGATGGGGTCAAGTTCAAACAGAGTGAGCCTTGCATTGATGGACATGGTTATGATAAAGATGAGTTTGGCCCAGTGGGAGTGAGATTTTTGAAAAGGGTGGATCCAGGCCTTTTGGCTGATCCATGGGTGGTTTGAGGTTGGGTGGAAAAGATGGTGGGTGCTGTTGAGTCGGTGAAGGTATCCCAAAGGGTACTTGTGATGTTTGTTTGTGTGTCTTAAGATCAGAGGGAGTGGGGGCTCTGTATCTTGCTTTGCACTTAGGTACAGGACACAGTTTAAGGGAGTGATTTCTGGGTTAGTGTTAATTAAGTGTGGAGGTGGAAAAATTTAAGTTGAAGCTTCCTGGTGTTTGTGAAGCCTGCCGTTTGGTGCGACGCAGATCCAGTGGGGGATTGTGGTGGAACAGAGGTGACACACAGTCTGTTCTTTTAAACTTTGATTCATAGTCTTTACCCGACAAAGTAATGTTAGGATATAACATAAGTTATGCTTTTAGAGCCTTTGTGCCGAATACACTGCGGTGTTCTAGGTGTCACGTTTATGTGCAAGTCGCAGCAGTGTGTAGAAGGGAGATTCCAAGATGTGGGAAGTGTCCAAGAGGACATGGGACAGAGGAATAAGTAGTTTTGGTGGGAAAAGCTGTGTGTCAACTGTAGGGCTTTCCATGTTGCTGGGGATCGGGAAGCGTCCGGTGCGGAAGAGGCAGGTTGAGGTCAGTAGTGCTGAAGATGTATGATGAGGCAAGTATAAAGTAGAGGAGGTTGGATAAAGGATGAGGAATCTCTGTGAATAGTAGATCTGTGCCAGAACAGAGGGATAGGCCAATGAGTGACAAACAGTGCCTTCGGAAAGTATTTAGATCCCTATATTCAGACCCCTCCACATATTGTTAGTTTACAGCCTTATTCTGAAATTCATTAAATTGTTTATTTTCCTCATCAATCTACACATAATACCTCAAGTCTTGAGTATAGGGTTTATGGTAAGGTAATTAGACATTTAATGTTATTTTTCCCATTTCCTCTTTTTTTGTGAATTTTACCCCTTTTTCTCCCCAATTTCGTGGTATTCAATTGTTTAGTAGCTACTATCTTGTCTCATCGCTACAACTCCCGTACGGGCTCGGGAGAGACGAAGGTTGAAAGTCATGCGTCCTCCAATACACAACCCAACCAAGCCGCACTGCTTCTTAACACAGCGCCATCCAACCCGGAAGCCAACCGCACCAATGTGTCGGAGGAAACACCGTGCACCTGGCAACCTTGGTTAGCGCGCACTGCCCCCGGCCCGCCACAGGAGTCGCTGGTGCGCGATGAGACAAGGATTTCCCTACCGGCCAAACCCTCCCTAACCCGGACGACGCTAGGCCAATTGTGCGTCGCCCCACAGACCTCCCAGTCGCGGCCGGACAGAGCCTGGACGCGAACCCAGAGTCTCTGGTGGCGCAGCTGGCGCTGTAGTACAGGCATGGGACGTCATCTATAATAATTTGGCTGTTCTAAATTCTTTTGACCAGCAGGTGCCACTAGTGTACAACATCCTAGACTCGACTTATGAACCTGTTTTCAACACAATTGGCTGGAAATGCTCAATGCTTCAGGAAGCTTCGTTTCCCCATCACTAGCTGTGTTAGCCCAGTCGGTAGCTTATAAAGCGTCGGTGATACATAGAGAAACCATGTACTATCTACACAAACAACTGCAACCCTTTTGCAAGCAACATCACTAGAATGAATAAAATAAAATAAAATGTACCTCATAATGTGTTAGCTGTAATGCTCATCACCTGTAGTCTAACTGTTAGCTGTAATGCTCATCTCCTGTAGTCTAACTGTTAGCTGTAATGCTCATCACCTGTAGCCTAACTGTTAGCTGTGATGCTCATCTCCTGTAGTCTAACTGTTAGCTGTAATGCTCATCACCTGTAGCCTAACTGTTAGCTGTAATGCTAATTTCCTGTAGCCTAACTGTTAGCTGTAATGCTCATCACCTGTAGCCTAACTGTTAGCTGTAATGCTAATTTCCTGTAGTCTAACTGTTTAGCTGTAATGCTCATCTCCTGTAGCCTAATTGTCATCTCCTTATTTCCATACTGTACCTAAATTATAAGGGTTGGATTTGCACTAAACAATTGTACATGTCAGAATCTGATATATGGTTTACTTCATATACATTGTGTACATGACATCGTTTTACATTGACAACATAGAGCGCAACATGTATACAATGTGTGAGTTTAGCTATTCCCTGCTTCAGATGACAGATGCCCATAAACCCAGTAATGACATCGTACTGTAAGCCTATGGCTGCATTGGCGATGCATGTCATATGATAAACTGCACAATGGATTGACATAGCTGATATACTGAGAGAGCGAGAGAGTGACAATCAAACAACAACAGATTGGAGATCTTGCAAATGTTCATTTTAGAATACAACACAGAAACACAGACACATTAGAGACAGATCCCCCGCCCCTCTTTATTGCAGGATTGTGATATGTTGACATTAACATGACATTATTAATAATAGTTTAACAATTAATTAAAACAAGTTTAAACACTTCAATTCAAAGAATCGACACAAAATCTAAGATTAAACATCTTAGTCTAAACTACAATAGATCATTGAGTTGTGACAAGTAGGCTATTATTGCTAGATGTTAAAGCATCCTTTTCAGGTGAACAAAAAAATAACCTTCAGCATATAGGATATACCCTTAGTCTCTTGGGACATTGATTGGGACCTCTCTTTATCTGCAAACAGGTTATCACTTTCTGAGGACAGACAACAACACAAAGCAACAGGCTCCATTATTAAATTAGACGGCACTGAATATTAAGTTGCTATTATCTCTCTGCCCTCAAACTTATCCCCTCTAGAGAGCTGGAGAATCTTTTCATAATGTCCTCCCACAAAATGACCTGCGATATCCAGTAGGGTTAGTGCTATTCGGAAACCTTGGGACATCGTTACCCTAAACCCTAACCACAAACTTAACCTTAACCGTTTTAAATTTCAACTTCATGGGGAGGTAAGGATGTCCCAAGGATCCCGGATCTATCCAGTAGCCTACACTCTCCCTTTACTGACAGCTGGAGCTGCAATTTAACCCTCTTCCATGGCTGTTATTTATAAATGCATTTGGAGACTTTGTTTTTAATCTAAAAGTACTACATCAAGCGACAGTAGCTAGCTAATAGGAAGTTAGCTAGCGGATTACATGTAATTCATTTAGCTACACAGTGTGTAAAGTTAGTTAGCTAGCTAGCAGCTCAGTTGAGGTGGCCTACAAAGTGGCCTACTATAGCCAGCTAGCTAACTAATAACACATTGTTTTACAACAACAAAATAATGGTCAATCTTCACAATTTATTGGATTTAGCAAAGAGCAGCCAGCCACCATGTGGAGGAATGGAGCCAAAGCCAAACCTTTTTTAATCACCAGAGCGGTTTAGGTGTTGCGACGTTTGACTTTACCGGTGGAATCCACTTTCAATTTCAACAAATCGCAGACTGTCTGCCATGCTTGATAACTTGAAAAACTAGCACTTGAAACTAGCATACTCAACAACTCTCCACAAACTGTGATTTACACAGATGGAAAACATTGATGCACATAACACAATGCACATAATGTGGGGAGAGGGCTAAAGAAAACATCCAACCAAAATCTTGCCACTGGAAGCCAGCGGACCGGACCATTCAAACCATTTTTGCAATACAACATTCTCCAGAACTCCAAGGAAGACGTGACAACAACAACGTGATTTCGTAAGTATGGCAATGCGAGACTAATCTGAACAACGCAACCTGTCACATTATGCAGTCAATGGTTAAATTAACCCATGGTACGGTAAAATGAACAACTCAACCTGTTAGTTTTGTGTTGACTTTCAAAGCAGTACATAATACCTAAAGAAGACCAAACAGAGGTATTTTTTAACACTGTCAACCTGAATGCACAATAACTGCCAGAATGCTGTTCATTGACTACAGCTCAGCATTTAACACTATAGTACCCTCCAAACTCGTCTTCAAGCTCGAGACCCTGGGTCTCGATCCCGCCCTGTGCAACTGGGTACTGGACTTCCTGACGGGCCGTCCCCAGGTGGTGAGGGTAGGTAACAACATCTCCACCCCGCTGATCCTCAACACTGGGGCCCCACAAGGGTGCGTTCTGAGCCCTCTCCTGTACTACCTGTTCACCCACGACTGCGTGGCCACACACGCCTCCAACTCAATCATCAAGTTTGTGGACGACACTACAGTGGTAGGCTTGATTACCAACAACGACGAGATGGCCTACAGGGAGGAGGTGAGGGCCCTCGGAGTGTGGTGTCAGGAAAATAACCTCACACTCAACGTCAACAAAACTAAGGAGATGATTGTGGACTTCTGGAAACAGCAGAGGGAGCACCCCCTTATCCACATCGATGGGACAGTAGTGGAGAGGGTAGTAAGTTTTAAGTTCCTCGGCGTACACATCACAGACAAACTGATTTGGTCCACCCACACAGACAGCATCGTGGTCAGTACAGGTGCATCAAAGCTGGGACCGAGAGACTGAAAAACAGCTTCTATCTCAAGGCCATCAGACTGTTAAACAGCCACCACTAACATTGAGTGGCTGCTGCCAACACACTGACTCAACTCCAGCCACTTTAATAATGGGAATTGATGGAAATTGATGTAAAATATATCACTAGCTACTTTAAACAATGCTACTTAATATAATGTTTACATACCCTACATTATTCATCTCATATGTATATGTATATACTGTACTCTATCATCTACTGCATCTTTATGTAATACATGTATCACTAGCCACTTTAAACTATGCCACTTTGTTTACATACCCTACATTACTCATCTTATATGTATATACTGTACTTGATACCATCTACTGCATCTTGCCTGTGCCGTTCTGTACCATCACTCATTCATATATCTTTATGTACATATTCTTTATCCCTTTACACTTGTGTGTATAAGGTAGTTGTTTTGGAATTGTTAGGTTAGATTACTCGTTGGTTATTACTGCATTGTCGGAACTAGAAGCACAAGCATTTCGCTACACTCTCATTAACATCTGCTAACCATGTGTATGTCACAAATACATTTGATTTGATTTGATTTGATTTGATTGGGAAGGTTGACATTTCTGACTAGCTAAATCATCTAAACTGGAACAACCATTTCAGCAATGGGTGCAATAAGTCCAATTATCTTATTGGATCAGTTTAGAAAATGTGTCATTTATATTTGAGAAGCATAACATTAATTAATCAATCAATGTACATGCAAAAACATAGATATTCAAACAAACAATTTTTAAAACATGCCTGCAATAGAGCATACTGGGAAATATGCTAATGATGGCCATGTTAACGATAACATATTCGCTCCGGATCTCACTTGGTGTGTTCCCAGTGGTCACCAACCTTTTCTGAGTCAAGATCAAGATCAAAATGCAACCTGAGATCTACCGCTCAGATATGTTTAAATCATTACTTTAAACAAGTATGAAGCCTGCGCAACCAATTAAAAACAGTTCTGTAGTGATGAGGTTTGTGCAGTAGGCTAGAGGCTCAAAACATTATAACTGTGTTAAATCAAATCAAATCAAAGTGCGCCAAATACAACAGGTGTAGTAGACCTTACAGTGAAATGCTTACTTACAGGTTCTAACCAATAGTGCAAAATGTTTGAATTGCCCTGCCAATGTTGTTGTTCTCAGGACATTTTAAAATTAGATTTGTAAAAAAAAAAAAAATGGCATATGGCATCACACTGGTAATATACCATTTTTTAAATTATTTGTGAGGCACAGCTGAGTGAGCATAATCATTAGCTTTTTTTATTGGACTGATGGTCTGAATTTGATGGTCAGGGAGGGAATAGTGGTGAGGCTGCCTCTCACCTGACTCACCGTCCCTCTGCTCTCCCTCCCTCCCGCCGCTGAGCAAAAAAGGAAACGACGATGACGGCCTACATTGTAGTACCAAAAAGGGTTCTGCTATGGTTTTACAACCCTTTTTGGGGCTATATAGAACCCTTTTTTTATGGTTCTTTATAGAACCTTTATGAAGAATGGTTTGCAATCTGAAAGGTTCATTGTAGATCATTTTGAAGATCCATACAGGGTTCTTCATTCTAGCAAGTCTATTATTTAGCTAAAATTCCATAGGTACGATTATTGTGTTAATTAACAAGAGGAATCAAGTGAGCTACCTTTGGAACAGCTGAGTGTCACTGAGTAGAGAACTAATGACCGAAAGCTGACACAAGGTCATACATGAGTCATTCAAATGACATCTTCACCAGCCATAATGATCTATAACAGAATAACAAGACACTATCACTACCCATTGATGTATAAATTAGCATAACAGAACACATTAGATAAATGGAATGACACTCTCACTCACGGTTGCACAAAAAGAGCTGAGCACAAACCACGCCCCAAAATATTAGAATATTTTGGGGCGTGGTTTGCACTCAGCAAACCATTATTAATGTGGATTCTACTGTTTTTGATTCTCAGAACAGCATATTGTTAGAATGAACTGAATTCCATCTGGGACAGACATGAATGCCATTTTGGACATGCGGGACAAATCGAATAAAACCAACTACCAACTACTGGCCAACAAGCTCGTTGATAGAGCAACTATTTCATCTGAAAACAGGTGAATACCAGTTCCTTTAAGAAAGTGTTCACACCTCTTGACTTTTTCCACATTTTGTTGTGTTACAAAGTGGGATTAAAATGTATTTAATTGTATTTTTATTTTTAAAAATGTACCTACATAAAATACTTTAAAATGTCAAAGTGGGAAAACAATTGTAAGATCTGTAAAAAATGTATTCAAAATAAAACACTAGATAAATATTAGATAAGTATTCATCCCCCTGAGTCAATACATGTTAGAATCACCTTTGGCAGTGATTACAGCTCTAACATGCTGACTACATTGCTCGTTGCAAAATAAATTTGAACAAACATGCTATTCAATTATTGCACCAACACTGCTCGTGTTTGCAAACAAGCGTCTGCGTTGCCAAGCGCTAAAATAGAAGTCATTTCTATTTGTGACGCTGAATGTGGTGCAAGTCCTGCCTCTCCCATCTCCTCATTGGTTTATGGAAGCAGATACCCACGTGCCATCTCCTCATTGGTTATACCCACATGGGCGATTGAAAGACAACTGAGTTCGTCGGTCGTGGTGGTAATACTATGAAAGTTTAGATGCCAATCGCCATATAAAGTCCAAATAAGAAAAAGCCTGGAAGGAGGTTAGATGACTAGAAATGAGCTAGCTAAATTGCCATACTGTTTAATGCTTTTCGACCTGTACCCAAATTAATAAAATTGGTTCAGAGTTTGTTTTGACATTTTAACCTGCGTGTCGTGATCGTGCTTGGTGTGGGGGGACAAAATTAATTTGAGCACGATGGTGCACGCAGCCAGTTTGGGTACCGTGTAAATCTCTAAGAACATTCCACACCTGGATTATGCAACGTTTGCCCATTATTCTTTTTGAAATTCTTCAAGCTCTGTCAAAATGGTTGTTGATCGTCGCTTGACAACCGTTTTCAGCCATAGATTTTCAAGCAGATTTATGTAAAAACTGTAATTCAGCCACTCAGGAACAATCACTGTCTTCTTGGTAAACAACTCCAGTGTAGATTTGGTCTTGTATTTTAGGTTTTTGTTCTGCTGAAAGGTGAATTCATCTTCCAGTGTCTGGTGGAAAACAGACTGAACTATGTTTTCCTTTAGGATTTTGCCTGTGCTTAGCTCCATTCCATTTCTTTTTTTATTCTGAAAAAACTCCCCAGTCCTTAAAGGTCATGATCTGTCTAGGTCGGTCTTCTGCCAGCATGTAAGAACAGGGGGGGGAAGGTTCATTCAAAACTGTCAAGCCAACACGTCCGTCAGTGCTGCTGTGAGCTGCATCACAAGAGACATGCCAAACGGGATATGTATAATAATAATGTATATATATCATATTGATGTAATTTCAATGTTGTATGGGTTGCTTCGTGTATCACCAAATTAGCTTGAGATGATTTTACTGGAACCCTGCTCACTGCATCCAAGTTACTTGACATAGGACTAATATGTAAATATATACAGAACGTTTCAAAGAGCTGTCAGTCAACGTGAGCTCATGAATATAAGCTCCCCACACACTCAGCCTGTCTTGTCAAACTTCCTGGTAGTTAGCCATGAGAGAAAAAGTACTTTTCAGAATGACTGCTCAGTACTTCTAACAGTAGCATACCCATAACATGATGCAGCCGCCACTATGCTTTAAAATATTGAGTGGTACTAAACAGTGGTGTAAAGTACATAACTAAAAAATACTTGAAATTACTACTTCAGTTGTTTTTGGGGGGTATCTGTACTTTACTTTATTATTTATATTTTGGACAACTTTTACTTTTACTTTACTACATTCCTAAAGAAGATTATGTACTATTTATGTACTATTTATTGTATACATTTTATTCTATACATTTTCCCAGACTCCCAAAACTACTCATTACAATTTGTATGCTTAGCAGGACAGGAAAATGGTCTAATTCACAACACTTATCAAGAGAACATCCCTGGTCAAAATGTTGCCATCTGGTTCGCTTAGTATAAGGAAATTGAAATGATACTTAAGTATATTTTAGCAATTAGGAGTAGGATTTTACTCAGTGACTTCCACTTGAGTCATTTTATGTTAAGATATCTTTACTTTTTCTCAAGTATGACATTGGGGAACTTTTTCCACCACTGGTACTAAGTTACGACCAAAAGTTGGTTGCTTTGCCACATTATTCTAGTACCTTGTTGCAAACAGGATGCATGTTTTGGAATATATTTATTCTGTATATTTATTCTGTATTTTGTAAAACTTTCGACCCCCCAAAAATCTAAATTTAATGAATTTTTATTCAGGCTATAACACAGAAAAATGTGGGGTGTAAATACTTCCCGAAGACACTGTGCTATCAGAACCCAAATTAATCAATCAAAGATTCTCCCGCTCTATAAAGAACTGTACATCTCTGATTGTAAATCCACACCAAGCCAGACTAAGTCCTTTCTAAAATAATTAAGAACCCTTCTTCTCTCAACACAGGAAGCCACCTTGCTGGAAGCCCAAATATCTCCCAATTAACTTAAAAGCACATTGGATAGATAGCATTAATTAAGGCAAATCGCCTCAAGGGAGGGTATTCCCCCAGAGTTCTGTTAAAAAAATCTGGAATCAATTAGCTCCACTATTGCTCAAAATGATTAAAACAGTCATTCACAAAGGTTCATTTGGGAGAGATGTGAATACAGCACTAATTTCCATAAGCATGACAACCAGTGTTCTTACTATCGCCCCCTAGCTTTGATAAACACAGATATTGAACTGTTTTTCCAAAATGTTGTCGTCCCTTCTGGAGACTTACTTACCCAAATTGGTCCACGCGGACCAAAGCGGGTGAAATGTTTATCCTCGGATAACCTCCGTGGACTATTACATATCTTAGATGCTTCATCAGAAACAACAGCTCCTTGGGATGTATTATATCTCCATGCAGAAACAGCTTTTGATAGACCAGAATGGTCATATCTCTGGTCTGTCTCGGAACATATGGGAATTGGCTCCAATTTCATTAAGATGATTGAAATGCTGCATGCCAATCCCTCAGCCATAGTTATAACAAGCAACACCTGCTCCGGTCAGAATCACTAGAAGCAGCAGACAAGGTGATCCAATTTCCCTTTTGCTATTTTTTATTCTCCATGGAACCCCTGGCCCAGGCAATTTGTGAATCGAAGGAAATAACACCAATTTCCCGAAAATCTACTAATCACGTCATCTCATTGTACGCAGACAATATTGCTTTAAGCAACAGAATTATTGTCAAAAAGAATATATTGCCACAGCTGAATTTCTGATTGATTCCCATGGCTCCCACTTCTGTCTATTGGAACAAAATATATATGGCAAGGTATGCGATCCCGGATAAAAATTAACAAGCTTAGAAAGAGGGAAAGACAGGAGGACTATCCGTACCAAACTTTAAATTGTATGTCCAGGCACTAGCATTTTGTAGTGACGTTTGATACTGGAGCTCTGAGGCATGTGTCTAAATCGCTAAGCAGTTTACTTCGAAGCAGTGTGCCGATACCTGTATCACTTCATCAGAAGCATGTGATCAATGACGTCCAAAGCGTCGTTTCGTCGAACATCTACCTGATTGGTTAGGTAGAAGACAAAAAGGCTACCCTGTGGACACACTACAGCGTGTGAGATGTCATCTCTAATAATTTGTCTGCTTTAAATTATTCTGACCAGCAGGTGCCACTAGTGTACTCTGTGGTGATCAAAGCCTTGAGTAATGGACCTATGTTCATAACAATTGGCTGGAAATCCTCAATGCTTCAGGAAGCTTAGTTTCCTTATCATTAGCATTTTGCCCCATCCTTAATTGGTTTAGACATGATTCTTCCGCCGCCTGGCTGAGTATAGAGAGAAATATGGCATATCCTATTGCCATGGAAGAGGTGTTCACTGATATATCCCATGTACAATGTCAACTTTGGTCCTATTATTGCCCACACAATTTCGAATTGGGGCCCCCCCAAAAAACCTGGAAATCAAAGTGGCCCATACTCTGAAGGGCGGCCTTTTGCATCTCCCCAATGGTCCAAATGTGGAATCCATACCCTTGCCGATATCATGGACAGTAATGGTTTGAGAACATTCCAAGATACATACACATTACCAGGCAACAATTTTGTAGGTCAGCTAAGCTAACCTATGGACTCCCTTGGGAAACCCAACTACCGAACCATCCAAAGATGGGATTTAGAAATAAATTAGCTGGGCTACTGAAAGGAATGACCTCTATAATATTAACTCAGCAAAAAATGAAATGTCCTCTCACTGTCAACTGCATTTATTTTCAGCAAACTTAACATGTGTAAATATTTTTCTGAACATAACAAGATTCAACAACTTAAACATAAACTGAACAAGTTCCACAGACATGTGACTAACAGAAATGGAATAATATGTCCCTGAACAAAGGGGGGTCAAAATCAAAAGTAACAGTCACTATCTGGTGGCCACCAGCTGCATTAAGTACTGCAGTGCATCTCCTCCTCATAGACTGCACCAGATTTGCCAGTTCTTGCTGTGAGATGTTACCCCACTCTTCCACTAAGGCACCTGCAAGTTCCTGGACATTTCTGGGGGGAATGGCCCTACCCCTTACCCTCCGATCC
The DNA here is from genome assembly GCF_018296145.1 of Oncorhynchus tshawytscha. NCBI lineage: Eukaryota > Metazoa > Chordata > Actinopteri > Salmoniformes > Salmonidae > Oncorhynchus > Oncorhynchus tshawytscha. The sequence goes on along the minus strand of NC_056452.1, from coordinate 26,593,568 downwards.
AACAGGTCCCAGACGTGCTCAATGGGATGGAGATCCGGGCTCTTCGCTGGCCACACACAGAACCAGCAGTATTTCTGGTGGCATTGTCATGCTGGAAGGTCATGTCAGGATGAGCCTGCAGGAAGGGTACGACATGAGGGAGGAGGATGTCTTCCCTGTAACGCACAGCGATGAGATTGCCTGCAATGACAACGAGCTCAGTCTGATGATGTTGTGACACACCGTCCCAGACCATGATGGACCCTCCACCTCCAAATCGATCCTGCTCCAGAGTACAGGGCTCGGTGTAACGCTCATTCCTTCGACGATCAACGCGAATCCGACCATCACCCCTGGTGAGACAAAATCGTTACTTGTCAGTGAAGAGCAGTTTTTCCCAGCCCTGTCTGGTCCAGCGATGGTGGGTTTGTGCCCATAGGCAACGGTGTTGCCGGTGATGTCTGGTGAGGACCTGCCTTACAACAGGACTACAAGCCCTCAGTCCAGCCTCTCTCAGCCTATTGCAGACAGTCTGAGCCCCGATGGAGGGATTGTGCGTTCCTCGTGTAACTCAGGCAGTTGCTGTTGCCATCCTTTACCTGTCCCGCAGGTGTGATGTTCGGATGTACCGATCCTGTGCAGGTGTTGTTACACGTGGTCTGCCACTGCGAGGACGATCAGCTGTCCGTCCTGTCTCCCTGTAGCGCTGTCTTAGGCATCTCACAGTACGGACATTGCAATTTATTGCCCTGGCCACATCTGCAGTCCTCATGCCTCCTTGCAGCATGCCTAAGGCACGTTCACGCAGATTATTAGGGAACCTGGGCATCTTTCTTTTGGTGTTTTTCAGAATCAGTGGAAAGGCCTCATTAGTGTCCTAAGTTTTAATAACTGTGACCTTAATTGCCTACGGTCTGTAAGCTGTTAGTGTCTTAACGACCGTTCCACAGGTGCATGTTCATTAATTATTTATGGTTCATCGAACAAGCATGGGAAACAGTGTTTAAACCCAATACAATGAAGATATGTGAAGTTATCTGGATTTTTACGAATTATCTTTGAAAGACAGGGTCCTGAAAAAGGGGCGTTTCTTTTTTGCTGAGTTTATGAACAGCTTTTGATAGCTCATATGCTGAGCTTGTGTCACATTCGTTGTATTGTATGTATGTATTGTATGCATGATGTGAATACATCTTCTATTTTAATGCAACGAAGAACACGTCAACAAACTTACAAAACAACAGTGACGCTATATAGAATAAGTGCAGACACAGGCAACTAATACATAGACAATCACCCACAAATTACCCAAGGAATATGGCTACCTAAATATGGTTCCCAATCAGAGACAACGATACACAGCTGCCTCTAATTGAGAACCAATCTAGGCAACCATAGACATACAAAACACCTAGACTAGTAACCAACCCCATAAACATACAAAAACCCTAGAAAGGACAAAAACACAACAAACCACCCCTTGTCACACCCTGACCTAACCGAAATAATAAAGAAAACAAAGATAACTAAGGTTAGGGTGAGACAGCTAGCCATTAAAAAAGTATGGTCCACCGATCTAATTCAATTTGAACAACTCTTTAACTGGAACAAAATATGGAAAAATATGACTTTGGCATCCCATAATCCAAACCATGAAGGTGGAGACCTTTTAAATGTTATTTTCCTGGTTATATTACATTTACTTTTGCTTAAACTCTGTATGCGTTTCTTATTTTTAGTTTTCATTTGACTGGCAGCCCATGGGTACATTTTATATCAACGGAATAAATTAATTGAAAACTAATAAAAGGGTTCCGCTATGGTTACAACCCTTATCGGGGCTTTATAGAACATGTTATGGTTCTATAAAGAACATTTTTTAACAAAAGTTTATTACGAATACATGGCCAGGCAAAACAACAGGTCAAGGGGCAGGCAGAGGTCAGTAATCCAGATAGGGTTCAACAGGTCCAGAACGGCAGGCGGTCTCAGGGTCAGAGCTTGCAGAGGTCAGTAATCCAGATAGGATTCAACAGGTCCAGAACGGCAGGCGGTCTCAGGGTCAGAGCAGGCAGAGGTCAGTAATCCAGATGGGTTCAACAGGTCCAGAACGGCAGGCGGTCTCAGGGTCAGAGCAGGCAGAGGTCAGTAATCCAGATAGGGTTCAACAGGTCCAGAACGGCAGGCGGTCTCAGGGTCAGAGCAGGCAGAGGTCAGTAATCCAGATAGGGTTCAACAGGTCCAGAACGGCAGGCAGGCTCAGGGTCAGGGCAGGCAGAAAGGTCAAAACTAGAAAACAGGAACTAGAACAGGGGGAAAAAACCCACTGGTAGGTTTCATGAAACAAAACAAGCTGGCAACAGACAAACAGAGAACTACAGGTATAAATACACTGGGGATAATGGGAAAGATTGGCGACACCTGGATGGAGACAATCACAAAGACAGGTGAAACAGATCAGGGTGTGACAAAAGGTTCTTTGTAGATCATTTTGAAGAACCATATAAGGTTCTTTATTCTGGTCGGCCATATCAAATTGTTAAAATTCCATAGATGTTATTGTGTTAAAAGTGAGCTACCTCTGGAAAAACCACAGGGCCCTGAGAAGAAAATAGGAAACTACTGACTGATTTAGGGAAAAGTTCTCAATTGACACAAAGCCATACATGAGTCTTTCACAATTCACTGTCACTGGCCATAGTCATATATAATATGTAAAGACATAACATAACCCTTTCTTTCTGTGAGTACTACTTTTCGACTTTATACACACACACAAATGAGTGTTTCTGAATGGTTCTTTGGGAAGGGTGATGGTTCTATGTGGGTGGAGCCATACTGACTCAAAGAGCCCTTCAATGGTTCTTTGCAGTTCAAAAAAGGTTTATTTCCTCTTTTAGTAATAATTCAAATGTAGGGCCGACGGCTCATTAGAATATTTTGGGGAGTGGTTTATACATAGCTCTTTTGTGCACCGGTGAGAGAGAGTGTCATTCCAGTTTCTCTAATCTGTTGTTATGGCATAACATGCTGTGTTATAATCCCTATCTGTTCCAGAGCTGGCATACCTGACTTGCCAATATATATATATTTTTTTAAACTATGGAATTTAAATTATATAGTATGTTTATTAAACCAGAATGAAAAAAACTATTCATGGTTCTGTAAGTAACCTTTGATATTGAGAAATGTTCTGTATAGAGCAGTTATTCTTGGATGTTCTTTAAATAAGAATCAACCAAAGGGTTGTAACCATAACATAACCTTGTTTTGGTGCTATATATATATATATATATATATATATATATATATATATATATATATATATATATATATATATATAACCTTCTTTAATGGTTCTTTATAGGACCTAAGGAAAGGGTCCTTTATAGCACCATACAGGTTCCATTTAGAACCTTATGAGCATGGTACTTTATAGAACCTTCAAAAAAAGGTTCCGTATAGCACCAAAAATGTTTGAGCTATGGTTACTATATAGGACCATTAGTGTGTTGTACAAAAAGAGCCCATCGCTCAGGCTCTGTTTGACTGGCATTCTCAATATCCAGCAGAGGGATGGCATAGAGCTGGATGGCTGTTTGAATCACTGTCTGTCCAAGGTGAAACCTCTTCCGAGGACACTGTGTACGACCCCAGCAACACACCACCCAACACCCAATGGCCTTGGAGCAGGTCGATAAAGGAGCAAGAATCTCCTGTTAATAGGCTGGATTTATGTAGGAATAAATGTATGAGGTGAGCTCGTCCACATAAATCCTATGAATCAGTTCTACGTGTCATTCTATGAGCTTGCCCACAAAAGTGACCGATGGTGAAGGACAGTCCTCCTTAGGGAGAGTTTAACTCTGTTGGTGAAGGACAGTCCTCCTTAGGGAGAGTTTAACTCTGTTGGTGAAGGACAGTCCTCCTTAGGGAGAGTTTAACTCTGTTGGTGAAGAACAGCCCTCCTTAGGGAGAGTTTAACTCTGTTGGTGAAGGACAGCCCTCCTTAGGGAGAGTTTAACTCTGTTGGTGAAGGACAGTCCTCCTTAGGGAGAGTTTAACTCTGTTGGTGAAGAACAAGGGGAGTTTAAGTGAAGGACAGCCCTCCTTAGGGAGAGTTTAACTCTGTTGGTGAAGGACAGTCCTCCTTAGGGAGAGTTTAACTCTGTTGGTGAAGGATAGTCCTCCTTAGGGAGAGTTTAACTCTGTTGGTGAAGGACAGTCCTCCTTAGGGAGAGTTTAACTCTGTTGGTGAAGGACAGTCCTCCTTAGGGAGAGTTTAACTCTGTTGGTGAAGAACAGTCCTCCTTAGGGAGAGTTTAACTCTGTTGGTGAAGGACAGTCCTCCTTAGGGAGAGTTTAACTCTGTTGGTGAAGGACAGTCCTCCTTAGGGAGAGTTTAACTCTGTTGTTGAAGGACAGTCCTCCTTAGGGAGAGTTTAACTCTGTTGTTGAAGGACAGTCCTCCTTAGGGAGAGTTTAACTCTGTTGTTGAAGGACAGTCCTCCTTAGGGAGAGTTTAACTCTGTTGGTGAAGGACAGTCCTCCTTAGGGAGAGTTTAACTCTGTTGGGATTAGAAATGGACATTCTGATTCAAGACATCATTCGGTGATTGGTACAGGCTGTCGGCCATTATATGAATGATGTATAACTGCTGGTCACGTCATCTCTTCCAATTCAGCAGTGTTCTCCACATTCGACAATGTCAAATTCTGTAACGTGTATGAAAGGTTATTACCATTAGTTACTATACTGAACATACAGCATAGCAACACGACTACAGCAGTAATAGTGATATTGAGTTCCTCCGCATGCTTTTATATTGAATGGGGTGGATGTTGAAAATAGATTGACGAAGGTGACAATGACATGTGTTTGTAGCCCAACCCTGATTATCTAGTCGACTTTAATTTGTTTATGTACAATATCAGGCTCATTTGCATAAATGCATCTGACAGCTTTTTTTTTTTTTTTAGATGTTTAGGTATTAAAACGTCATTATGGTCATCAAGTTAATTGCTTTGTACACACAATATTCACTTATCTGAGAAGGGGGTGGTTCGTGAAACTCATTTCCACCATTAATATATGCAAATGATGTCATGATGTTTTTTGCTGATAAAAAAATCTCGTCGGTGGATTGAAATATACAGTACCCGTCAAAAGTTTGGACACACCTACTCATTCAAGGAATTTTCTTTCTTTTTTAATATTTTCTACAATGTAGAATTATAGTGAAGACATCAAAACTATGAAATAGCACATATGAAATCATGTAGTAACCCAAAAAGTGTAAAACAAATCAAAATATATTTGATTTTTGAGATTCTTCAAAGTAGCCACCCTTTGCCTTGATGACAGCTTTGCACATTCTTGGCATTCTCTCAACCAGCTTTATGAGGTAGTCACCGGGAATGCATTTCAATTGACAGGTGTGCCTTTTATTTCCTTCTTAATGTGTTTGAGCCAATCAGTTGTTTTGTGATAAGGCAGGGGTGGTATACAGAAGACAGCCCTATTTGGTGAAAGACCAAGTCCATATTATGGCAAGAACAGCTCAAATACGCAAAGAGAAATGACAGTCCATCATTACTTTAAGACATAAAGGTCTGTCTGTCTGTCTGTCTGTCTGTCTGTCTGTCTGTCTGTCTGTCTGTCTGTCTGTCTGTCTGTCTGTCTGTCTGTCTGTCTGTCTGTCTGTCTGTCTGTCTGTCTGTCTGTCTGTCTGTCTGTCTGTCTGTCTGTCTGTCTGTCTGTCTGTCTGTCTCTGTGTCTCTGTCTGTCTGCCTCTCTCTCTCTCTGCCTCTCTGCTCTCTCTCTCTCTCTCTCTCTCTCTCTCTCTCTCTCTCTGCCTCTCTCTCTCTGCCCCTCTCTCCCTCTCTCTCTCTCTCTCTGCCCCTCTTTCTCTCTCTGCGTCTCTCCCTCTCTGCCTCTCTCTCTGTTTCTCTCTCTCCCTCTCTCTCTCTCTCTGCCTCTCTCTCTCGCTCTCTCTGTCTCTCTCGCTCTCTCTGCCTCTCTCTCTTGGCTCATGCGTGCAGGGGCATGGAAATCTAACATGGTCTAACACGTCGTACTTTTTGAACACATAGAAAACACAAATATTGAAGGAATAACAGAAAACTTAATTTTTTATGTGAAAATCATATATTTTTGGGGGCTAATATTTAACTCAGCCCCTGAGTTATTTAAAACAGAATATTCATGCGTGTCCCCCTCAACCCATGCTCTACCAAATGAGCCACATATAACCATATTGATATACAATCAAATACAATATATCACCCCAGTCAGATTTGTTTGTGTTGGCACAGTTGGCGTGTAAGTGATATCAACACATCGGCTTCAATAGCACACACACACACACACACACACACACACACACACACACACACACACACACACACACACACACACACACACACACACACACACACACACACACACACACACACACACACACGACCCCTGGACACACACTCCCCCTGTCTAGAATGTTGAGTGTGTTGTCTCGGGGCGTACTGCATGCCTCATGAGTGTGAAGCTCTCCCCCTAAGCAAAACATTGTGAATGACCTCTCTCCTCTCATCATCCCTCCATCCTCTCATCTGTCCGTTCTGTGGTGATGTCCATCACGGTGGGTGATTACACAAGTCTCTTGCTGCGCCTCGTTTGGTGAAATTACGCCATTTACAAGGTTGGGAAAGGGCATTTACAGGGGACTGTTCTCCCTGTCTGTCTGTCTGTCTGTCTGTCTGTCTGTCTGTCTGTCTGTCTGTCTGTCTGTCTGTCTGTCTGTCTGTCTGTCTGTCTGTCTGTCTGTCTGTCTGTCTGTCTGTCTGTCTGTCTGTCTTCCTCTGTCTGCTGTCTGTCTTTGTCTGCTTCTTCCTCTGTGTGTCTGTCTTTGTCTGCTTCTCTGTATGTATGTCTGTCTGTCTGCTTTTCTGTGTGTGTGTCTGTCTGCTTCTCTGTGTGTGTGTCTGTCTGTATGTCTGTCTGTCTGTCTGTCTGCTTCTGTGTGTGTGTGTCTGTCTGCTTCTCTGTGTGTGTGTCTGTATGTATGTCTGTCTGTCTGCTTCTGTGTGTGTGTGTGTGTCTGTATGTATGTCTGTCTGTCTGTCTCATTATTTCTGTGTGTATGTCTGTATGTCTGCTTCTCTGTGTGTGTCTGTCTGTATGTCTGTCTCTCTGCTTCTCTGTGTGTGTGTGTGTGTGTGTCTGTATGTATGTCTGTCTGTCTGCTTCTCTGTGTGTGTGTTTGTATGTATGTATGTCTGCTTCTCTGTGTGTGTCTGTCTGTCTGTATGTCTGTCTGCTTCTGTCTGTCTGTCTGTATGCCTGTCTGCTTCTGTGTGTGTGTGTGTCTGTCTGTCTGTTTCTGTGTGTGTGTCTGTATGTCTGCTTTTCTGTGTATGTCTGTCTGTCTGTCTGTCTGCTTCTGTGTGTGTGTCTGTCTGTAAGTCTGTCTGTCTGCTTCTGTGTGTGTGCCTGTATGTATATCTGTCTGCTTCTCTGTGGGTGTCTGTCTGTATGTCTGTCTGTCTGCTTCTCTGTGTGTGGCTGTCTGTCTGCTTCTGTGTGTGTGTCTGTCTGCTTCTGTGTGTTTGTGTCTGCATGTCTGTCTGTCTGCTTCTGCCTGTGTGTGTCTGTATGTATGTATGTCTGTCTGTCTGCTTCTCTGTGTGTGTCTGTCTGTATGTCTGTCTGTCTGTTTCTGTGTGTGTGTGTCTGTATGTATGTCTGTCTGTCTGTCTGTTTCTGCGTGTGTGTGTGTGTGTGTGTGTGTGTGTCTGTATGTATGTATGTCTGTCTGTCTGCATCTGTGTGTGTGTGTGTGTGTGTGCATGTATGTCTGTCTGTCTGCTTCTGTGTGTGTCTGTCTGTATGTCTGTGTATCTGCTTCTCTGTGTTTGTCTATCTGTCTGCTTCTGTGTGTGTGTGTCTGTATGTATGTCTGTCTGCTTCTCTGTGTGACTGTATGTCTGTCTGTCTGCTTCTCTGTGTGTCTGTCTGTCTGTATGTCTGTCTGCTTCTCTGTGTGTGTCTGTCTGTCTGTATGTCTGTCTGTCTGCTTCTTTGTGTGTCTGTCTGTATGTCTGTCTCTCTGCTTCTCTGTATGTCTGTCTGTCTGTCTGCTTCTGTGTGTGTGTCTGTCTGTCTGTCTGTCTGTCTGTCTGTCTGTCTGTCTGTCTGTCTGCTTCTCTGTGTGTCTGTCTGTATGTCTGTCTCTCTGCTTCTGTGTGTCTGTCTGTCTGTCTGTCTGTCTGTCTGTCTGTCTGTCTGTCTGTCTGCTTCTCTGTGTGTCTGTCTGTATGTCTGTCTGTCTGCTTCTGTGTGTGTGTCTGTCTGTATGTCTGTCTGTCTGCTTCTTTGTGTGTCTGTCTGTATGTCTGTCTCTCTGCTTCTCTGTATGTCTGTCTGTCTGCTTCTGTGTGTGTGTCTGTCTGTCTGTCTGTCTGTCTGCTTCTCTGTGTGTCTGTCTGTATGTCTGTCTGTCTGCTTCTGTGTGTGTGTCTGTCTGTATGTCTGTCTGTCTGCTTCTTTGTGTGTCTGTCTGTATGTCTGTCTCTCTGCTTCTCTGTCTGTCTGTCTGTCTGCTTCTCTGTGTGTCTCAGTCTTTGTATTGAGTGTCCATTTGGATCCGCCTTTAGCAGCTGCCAGCCAGTCATTCATTCCGTCCGTTTGTCCGTCCGTCCGTCCGTCAAGCCCAGCTGAATGTCAGACAGCCACTCTCCTGTCTCCCTCTAATAAAACAATCAGGGCTGAGTTACAGCCTCCTGTCCCAGAGATGTGATTTAGAAAAGACAATAAAGTACAGAGTGCATCATTTACTCGTTAACTCTACCATTAATGGAGATGTTCTACGCTCTCTTACTCCCAGCCACACACATTACACACACACACACACACACACTCATTACACACACACACTCATTACACACACACACACACACACACACACACACACACACACACACACACACACACACACACACACACACACACACACACACACACACACACACACACACACACACACACACACACACACACACACACATTACACACACACACACACACACACACACACACACACACACACACACACACACACACACACACACACACACACACACACACACACACACACACACACACACACACACACACACACACACGAGAGAAGTCATTACTGCTTCACTCCGCAGCCCAAGCTCATAGGACACCATTACCCAGACTGCATCATTAATCAACCTCTATACACACCGTAGTTACCTCTCCACCACCGCCTCAGAGGATAGTGAGCTGGAGGGGAGAGCTCGGCATCGTGGGTAATTGCATAGAGATGCAAAGTGTCTGACACATCCCGTTGAAGAATTTGAAAATGTAAATAAATTAACATTGAGGGTAAGAAGAGGCGATTTTCAGGTTACCCAGTCGTCAGATAATGAGCCCATAGACACGTCTTTACTGCATAAGATTAGAGGTTCATGATATTCAACATCAGAATTGGAAAATTAAAAAAAATAGGCAATATGCAATCTAACCCTTAAGGAAAATCACGATTTCACAACTCCACATTTTTTTTGCAGGTGAAATCATTTGAAACCCATTTGGTTTTTGTAACATTTCACATGTGATGATATTTCACATGTGGATTTTCACATGATCACATCAAATGAATAAACATGTTCACATCATGAAAACAAACGTGAGTCATTACGATACACAGTGCTTTTCAACACACTTACACTACGTTGTGTATGTCTTCTGATTCTGATTCGACAACATGCCCTTACCAGGAATTTGAACTCAAAACCTCGTGCCTCACGGCATGCCGAGCTTACTGCTAAGGCCACCATATCTGTCTTATTAATTGATTTCACTTGTATTCCTACAATTTGGACTTTGTTTAAAAAAAAAAACGCTTTAAGAAAAATGATTATATTTATCATAGTGATTTAGGAGAAATCACAAAAATACTTTTCAATTGGATGTTTTGGTGTCTCTAGGGCAATTCAGACAGCTGACAGAGGATATACAGTGCCTTGCGAAAGTATTCGGCCCCCTTGAACTTTGCGACCTTTTGCCACATTTCAGGCTTCAAACATAAAGATATAAAACTGTATTTTTTTGTGATGAATCAACAACAAGTGGGACACAATCATGAAGTGGAACGACATTTATTGGATTTTTCAAACTTTTTTAACAAATCAAAAACTGAAAAATTGGGCATGCAAAATTATTCAGCCCCCTTAAGTTAATAATTTGTAGCGCCACCTTTTGCTGCGATTACAGCTGTAAGTCGCTTGGGGTATGTCTCTATCAGTTTTGCACATCAAGAGACTGAATTTTTTTCCCATTCCTCCTTGCAAAACAGCTCGAGCTCAGTGAGGTTGGATGGAGAGCATTTGTGAACAGCAGTTTTCAGTTCTTTCCACAGATTCTCGATTGGATTCAGGTCTGGACTTTGACTTGGCCATTCTAACACCTGGATATGTTTATTTTTGAACCATTCCATTGTAGATTTTGCTTTATGTTTTGGATCATTGTCTTGTTGGAAGACAAATCTCCGTCCCAGTCTCAGGTCTTTTGCAGACTCCATCAGACTCCATTCTTCCAGAATGGTCCTGTATTTGGCTCCATCCATCTTCCCATCAATTTTAACCATCTTCCCTGTCCTTGCTGAAGAAAAGCAGGCCCAAACCATGATGCTGCCACCACCATGTTTGACAGTGGGGATGGTGTGTTCAGGGTGATGAGCTGTGTTGCTTTTACGCCAAACATAACGTTTTGCATTGTTGCCAAAAAGTTCAATTTTGGTTTCATCTGACCAGAGCACCTTCTTCCACATGTTTGGTGTGTCTCCCAGGTGGCTTGTGGCAAACTTTAAACGACACTTTTTATGGATAACTTTAAGAAATGGCTTTCTTCTTGCCACTCTTCCATAAAGGCCATATTTGTGCAATATACGACTGATTGTTGTCCTATGGACAGAGTCTCCCACCTCAGCTATAGATCTCTGCAGTTCATCCAGAGTGATCATGGGCCTCTTGGCTGCATCTCTGATCAGTCTTCTCCTTGTATGAGCTGAAAGTTTAGCGGGACGGCCAGGTCTTGGTAGATTTGCAGTGGTCTGATACTCCTTCCATTTCAATATTATCGCTTGCACAGTGCTCCTTGGGATGTTTAAAGCTTGGGAAATCTTTTTGTATCCAAATCTGGCTTTAAACTTCTTCACAACAGTATCTCAGACCTGCCTGGTGTGTTCCTTGTTCTTCATGATGCTCTCTGCGCTTTTAACGGACCTCTGAGACTATCACAGGTGCATTTATACGGAGACTTGATTACACACAGGTGGATTGTATTTATCATCATTAGTCATTTAGGTCAACATTGGATCATTCAGAGATCCTCACTGAACTTCTGGAGAGAGTTTGCTGCACTGAAAGTAAAGGGGCTGAATAATTTTGCACGCCCAATTTTTCAGTTTTTGATTTGTTAAAAAAGTTTGAAATATCCAATAAATGTCGTTCCACTTCATGATTGTGTCCCACTTGTTGTTGATTCTTCACAAAAAAATACAGTTTTATATCTTTATGTTTGAAGCCTGAAATGTGGCAAAAGGTCGCAAAGTTCAAGGGGGCCGAATACTTTCGCAAGGCACTGTATATATAATGAAGAATGTGTTTGTTTTAATTGGCTGTGTTTTGTATCTTAACATGTTTTTAATTTGCATACCGTGTGTATTTATGTTTATCCGTACTTGCCTGTTGATGTGTTCGTTTATGTGTTGTGCAGGGCTCAAAAGAGACTTTAGTCTCAATATGTCTTCTCTGTTAAAATGAAGGTGAATAAATAAACAACCTCTTGGTTCACGGCAGTCCCATCTTTCCACTCCTCCACGATGTCTGTGTCAGTTACTGATTTCACCTGTATTCCTACACTTTGAACTTCTAAGTAAATCTCAGCTTTGTTATTAAAAATACAAAATATCATAGTGATTCAGGGATAACATTAAAATGGAATAATATGCCCCACCAACATGAAACAACAATACAGATGACACCCAAATGACTGAAATAAGTTAATTAAATAAATGATTAGAGAATAGTTAGAATAACTGATAGCTAAAATAGCAGTGCAGATTATGTTTTTTTTGCTACGTGTGGAGATGTATTCTGGGTATTTAATGTGTAAAGGCTAGAGTGGCGCAGTAGAAAGATAAGTTACCTTTAAATCCAGAGGTTGGGAATTCAAATCACAGTTGGGATATTTTAGCTGAACAGAATACCACTTACTTCAACCCTCCTGTTGTGTTCAAATTGGACCGATTTACAAGTTTTCTCTCTGAGAAATGTAATTCATTTAATCTGATTGTCATATAAGGTTTCATGACTTTGTCCACACAGGGCATCTGAACACACAAAATACATTTAGATGATTTTCATTACATTTTCTGTGTCTCATTGAACTTTTGTACACCTGTGGTGTTCCCGGTCATTAGAAATGAATGGGTGAGACTACAATGAATGTATAAAATTGAGTTCAGGCACATGACCATTCATCAGATGGACACACTTCCTCTCCCACACCCCCACATGCATGTGTGTTTGAGCACACACAAACACACACACACACACACACACACACACACACACACACACACACACACACACACACACACACACACACACACACACACACAACACACACACACACACACACACACACACACACACACACACACACACACACACACACACCACACCTCTCCCTTCTTGGCTTCCATGGAAACCCCCATGGGAACCTTTCTCCAATAGAATCATTCCCCCAGGGGAACCTTTCTCCAATAGAATCATTCCCCCAAGGGAACCTTTCTCCAATAGAATCTTTCCCCCAGGGGAACCTTTCTCCAATAGAATCATTCCCCCAGGGGAACCTTTCTCCAATAGAATCTTTCCCCCAGGGGAACCTTTCTCCAATAGAATCATTCCCCCACGGGAACCACACCTGCTGGCATTCTCACAAACAATCGCAACATTGTTTCAATAATAGATAGAACTTTTCTGGCAGCTCTGAAATATAAAGCTTTTTGAGGCCCTGCTCACAATTCATTCTGTGGCAGCACAATGACCAAACAATAAACAACGATATACGCCATATCCCGGGTTGATGACATAACATCCTGCTTCGTACTGTTCCTGACAGAGTCAATCAAAACTATAGTGATAAACATGACCAACCTGGAGAGGAGACAACAGATGTTATTTTGTGCCACTATTCAAAAATGTGAAATGGTTTCAAAAGAAATGTCCTTGTTAAACTTTGACACAAAGTAGTCCGTGATAAACAGCACAATATGTTTCATCTGAGTATTTGTTATAGTCAAAATAATCCACAAATAATGCTTTAAAAAAATGAAAAATGTAACTCATAAACGAGTTCTATCAGCTCAGGTCAATGAGGTCTACAGGCCATAAATAGCAAATTGAAGTTCAAAACCTGTAATGTTCACAAGAACTGAAGTTGATAAAGAGATCTAACACAACATTAGGTGATAATATATGTATTATTATGGATTAATAATCAGCTATAATGGGGAGGTCATTTTGGACTGGAAACACAGAATGAATTAACATGAAACGAACATGTAACGGTCTGAGTGTAGTGGGTGAGGAGTCAGGCGCAGGAAGCAGAGAGTTCAGGGGAGTGCTATTTTAATGCACTGAGAAACGCTGAACATAAGCCAACCCTCACAAAAATACAGGGCGTACTGAACAAACAAATGCCCCAAACAGGGGAACTTAAACTGTCCAGAGAAAACCCACAAAATGGGAAAACACAAAACCCATAGACGTGCACACAAATACACCAAACAGACGATCACAATAATTAATCCCGCACAAGGAACCCTGCGGGCCGGCTGACTAATAAAGCCTTACTACCTAACTCAAAACAGGTGCACACAATCAACACATAAGGAGGGGGAGGAAATAATCAGTAGCAGCTAGTAGGCCGGCGACGACAACCGCCGAACGCCACCCGAACGGGAAGGGGAGTGTCCTTCGGTCGGAGTCGTGACAGTACCCCCCCCCTTGACGCGTGGCTCCTGCAGCACGCCGACACCGGCCTCGAGGTCGACCCGGAGGACGAGGCGCAGGGCGATCCGGATGGAGGCGATGGAAATCCCTCAACATTGACGGATCCAAAATGTCCCTGGTGGGTACCCAGCACCTCTCCTCCGGACCGTACCCCTCCCAGTCCACGAGGTACTGCAGGCCCCTCACCCGGCGTCTCGAGTCCAGAATGGCCCGTATCATATACGCCGGGGACCCCTCGATGTCCAGAGGGGGAGGAGGGACCTCCAGCACCTCACCGTCCTTTAGGGGACCAGCTACCACCGGCCTGAGGAGAGACACATGAAACGAGGGGTTAATACGATAATAGGAAGGGAGTTGTAATCGATAACACACCTCGTTTATTCTCCTCAGGACTTTGAACGGCCCTACACACTGCGGCCCAAGCTTCCGGCAGGGCACGCGGAGGGGCAGGTTTCGGGTCGAGAGCCAGACCCTGTCCCCTGGTACAAACACGGGGGCCTCACTGCGGTGGCGGTCAGCACTTCTTTTCTGCCGTCCACTAGCCTGTTGAAGGGATTCCTGGACGGCCCTCCAGGTTTCTTTGGAGCGCTGCACCCATTCCTCCCCCGCAGGAGCCTTGGTCTGGCTCGGAAGCCACGGTGCCAGGACCGGCTGGTACCCCAACACACACTGAAAGGGGGACACATTAGTAGAGGAGTGGCGTAATGAGTTCTGGGCCATTTCCGCCCAGGGGATGTATCTCGCCCACTCCCCTGGCCGGTCCTGGCAGTACGACCGCAGAAACCTACCCACCTCCTGGTTTACTCTCTCCACCTGCCCATTACTTTCGGGGTGATAACCGGAGGTCAGGCTGTACGAGACCCCCAGACGCTCCATGAACGCCCTCCATACTCGGGACGTGAACTGGGGACCCCGATCAGAAACGACGTCCTCCGGCACCCCGTAGTGCCGGAAGACGTGGGTGAATAATGCCTCCGCAGTCTGTAGGGCTGTTGGGATACCGGGCAACGGGAGGAGACGGCAGGACTTAGAGAACCGATCCACAATCACCAGAACCGTGGTGTTGCCCTGAGACAGGGGAAGGTCGGTCAGGAAATCTACGGATAGATGTGACCATGGCCGTTGTGGAACGGGGAGGGGTTGTAACTTCCCTCTAGGAAGGTGCCTAGGAGCCTTACTCTGGGCGCATACCGAACAGGAGGAGACATAAACCTTAACGTCCCTAGCCAAGGTAGGCCACCAATACCTCCCCCGAAGGCTCCTTGCTGTCCTCCACACCCCAGGGTGACCCGAGGACGGTAGGACGTGAGCCCACCGAATCAGTTGGTCCCGAACACCAAGCGGCACGTACCTCCGCCCCGCCGGACACTGAGGAGGCGCTGGTTCAGCCCGTAACGCCCGCTCGATGTCCGAGTCCACCTCCCATACCACCGGTGCCATCAGCTTTGAGGCTGGAAGGATGGGAGTAGGTTCGGTGGACCTATCCTCCGTGTCGTAAAAGCGGGACAGTGCGTCCACCTTCACGTTCTGGGAGCCCGGTCTATATGATAAAGTGAACCGGAATCGAGTGAAAAACATGGCCCACCTTGCCTGCCGCGGGTTCAGTCTCCTAGCTGCCCGAATATACTCCAGATTTTGGTGGTCGGTCCAGATGAGAAAGGGGTGCTTAGCCCCCTCAAGCCAGTGTCTCCACACCTTCAGAGCCCTGACCACCGCTAACAACTCCCGGTCTCCCACATCATAGTTACGCTCCGCTGGGCTGAGCTTACTCGAGAAGAAAGCGCAGGGGCGGAGTTTTGGTGGCGTACCCGAGCGCTGTGATAGCACGGCACCCACCCCAGCCTCGGACGCGTCCACCTCCACTATGTATGCTAGAGAGGGGTCCGGATGCGCCAACACGGGTGCATCCGTGAACAGCGCCTTCAACCTGTTGAAAGCTCTGTCCGCCTCTGCTGACCACTGCAACCGCACCGGGCCCCCCTTTAGCAGTGAGGTAATTGGAGCCGCTACCTGGCCAAAACCCCGGATAAACCTCCGGTAGTAGTTGGAAAAACCCAAAAACCGCTGCACCTCTTTTACCGTGGTTGTAGTCGGCCAATTACGCACGGCCTTACTGCGGTCACCCTCCATCTCCACCCCCGAGGTGGAAATGCGATAACCCAGAAAGGAGACGGCTCGTTTGGAGAACACACACTTCTCAGCCTTGACGTATAGGTCATGCTCCAGCAGTCTACCAAGCACCTTGCGTAGCAGAGACACATGCGCGGCGTGAGTGGCTGAGTAGATTGGAATGTCATCGATATAAACAACCACTCCCTGCCCGTGCAGGTCCCTGAGAATATCGTCTACAAAGGATTGAAAAATGGCTGGAGCATTTTTTAACCCATACGGCATGACGCAGTACTCATAGTGACCCGATGTGGTACTAAATGCGGTTTTCCACTCGTCTCCCTTCCGAATACGCACCAGGCTATACGCGCTCCTGAGATCCAATTTTGTGAAGAACTGCGCTCCCTGAAATGATTCCACTGCCGTAGCAATGAGAGGTAGTGGGTAGCTGAACCCCACTGTGATGGCATTTAGATCTCTATAATCAATACACGGACGCAAACCTCCCTCCTTTTTCTTCACAAAAAAGAAACTCGAGGAGACAGGTGAAATGGAGGACCGAATGTACCCCTGTCCCAGAGACTCCATGATATATGTCTCCATAGCCAACGTCTCCTCTTGGGACAATGGGTACACGTGACTCTTGGGAAGCGCAGCGTTTACCTGGAGATCTATCGCACAATCCCTTCCCGGTCGATGTGGTGGTAATTTAGTCGCCTTCTTTTTACTAAAAGCGATTGCCAAATCGGCATACTCGGGGGGGAATGCACACTGTGGGACCCTGGTCTGGACTTTCCACCGAGGTGGCACCGACGGAAACTCCCAGACACCTTCCAGAACACTCCTCTGACCACCCCTGGAGAACCCCCTGTCTCCACAAAATTTTAGGATTGTGCCGGGCCAGCCAGGGAATCCCTAACACCACTGGAAACGCAGGCGAATCAATAATATAGAGACTGATACGCTCCCTATGATTCCCCTGCGTTACCATGTCCAGTGGGATCGTGGTCTCCCTGACCACCCCTGACCCTAATGGCCGGCTATCTAGGGAGTGCACGGGAAAGGGAGAATCTATCGGCACAAGCGGAACACCTAATTTAATAGCAAGTCCGCGATCCATATAGTTCCCAGCTGTGCCTGAATCGACTAGCGCCCTATGCTGGGAAAAGGGGAAAAAATTAAGAAAAAAAATCAAGACAAACATGTGACCAACAGGGGGTTCTGGGTGAGTTTGGTGCTGACTCACCTGGGGTGATCGAGAAATGTTCCGCCTGCCATCTCGACTCCCAGACGGACCCCCCAGCACCGATCAGCCGTGTGTCCTCTCCGATCACAGTTGGTGCAGAGGGAGCCTCCTCCTCCGGTACCCCTCGGCAAAGCCCCTCCCAACTCCATCGGAACAGGAGTGGAGGTGCTGGGTGGTGGAACACACAGGACCCTCTCCGAACGCCCGCGGGCCGCCAGCAGATTGTCCAGTCGGATGGACATGTCAATTAGCTCATCCAAGGAAAGAGCGGTGTCCCGACACGCTAGCTCCCTGCGGACGTCCTCCCGGAGACTACACCTGTAGTGGTCGATAAGGGCCCTGTCGTTCCACCCGGATCCTGCTGCCAAGGTACGGAACTCCAACGCGTAATCCTGGGTGCTCCTTTTCTCCTGCCGGAGATGGAATAGTCGTTCTCCCGCCGTTCGGCCATCTGGAGGATGGTAAAACACGGCGCGGAAGCGGCGAGAAAACTCGGGGTAGTGCTCCTTCGCTGAGTCTGGGCCATTCCAAACTGCATTTGCCCACTCCAGAGCACGACCCGTGAGGCAGGAGATGAGGACATTCACCCTTTCCGCTCCCGAGGGAGTAGGTCTGACGGTGGCCAGGTACAGTTCTAGCTGGAGTAAGAACCCCTGGCACTCTGCTGCTGCTCCATCATAGACCCTCGGGAGCGTAAGACGGAGGGTGCTGGAGTCGGGAGATGGGGATTCCTGAGGAGGGGGGGCCGAAGGTGGAGAGAGGAGACCGCTTCTCTCCCATCGGTCCATTCTCTCCATCACCAGATCCATCGCCGTTCCGATCCGATGGAGAACGGTGGTGTGATGTAGAACCCTCTCTTCCATCGATGGGAGGGGAGTGGCTGTTGCTCCTGCTGACTCCATTCCAGTGGTGCGGGATTCTGTAACGGTCTGAGTGTAGTGGGTGAGGTGTCAGGCGCAGGAAGCAGAGAGTTCAGGGGAGTGCTATTTTAATGCACTGAGAAACGCTGAACATAAGCCAACCCTCAAAAACACAGGGCGTACTGAACAAACAAATGCCCCAAACAGGGGAACTTAAACTGTCCAGAGAAAACCCACAAAATGGGAAAACACAAAACCCATAGACGTGCACACAAATACACCAAACAGACGATCACAATAATTAATCCCGCACAAGGAACCCTGCGGGCCGGCTGACTAATAAAGCCTTACTACCTAACTCAAAACAGGTGCACACAATCAACACATAAGGAGGGGGAGGAAATAATCAGTAGCAGCTAGTAGGCCGGCGACGACGAGCGCCGAGCGCCACCCGAACGGGAAGGGGAGTGTCCTTCGGTCGGAGTCGTGACAGAACACAACAGGAGGGTTAAAAGCCCCATGCCATTTAATTACTTTAGAAGCCCCATACCATTTAATTACTTTAGAAGCCCCATACCATTTAATTACTTTAGAAGCCCCATGCCATTTAATTACTTTAGAAGCCCCATACCATTTAATTACTTTAGAAGCTCCATACTATTTAATTACTTTAGAAGCCCCATACTATTTAATTACTTTAGAAGCCCCATACCATTTAATTACTTTAGAAGCCCCATACCATTTCATTACTTTAGAAGCTCCATACTATTTAATTACTTTAGAAGCCCCATACTATTTAATTACTTTAGAAGCCCCATACCATTTCATTACTTTAGAAGCTCCATACTATTTAATTACTTTAGAAGCCCCATACCATTTAATTACTTTAGAAGCTCCATACTATTTCCTTAATTTACTTATAAAGGTTTAGGATGGTTTGAGCTTATGTGAAGTTAACGTGATAATGTGATAACATGATTTTACATGTGAACTGTTACATGAAGTGTTCCAATAACATGTGTTCACATGTGAAATGTCACACAGTAGACAGGACTGTAACCACAATGCCAGGACACTCCACAATCACACAGTAGAGAGGACTGTAACCACAATGCCAGGACACTCTACAATCACACAGTAGACAGGACTGTAACCACAATGCCAGGACACTCTACAATTACACAGTAGAGAGGACTGTAACCACAATGCCAGGACACTCTACAATCACACAGTAGACAGGACTGTAACCACAATGCCAGGACACTCTACAATTACACAGTAGAGAGGACTGTAACCACAATGCCAGGACACTCTACAATCACACAGTAGACAGGACTGTAACCACAATGCCAGGACACTCCACAATTACACAGTAGACAGGATTGTAACCACAATGCCAGGACACTCCACAATTACACAGTAGACAGGATTGTAACCACAATGCCAGGACACTCTACAATTACACAGTAGAGAGGACTGTAACCACAATGCCAGGACACTCCACAATTACACAGTAGACAGGACTGTAACCACAATGCCAGGACACTCTACAATTAAACAGTCGACAGGACTGTAACCACAATGCCAGGACACTCCACAATTACACAGTAGAGAGGACTGTAACCACAATGCCAGGACACTCCACAATTACACAGTAGAGAGGACTGTAACCACAATGCCAGGACACTCCACAATTACACAGTAGAGAGGACTGTAACCACAATGCCAGGACATTCCACAGAGTTTGAAGGTAAAAGATCAGCCCAAAGCCATGTGGTGCCAGATGCTACAATTGCACCTCCGAGGCTACAGCTGCTGAACGTCACACAGGGATAATGTTGAGGGGATAATGCTGAATGTGACAGGGATAACGTATATAAGGATAATGTGATGAGGACTGTAAATGTAAATGCATCAGATTTAACTAGGAACAACATAAGAATATCTTCTAGGCCACACACTGGACCAAGCCTTTGTTGTCAGCCTGAAGATATCCTTGTTAATGTTAATCTTATGCATATATAATGACAAGTACTGTCTAACAGTTTATGACTAAAGGAATGCAGAGAAATATAGATATAGCAACTTTGGTCTTTTACAAATGGCTGACTTGTTAACTTAAATAGATGAATGTAACGTGATCGACAACAGTCCCGTTTGGTTGTCATCGTGGAGGCGCATAAGGTTTATCGTACATGGTGCCATTCAGAGAGAGTCTGATCAATAAAAGCTCTTACTCTCGATTCACTGTGGGCCCTGGCCTACGGGCAGATGTACGGCCCAGCAACCTGGGGAGCACTGTAGCAATCCATACCACTTCTCCATGTTCACCTAATTCAATTAAATACAGCCTGCTGGTCCCCATCTTGCGAGTTGATGAAAATAACCCAGGCTTGAACCTAATTGGATTTGCAACTAAAGGTATAGTTGTATTGAGAGCGGGCCACTTGGATTCATAGTGTGCTTGTGTTGTCTCAAAAACATTTGGTTTTTATCAGCCGTTAAGGCCATTAGGACAGGGCTGGTAAGACTGCCCAATAAACAAAAAAACAAACAATTTATATTTTATTGACTGTTTTGTTTGGAATTACTGATGGGTATCCATCGCTTATTATTTATTGTAAACAGTCTCAAAGATGTTGAAGTTTTGGTAGCGTGAAGATGTCAAAGTGAAAGTTTTTATCTCACAGCTGAATAGACAAGCTCAGTCAGTAATTTAAAAAGCTGCCGTGTCACTGTACAGAGCAGACAGTACGCTGCTGTTCTTCTTCGTCTTTCTGAAAAGCATCTCTCTCTCTCTCTCTCTATGCATCTCTCTCTCTCCCTGTCTAAGAATCTCTCCCCCTCATTCCCCCTACTCCCCCCTCTCTCTCTATGCATCTCTCTCTCTCTCTCTCTCTCTATGCATCTCTCTCTCTCTCTCTCTCTCTCTCTCTGTCTAAGAATCTCTCTCTCCCCCCATTCCCCCTACCCCCCTCTCTCTCTCTCTCTCCCTCGCCCCACATCTCTCTGTCTGTGTTTCTCTCTCTCTCCCTCTCTCTTCTCTCTCTCTCTCTCTCTCTCTCTCTCTCTCTCTCGCCCCACATCTCTCTCTCTCTCCCTGTCTAAGAATCTCTCTCTCCCCCCCATTCCCCCCTCTCTCTCTCTCTCTCTCTCTCGCCCCACATCTCTCTCTCTCTCTCTCTCTCTCTCTCTCTCTCTCTCTCTCGCCCCACATCTCTCTGTCTGTGTTTCTCTCTCTCTCCCTCTCTCTCTGACACACTCCATCAATCAACCCTCAGTCTCTGATCTCTGATCCATGACTCAGACAAAATAGAATGTCACACTATTTACAAAGGATATTGACTGGTTGCACGTAGATGGGGAGGATGACATTCCTAGGGGAGGATGACATTCCTACAGTCTATTTACCTCTGTGGTAGAGTGGGAGGATGACATTCCTACAGTCTATTTACCTCTGTGGTAGATGGGGTGGATGACATTCCTACAGTCTATTTCCCTCTGCGGTAGATGGGGAGGATGACATTCCTACAGTCTATTGTCCTCTGTGGTAGATGGGGAGTATGACGTTCCTACAGTCTATTTACCTCTGCGGTAGATGGGGAGGATGACATTCCTAGGGGAGGATGACATTCCTACAGTCTATGTACCTCTGTGGTAGAGTGGGAGGATGACATTCCTACAGTCTATGTACCTATGTGGTAGAGTGGGAGGATGACATTCCTAGGGGAGGATGACATTCCTACAGTCTATTTACCTCTGTGGTAGATGGGGAGGATGACATTCCTACAGTCTATTTACCTCTGTGGTAGAGTGGGAGGATGACATTCCTACAGTCTATGTACCTATGTGGTAGAGTGGGAGGATGACATTCCTAGGGGAGGATGACATTCCTACAGTCTATTTACCTCTGTGGTAGAGTGGGAGGATGACATTCCTAGGGGAGGATGACATTCCTACAGTCTATGTACCTCTGTGGTAGATGGGGAGGATGACATTCCTACAGTCTATGTACCTCTGTGGTAGATGGGGAGGATGACATTCCTACAGTCTATGTACCTCTGTGGTAGATGGGGAGGATGACATTCCTACAGTCTATGTACCTCTGTGGTAGATGGGGAGGATGACATTCCTACAGTCTATGTACCTCTGTGGTAGGGGGAGGATACAGTCTATTACCTCTGTGGTAGATGGGGAGGATGACATTCCTACAGTCTATTTACCTCTGTGGTAGATGGGGAGGATGACATTCCTACAGTCTATGTACCTCTGTGGTAGATGGGGAGGATGACATTCCTACAGTCTATGTACCTCTGTGGTAGATGGGGAGGATGACATTCCTACAGTCTATTTACCTCTGTGGTAGATGGGGGGGATGACATTCCTACAGTCTATTTACCTCTGTGGTAGATGGGGAGGATGACATTCCTACAGTATATGTACCTCTGTGGTAGATGGGGAGGATGACATTCCTACAGTCTATGTACCTCTGTGGTAGATGGGGCTGATGACATTCCTACAGTCTATTTACCTCTGTGGTAGATGGGGTGGATGACATTCCTACAGTCTATTTACCTCTGTGGTAGATAGGGAGGATGACATTCCTACAGTCTATTTACCTCTGTGGTAGATGGGGAGGATGACATTCCTAGGGGAGGATGACATTCCTACAGTCTATTTACCTCTGTGGTAGATGGGGAGGATGACATTCCTACAGTCTATTTAACTCTGTGGTAGATGGGAGGATGAGTCATTACCTCTGTGGTAGATGGGGAGGATGACATTCCTACAGTCTATTTACCTCTGTGGTAGATGGGGAGGATGACATTCCTACAGTCTATTTACCTCTGTAGGTAGATGGGGAGGATGACATTCCTACAGTCTATTTACCTCTGTGGTAGATGGGGAGGATGACATTCAGTCTATGTACCTCTGGGGATGGGGATGACATTCCTACAGTCTATGTACCTCTGTGGTAGATGGGGAGGATGACATTCCTACAGTCTATGGGGAGGATACCTCTGTGGTAGATGGGGAGGATGACATTCCTACAGTCTATGTACCTCTGTGGTAGATGGGGAGGATGACATTCCTACAGTCTATGTACCTCTGTGGTAGATGGGGAGGATGACATTCCTATTCCTATTCAGTCTATGTACCTCTGTGGTAGATGGGGAGGATGACATTCCTACAGTCTATTTACCTCTGTGGTAGATGGGGAGGATGACATTCCTACAGTCTATTTACCTCTGTGGTAGATGATGGGAGGATGACATTCCTACAGTCTATGTACCTCTGTGGTAGATGGGGAGGATGACATTCCTACAGTCTATGTACCTCTGTGGTAGATGGGGAGGATGACATTCCTACAGTCTATTTACCTCTGTGGTAGATGGGGAGGATGACATTCCTACAGTCTATTTACCTCTGTGGTAGATGGGGAGGATGACATTCCTACAGTCTACAGTCTTTACCTCTGTGGTAGATGGGGAGGATGACATTCCTACAGTCTATTTACCTCTGTGGTAGATGGGGAGGATGACATTCCTACAGTCTATTTACCTCTGTGGTAGATGGGGAGGATGACATTCCTACAGTCTATTTACCTCTGTGGTAGATGGGGAGGATGACATTCCTACAGTCTATTTACCTCTGTGGTAGATGGGGAGGTCTATTTACCTCTGTGGTAGAGGATGACATTCCTACAGTCTATTTACCTCTGTGGTAGATGGGGAGGATGACATTCCTACAGTCTATTTACCTCTGTGGTAGATGGGGAGGATGACATTCCTACAGTCTATGTACCTCTGTGGTAGATGGGGAGGATGACATTCCTACAGTCTATTTACCTCTGTGGTAGATGGGGGGACATTCCTACAGTCTATTACCTCTGTGGTAGATGGGGAGGATGACATTCCTACAGTCTATGTACCTCTGTGGTAGATGGGGAGGATGACATTCCTACAGTCTATTTACCTCTGTGGTAGATGGATGACATTCCTACAGTCTGGGGAGGATGACATTCCTACAGTCTATTTACCTCTGTGGTAGATGGGGAGGATGACATTCCTACAGTCTATTTACCTCTGCGGTAGATGGGGAGGATGACATTCCTAGGGGAGGATGACATTCCTACAGTCTATGTACCTCTGTGGTAGATGGGGAGTATGACATTCCTACAGTCTATTTACCTCTGTGGTAGATGGGGGGGATGACATTCCTACAGTCTATGTACCTCTGTGGTAGATGGGGAGGATGACATTCCTACAGTCTATGTACCTCTGTGGTAGATGGGGAGGATGACATTCAGTCTACATGACATTCTACAGTCTATGTACCTCTGTGGTAGATGGGGAGGATGACATTCCTACAGTCTATTACCTCTGGTAGGTAGATGGGGAGGATGACATTCCTATTTACCTCTGTGGTAGATGGGGAGGATGACACAGTCTATTTACCTCTGTGGTAGATGGGGAGGATGACATTCCTACAGTCTATTTACCTCTGTGGTAGATGGGGAGGATGAGTCATTACCTCTAGATGGGGAGGATGACATTCCTACAGTCTATTTACCTCTGTGGTAGATGGGGAGGATGACATTCCTACAGTCTATTTACCTCTGTGGTAGATGGGGAGGATGACATTCCTACAGTCTATTTACCTCTGTGGTAGATGGGGAGGATGACATTCCTACAGTCTATTTACCTCTGTGGTAGATAGGGAGGATGACATTCCTACAGTCTATTTACCTCTGTGGTAGATAGGGAGGATGACATTCCTACAGTCTATTTACCTCTGCGGTAGATGGGGAGGATGACATTCCTAGGGGAGGATGACATTCCTACAGTCTATGTACCTCTGTGGTAGATGGGGAGTATGACATTCCTACAGTCTATTTACCTCTGTGGTAGATGGGGAGGATGACATTCCTACAGTCTATTTACCTCTGTGGTAGATGGGGAGGATGACATTCCTAGGGGAGGATGACATTCCTACAGTCTATTTACCTCTGTGGTAGATGGGGAGGATGACATTCCTACAGTCTATTTACCTCTGTGGTAGATGGGGAGGATGACATTCCTACAGTCTATTTACCTCTGTGGTAGATAGGGAGGATGACATTCCTACAGTCTATTTACCTCTGTGGTAGATGGGGAGGATGACATTCCTACAGTCTATTTACCTCTGTGGTAGATGGGGAGGATGACATTCCTACAGTCTATGTACCTCTGTGGTAGATGGGGAGGATGACATTCCTACAGTCTATAGATGGGGAGGATGACATTCCTACAGTCCTCTGTGGTAGATGGGGAGGATGACATTCCTACAGTCTATGTACCTCTGTGGTAGATGGGGAGGATGACATTCCTACAGTCTATGTACCTCTGTGGTAGATGGGGGATGACATTCCTACAGTCTATGTACCTCTGTGGTAGATGGGGAGGATGACATTCCTGACAGTCTATTTACCTCTGTGGTAGATGGGGAGGATGACATTCCTACAGTCTATTTACCTCTGTGGTAGATGGGGAGGATGACATTCCTACAGTCTATTTACCTCTGTGGTAGATGGGGAGGATGACATTCCTACAGTCTATTTACCTCTGTGGTAGATAGGGAGGATGACATTCCTACAGTCTATTTACCTCTGTGGTAGATGGGGAGGATGACATTCCTACAGTCTATTTACCTCTGTGGTAGATGGGGAGGATGACATTCCTACAGTCTATTTACCTCTGTGGTAGATGGGGAGGATGACATTCCTACAGTCTATTTACCTCTGTGGTAGATAGGGAGGATGACATTCCTACAGTCTATTCCTACCTCTGTGGTAGATGGGGAGGATGACATTCCTACAGTCTATTTACCTCTGTGGTAGATGGGGAGGATGACATTCCTACAGTCTATGTACCTCTGTGGTAGATGGGGAGGATGACATTCCTACAGTCTATTTACCTCTGTGGTAGATGGGGAGGATGACATTCCTACAGTCTATTTACCTCTGTAGGTAGATGGGGAGGATGACATTCCTACAGTCTATTTACCTCTGTGGTAGATGGGGAGGATGACATTCCTACAGTCTATTTACCTCTGTGGTAGATGGGGAGGATGACATTCCTACAGTCTATTTACCTCTGTGGTAGATGGGGAGGATGACATTCCTACAGTCTATTACCTCTGTGGTAGATATGGGGAGGATGACATTCCTACAGTCTATGTACCTCTGTGGTAGATGGGGAGGATGACATTCCTACAGTCTATTTACCTCTGTGGTAGATGGGGAGGATGACATTCCTACAGTCTATGTACCTCTGTGGTAGATGGGGAGGATGACATTCCTACAGTCTATGTACCTCTGTGGTAGATGGGGAGGATGACATTCCTACAGTCTATGTACCTCTGTGGTAGATGGGGAGGATGACATTCCTACAGTCTATGTACCTCTGTGGTAGATGGGGAGGATGACATTCCTACAGTCTATGTACCTCTGTGGTAGATGGGGAGGATGACATTCCTACAGTCTATTTACCTCTGTGGTAGATGGGGGGGACATTCCTAGGGGAGGATGACATTCCTACAGTCTATTTACCTCTGTGGTAGATGGGGAGGATGACATTCCTACAGTCTATTTACCTCTGTGGTAGATGGGGAGGATGACATTCCTACAGTCTATTTACCTCTGTGGTAGATGGGGAGGATGACATTCCTACAGTCTATTTACCTCTGTGGTAGATGGGAGGATGACATTCCTACAGACATTCTACAGTCTACCTCTGTGGTAGATAGGGGGGATGACATTCCTACAGTCTATTTACCTCTGTGGTAGATGGGGAGGATGACATTCCTACAGTCTATTTACCTCTGTGGTAGATGGGGAGGATGACATTACCTCTGGTAGATGGGGGGAGGATGACATTCCTACAGTCTATTTACCTCTGTGGTAGATGGGGAGGATGACATTCCTACAGTCTATTTACCTCTGTGGTAGATGGGGGGGAGGATGACATTCCTACAGTCTATTTACCTCTGTGGTAGATGGGGAGGATGACATTCCTACAGTCTATTTACCTCTGTGGTAGATGGGGAGGATGACATTCCTACAGTCTATTTACCTCTGTGGTAGATGGGGAGGATGACATTCCTACAGTCTATGTACCTCTGTGGTAGATGGGGAGGATGACATTCCTACAGTCTATTTACCTGTGGTGTGGTAGATGGGGAGGATGACATTCCTACAGTCTATTTACCTCTGTGGTAGATGGGGAGGATGACATTCCTACAGTCTATTTACCTCTGTGGTAGATGGGGAGGATGACATTCCTACAGTCTATTACCTCTGGGGAGGATGACATTCCTACAGTCTATTTACCTCTGTGGTAGATGGGGAGGGAGGATGACATTCCTACAGTCTATGTACCTCTGTGGTAGATGGGGAGGATGACATTCCTACAGTCTATTTACCTCTGTGGTAGATGGGGGGGATGACATTCCTACAGTCTATGTACCTCTGTGGTAGATGGGGAGGATGACATTCCTACAGTCTATTTACCTCTGTGGTAGATGGGGGATGTGGATGACATTCCTACAGTCTATTTACCTCTGTGGTAGATGGGGGGATGACATTCCTACAGTCTATTTACCTCTGTGGTAGATGGGGGGGATGACATTCCTAGGGGAGGATGACATTCCTACCTCTGTGGTAGATGGGGAGGATGACATTCTACAGTCTATTTACCTCTGTGGTAGATGGGGAGGATGACATTCCTACAGTCTATTTACCTCTGTGGTAGATGGGGAGGATGACATTCTGTGGTAGATGGGGAGGATGACATTCCTACAGTCTATTTACCTCTGTGGTAGATGGGGAGGATGACATTCCTACAGTCTATTTACCTCTGTGGTAGATAGGGAGGATGACATTCCTACAGTCTATTTACCTCTGTGGTAGATAGGGAGGATGACATTCCTACAGTCTATTTACCTCTGTGGTAGATGGGGAGGATGACATTCCTACAGTCTATTTACCTCTGTGGTAGATGGGGAGGATGACATTCCTACAGTCTATTTACCTCTGTGGTAGATGGGGAGGATGACATTACCTCTGTGGTAGATGGGGAGGATGACATTCCTACAGTCTATGTACCTCTGTGGTAGATGGGGAGGATGACATTCCTACAGTCTTTACCTCTGTGGTAGATGGGGAGGATGACATTCCTACAGTCTATTTACCTCTGTGGTAGATGGGGAGGATGACATTCCTACAGTCTATTTACCTCTGTGGTAGATGGGGAGGATGACATTCCTACAGTCTATTTACCTCTGTGGTAGATGGGGAGGATGACATTCCTACAGTCTATTCCTACCTCTGTGGTAGATGGGGAGGATGACATTCCTACAGTCTATTTACCTCTGTGGTAGATAGGGAGGATGACATTCCTACAGTCTATTTACCTCTGTGGTAGATAGGGAGGATGACATTCCTACAGTCTATTTACCTCTGTGGTAGATAGGGAGGATGACATTCCTACAGTCTATTTACCTCTGTGGTAGATGGGGAGGATGACATTCCTACAGTCTATTTACCTCTGTGGTAGATGGGGAGGATATTACAGGTGGATGATTGCACGCAGATCAATCAGAAATGATGTTTGGTTTCTTCCTTCCTGGTGTTTTTATTTTTTCCTCTGTTGCCTTGGCTTGTGATTTTGGGAGTTAAAGTCCTGCGGTGACATTAAACGCTTGGTGTAAAAAATAAAATACCACTTAAAAGATACAATCTTAATTACAGATTTAGATGTATCCAACAACCAAATCACCAGGCCTTCAAAAATACTTTCCCGTCGAGTCGACTGAGTGATGTGAGCTATCAGGACAGTCAAGAATGCTTTCACGCCTTTGTATAGCTGAGATGGTTGAACATATCGCCTTGCCAATCTTATAGACTTTTATACTCTACCTGTCAGCAGTATTGGAGTGTTCCCAGTGTCTGGAACTGGTGTCCGTCAGCACAACTACAGCTCTACACCGGCTGTTTCTAACTCAAAATGGGGCTGAAATGCACCAGTCAGCACATTATGGCAGAGTAGCTTTATATTACAAGGAAGCAAACTGGATCTGCAAAATATATTCAGACAATCTTGGAAGGCAACTGGAGCTGCAGGGGTAGGCTAGTGGTTAAGAGCATTGAGCCAGTAACCGAAAGGAAAAATCTGTCAATGTACCCTTGAGCAAGGCATTTAAACAAGCAGCAAGTAGCTCTGGGTAAGAGTGTCTGCTAAATTACTAACATGTAAAATGCAACTTGAGGTTCAATAAAAATGGGTTCTTTGTTATGATTTTTTTTGCGTGGCTTTTAATATCTTTGATAAAACCAAGGTAATGAGTAGCACACATTGTGTTGCTCAAATGTACTCCCTGACAGTGTGTGTGTGTGTGTGTCTCTTTCGTCGCTTGGCAGGGACTCTAATTACCTCCAATCACAGTGCGTCGTCTTCACATCCCTCAGCAAGGTCACAGACTGTGTCACCTCACTTACTGTCTCAACCTTCAGAAAGACACACCGCTCCTTCCCTGACACCAACATCCCATCACACAGCTCTTAGACAGGTAATGACTGAGCCAAGTCACCCTGGATTAGACAAGTCAATAACGTCATCTATCCATCTATCTCATTGAGACAATGCATTCTCAATTAGCCTTTATCTCTATTGGTGTTGAATGGGACTGGCGCTTCTAATCACTGTAATTCTAGAATGAAGGGGAAACCTGAGTGAGGGGTGATGGACAAGTTGGTCTGGGGAGAGAAGATAAACTTAGTCTTTGATGGCTGGCTATAGGACAGGGACACCTTCTGGATCCTGACAGTGCAAGGAAACAAAACTAAATCCATTTAAGAATATTTTACATTGGATGTCACATCGATTTTCTTGCCCAAAGGCTGATGTTCTGCCGTGTTCAAAACAATGGGGAACTTCGAACTCGGAAATCTCCAACTTCCGACTTCAGTGCGTTCAAGACAACTAGGAACTTTGAAAAAAAACGAGCTCCGACTGGGAAAAATTATTTTGAACGGTCGTCCAACTCGGAATTCCAAGTCGGGAACTCTGGCCTCTTTCTAGAGCTCCGACTTTTCCGACCTGAAGATCACTGACGTCATGGGGCATCTACATGGATCCGGACAAGAAAATCACCAGGAAATTGTCTGTAAAACCCAAACTGTTTGAGCGACAAAACTAATAAGTCTCCACCATGGAAAGATGAGACTCTCATGAACTTGTTTGGCTCTATGACATCCACTAGATTTATGGTAGTCCTCTGAAGGCTCTGTCACGGACGTCCTCATTTAGTAGAGGTCTTCTCACAAAACTGAGTGTCCAGATCAGTGAAGATTTTAGCATGTAAATCTTGGTGGGACGAATTCCCCACCCCAAAAATGTCAGATGCATGTCAGTAAAACCCCTAAACAACACAACACTAAACAATACATTAATTATTAACTATAACGGTGACAAACGGTGCCCACAAACTGTTAAGGATATATATATATATATATATATATATATATAAAGCTGTCCCAACAGAGCTTTCAATTCAGCACCATAGATTAATTCTTACCACTGCTTCACTTGGCTATCTGCAGAGCTTTGTCTGGCAGTGAAAAAGTTCATTCAGCCTCATTTGCTGCCTTAAAAAAAAAACAAGCTGAAATGGCTGACTTGCTTAAAACAAATGTGGCTTCTACTGACAATTGAGATGTACAAACTATGGCATAAGGGGATGACGAGCTCATAAGGGGCAATCCGTAATTTCGATGAAGACATTAATGAACGAGATAGGACGGACAAAGTCAATATAACTATTTGTTCAGCAATTTTGAAATGTACAGCGACAGAATTCAGAACATGGGTCGTTCGTACAGTATTCTCCCTGTACACCAAGTCAGAACCGTAGGATAAATAAAAGGGGCATAGAAGCAGACAATGAAAGCTCTTACAATATTCAATGATGACATTTCTCTAATGCTATAGGCTACATGTGCACCAACAAGTCAGAACAGTAGGCTAAATGAAGAGGGTAAAGGGACCAAATTATTAGGGTGAGGCACATGGGCTACTACTGTAACTGCTTACTACACAACATACACTTAGTATTACTTTCTTAGCTACACTATACATATCTCCCTGGCATATTACATCATTTATGCAGCAGCATACAAGACATTTTTGGACTCACCTTGTTGTGCTGTGCTCACTTGGACAGGAAGGTGGCGGTGGCGGTCCTTGTGGGTAAATTCTGTCATCAAAATCTGTCATTCTCTGGATTTATGGTGATTTCACGAAAACGGTGAATTCTGGAAAAAAAACAAGCTTGAACATGACGTCAGTGATCTTCACGTCAGAGCTCTAGACAGAGGCCAGAGTTTCCTTCCAAACCACTCATTGTTGAATTTGCGATTTCCAACTTGTTGTGTAATGTTTATGTCTAATAGCCGATGAGCACCAATATGTTTTATCGATAATTTCTCTTTATAATTTATCTTCATATGACAAGGATTGAAAAGAATTTGCCAGTAGATTGTCGACTTCAGTCATGTTGATGACTGCTAGCTTGCTAGCTAAGATTTTTGAAAGTATGATGTTGACATGTTGACATCAGTCCAATCAAAGCTATGGTAGATATAACGCCTTTTGACGTAATTTATCTGTGGCCAATGACCTTGAGCCTTCTTGGATGGGCACATCTAATGTAACTGTACGGCAGCAACCAAGGGGCTTGAATTGTTTAGCTATAGATTTTGAGGTGACGTAATGTCCCCATGAGTGACAGAACACTGAGCCAATCACGGCGCAACTAGAGAACATTACCAACCCCTACTCTCTGTATTTTCCGCTGGCTGTCCCACCACCACAGCAGGCACTGAGCTAGGCTGAAACACCTGCATTTTGGAGCTGCCTCACTCAAGAAAGCAAAAAAGAGATTATGTCTGTATGTGGCTTTATTAACACAACAATTCGTTTTGTTTACATTGTTTACAAACTGATATGTGACACGTAGGAAGGACAACAACAGGACAACAACCCTAAGCACACAGTCAAGACAATGTAGGAGTTGCTTCGGGACAAGTCTCTGAATGTCCTTGAGTGGCCCAGCCAGAGCCCGGACTTGAACCCTATCGAACATCTCTGGAGAGACCTGAAAATAGCTGTGTAGCGACGCTCCCCATCCAAACTGACAACCTTGAGAAGCTCTGCAGAAAAGAATGGGAGAAACACCCCAAATACAGATGTCATCAAGAAGACTTCAGGATGTAATCGCTCCCAAAGGTGCCTCAACAAAGTACTGCGTAATGGGTCTGAAGTCGTATAAATTAGCATAAATGTACTGTAGAATTTTTGTTTTGCTTTGTCATTATGGGGTATTGTGTGTAGATTGATTGAGGAAAAAAACAATTGTATCCGTTTCAGAATAAAGCTGCAATGTAACAAAATGTGGAAAAAGGGCCTGAATACTTTTCGAATGCACTGTATCTCTCAGATATAGGACAGCAACTTCAAAACCTTATTCCTTATCATTTATTTTTTGACTTTATGTTTTGCCACATACACATGTTTTACTCAATGCGTTTCGATGAGCTATAGCAGTAATGGCCAAACTCAATGTTTCATCAAATCATTGTTTTATATCTCTTTTAATGCCTACAGGCTTCCTAAAATTCAAAATCAGATGGCCAAATTATGCATTTTATGACCATTTTAGTCAGTAAAAGTCCATATGTTAGCTTAGTAGATATTATGATCTATGGGCCAGTGCAGATTCGATGTTATCGGAAAAGTATATTTACATGTTTTGATGTGATTAGAAAAATAACTAAATATTTCATAACGGGTGGTGGCTGTTTTGCCCAATCAGGAGTGAGAGTTTGAGATGGAGTGCGAAAGAGAGAGAGAGAGAGAGAGAGAGAGAGAGAGAGAATGAGAGAGACAGACAGACAGATATAGGGAGAGAAAAAGATGAGGATTGACTGTGCTGTGAGTTCTATTGACTGTGTATTATATTGACTGTGTGTTATATTGACTGTGTGTTCAAGTGACTGTGTGTTATATTGACTGTGTGTTCTAGTGACTGTGTGTTATATTGACTGTGTGTTATATTGACTGTGTGTTCTAGTGACTGTGTGTTCTATTGACTGTGTGTTATATTGACTGTGTGTTATAGTGACTGTGTGTTCTAGTGACAGTGTGTTCTATTGACTGTGTATTATATTGACTGTGTGTTATAGTGACTGTGTGTTCTAGTGACAGTGTGTTCTATTGACTGTGTATTATATTGACTGTGTGTTATAGTGACTGTGTGTTCTAGTGACAGTGTGTTCTATTGACTGTGTATTATATTGACTGTGTGTTATAGTGACTGTGTGTTCTAGTGACTGTGTGTTCTAGTGACTGTGTGTTCTAGTGACTGTGTGTTATATTGACTGTGTGTTCTAGTGACTGTGTGTTCTAGTGACTGTGTGTTCTAATGACTGTGTGTTATATTAATATTAGAAACGTTTTAATGGAGTTAAGGTGGGGGGGGGGTGTGTTTGTGTCTATGCTGGCTGTAACCATCCTATTTTGGGTATTGAAGACATCGCACTCTTGTCACCTCTCAAGCCCCTCTCACACTCTCCTAGACCTGGTTGGACAAAACTCTCCTTGACAGATCTCAGAGATATATGTGTGGGTTTAGCTGGTGTTGTGGAATGTACAATCCATTATCGTTTGCTCTCTGGCTGCCAATACTATTGCCTGTTGTGGGTGTTTGGTGTTTGTTACTGTATATTGCCTGTGGTGAGGCCTGACAGGCTGCGCTATTGCCTGAGCTGAGGCCTGACAGGCAGCGCTATTGCCTGTGGTGAGGCCTGACAGGCAGCACTATTGCCTGAGCTGAGGCCTGACAGGCAGTGCTATTGCCTGAGCTGAGGCCTGACAGGCAACGCTATTGCCTGAGCTGAGGCATGACAGGCAGTGCTATTGCCTGAGCTGAGGCCTGACAGGCAACGCTATTGCCTGAGCTGAGGCCTGACAGGCAGCGCTATTGCCTGAGCTGAGGCCTGACAGGCAGCGCTTTTGCCTGAGCTGAGGCCTGACAGGCAGGGGTAATGCCTGTGCTGAGGCCTGACAGGTGGGGGTATTGCTTGTGTTGTGGTGTTGCAGCCCTGTGTGGGTGTATGGTGTTATATGGCCTGTACTTGCGATTTTGGCTGTGCTCGGTGCTCTCCATCACTAGCAGAGCGGGGAGCCAGTGTGATTGTCTAGGACCTTTAATTTTCCGGCTCCTCGGCCTGATGGGCCACGCTGCAAAGGGGAGATTTATCATCGCTCACAGGGAGAGACACAACCCTGGTTCTCTGGAGCTATGAGGTGAACATGCAGCCATATTTATGGTACTGCTGCATGTATCATGAATATAGTGTATGATACTGGTAGAGGAGATGGAGAGAGGAGAGGAGAGAGGAGAGGAGAGAGAAGAGGAGATGAGAAAGAAGAGGAGAGAGAAGAGGAACGTGTAGGAGAAAGAAGGGGAGAGAAAAGAGGAGTGGAGAGAGAAGAGGAGAGAGAAGGAGAGAGGAGAGGAGAGAGAAGAGGAGATGAGAGGAGCAAGAGGAGAGAGGAGGGGAGAGAAGAAGAGCGAGAGGAGAGAAGAGAGAAGAGGAGATAAGACTAGGGGAGAGGAGAGGAGGAGAGGAGAGGAGAGGAGAGGAGAGGAGAGGAGAGGAGAGGAGAGGAGAGGAGAGGGAGAGGAGAGGAGAGGAGAGGAGAGGAGAGGAGAGGAGAGGAGAGGAGAGGAGAGGAGAGAGAGGAGAGGAGAGGAGAGGAGAGGAGAGGAGAGGACAGAGAAGAGGAGATAAGAGGGAAGACGAGAGGAGACAGGAGGAGAGGAGAGGAGAAGATAGGAGAAGATAGGAGAGGAGGCGAGAGGTTGAGGAATAATTCAAAAGGAGCTCATTAGCTGATCAGAGAGTCCTAATGACTACGCCCCAAACCGTCCGCTGTATCTCTCACCTGACCCAGATACACACTGGACCAGGGGGCAATAACAGATACTAGATACCATGCACAGAGAGAGGGCATATAGATGATAACCAAGGAGGGCCTACAGCAGCACCTAGATCTTCTGCACAGATTCTGTCAGACCTGGGCCCTGACAGTAAATCTCAGTAAGACACAAATAATGGTGTTCCAAAAAAGGTCCATTTGCCAGGACCACAAATACAAATTCCATCTTGACACTGTTGCCCTAGAGCACACAAAACAAGTATACATAATTTGGCCTAAACATCAGCGCCACAGGTAACTACCACAAAGCTGGGAATGATCTGAGAGACATGGCAAGAATTTGGCCTTCTAGTTGGTATTTTATTAGGATCCCCATTAGCTGTTTCAAAAGCAGCAGCTACTCTCCTGGGGTCCACACAAAACACATAATACAGGTTTACTCTTTATTTGAGCAATATGAGATGGAAGGAAGTTTTCTTGAATTTGTTCTGGATTTGGGGACTGGAAAACTTGCTTTTTGTAGTGTGGTGTCAGTAAAGCAGAGCGTCTTTCTTCCTGACAGACCTCTCCCCATATTTACAATCATTGAATCTATATGTTTTGACCATGACAGTTTACAATCTAAAGTAACGGCAAGTAATTTAGTCTCCTCAACTTGTTCAAGACCCACACCATTCATTACCAGATTCAGCTGAGGTCTTGAACTTAAGGAATGCTTTGTACCAAATATACGTTTTAGAGATGTTCAGGACCAGTGTATTAATGGCCAAACATCCCAAAACAGGCTGCAAGTCTTTGTTAAGGGTTTCAGTGACTTCATTAGCTGTGGTTGCTGATGTGTATATGGTTGAATCATCAGCATACATGGAGACACATGCTGTGTTAAATGCCAGTGGCAGGTCATTGGTAAAAATAGAAAAGAGTAGATGGCCTAGAGAGCTATCCTGTGGTACACCATACTTTACATATTTGACAGTAGAGAAGCTTCCATTAAAGAAAACTATTTTAGTTGTATTAGATAGATATCTATGAATCCACGATATGGCAGAGGTTGAAAAGTCATAACACAAGTTTTCTCAACAACAGGTTATGGTCAATAATACCAAAGGCTGCACTGAAATCTAACAGTACCACTCCCACTATCTTCTTATTATCAATTTCTTTCAACCAATCATCAGTCATTTGTGTCAGTGCAGTACATGTTGAGTGCCATTCTCTATAAGCATGCTGAAAGTATGTTGCTAATTTGTTTGCAGAGAAATAGCATTGTATTTGGTCAAACACATTTTTTTCCAACAGCTTGCTAAGAGCTTACCCACTCTTGAGTAGCAGAATGACTTTGGCTTCCCTCCAGACCTGAGGACAAAGACTTTCCTCCAGGCTCAGATTAAAGATATGACGGATAGGAGTGACTATAGAGTCAGCTACCATCCTCAGTAGCTTTCCATCTAAGGTGTCAATACCAGGAGGTTTGTCATTATTGATCGATAACAATAATTTTTCCACCTCTCCCACACTAACTTTACGAAATTCTAACTTTTTTTTATGCATTAATACAATTGCTCACTGTTCGTTGTTGGCATTTCCTGCCTAAGTTTGCCACTTTGCCAATGAAATAATCATTCAAATAAATGGCAACATCAAATGGTTTTGTGATGAATAAGCCAACTAATTCGATCAATGATGGAGTTGAATTTGTCTTTCTGCCCATAATTTCATGTAATGTACTCCAAAGTTTTTTTTCCATCATTCTGTTTATCAATGATCTTGACTTCGTAATACAGTTTCTTCTTCTTTTTGTTGAGTTTAGTTACATAGTTTCTCAATTTGCAGTAAATCAGCCAGTCAGATGTGCAGCCAGACTTATTAGCCACTCCTTTTGCCCCATCTCTTTCAACCATACAGTTGTTCAATGCCTCATCAATCCATGGAGCCTTAACAGTTCTAACAGGTGAATGTTTATCAATAAGTGGAAGAAGCAATTTCATAAATTCATAATGTGCAGCGTCTGGATCACATCAGACCAACAAATATGTTTAACATCATCCACATAAGAGTCACAGCAAAATATTTTGTATGATCTCTTATACACTATTTTAGGCCCAGCTTTTGGAACTTTGGCTTTCCTGGATAGAGCCACTATATGGGTACGGATACAGCTTTAGATTCATACAGTATTAGTAAAAATGTGATTGATGATCTTGTTCCTGTAGTGTTTGTAAACACCCTGGTAGGTTGATTAATAACCTGAACCAGATTACAGGCACTGGTTACAGTGAGAAGCTTCTCTCTCAATGACTCACAGATTGCTGTCATCTTGCCGTTCTCCTGTTTCAACTCGTCGAGCTGACCCTGGGAGAACTGCAAACTGTTCTTCAGGTCCTGGACCTCTCTGGTCAGGTCATCTTTTATTAGTAGAATCCATTAATATTTAGACAAAACATTTGATTAATTTTTGTTGTTGTTGTAACAACTGCTTGTAGAACTATTTTTCTTCAGTTAAAAGATACTTCATCTGTGATAGAGAGACAGCACTGTCCCCGCCGGATTCGTTCTTTATCATGGTAACTTCTCGCAGTTCCAGACAGGGCAGGTCACAGGGAAGATAGAAGAAAAAAACCAGCAAGGATCTAGACAGCCACAAATCCAGGACAATCCGCAGTCCCAGCCACAATGGCTAACCTCATCGAGGGCTGCGGTCAAGAAAATCCTGCTAGCTTGATGTCCAGCTAGGCCAGCTGCGACGCCAAATATCTCCTCAGACCCGTCCTTGGTCGGCAGGATCATTGGAAAGGAACATAAAATTCGACATACCTATTAGTATCTTGCTAACAATACTTGAATCAGTTATAGAACCCATTGCCCTTTATGGTTGTGAGGTCTGGGGTCCGCTCACCAACCAAGAATTATACACGCTAATGATCAAAATCCAGAAAAGATATAATAAATTCTACAACCACCTAAAAGAAAGTGATTCCCATTCCTTCCATAACAAAGCCATCACATACAGAAAGATTGATCTGGAGAAGAGTCCCCTAAGCAAGCTCGTCCTGGGGCTGTGTTCACAAACACAAACGGACCCAACAGAGCCCCAGGACAGCAACACAATTAGACCCAATCAAATCATGAGAAAACAAAAAAGAGAATTACTGAGCAGAAAAAAACTGAGCAGACTAGAATGCTATTTGGCCCTAATCAGAGAGTACACAGTGGCAGAATAAAGTGAGCATAGCCTTGCTATTGAGAAAGGCCGCCGTAGGCAGACCTGGCTCTCAAGAGAAGACAGACTATGTGCACACTGCCCACAAAATGAGGTAGAAACTGAGCAGCACTTCTTAAACCTCCTGCCAAATTTATGACCATGTTAGAGACACATATTTCCTTCAGATTACACAGATCCACAAAGAATTAGTAAACAAATCAAATGTTTATAAACTCCCATGTCTACTGGGTGAAATACCAAAGTGTGCCATCACTGCAGCAAGATTTGTGACCTGTTTCCACAAGAAAAGGGAACCAGTGATGAACAAACCCATTGTAAATACAACCCATATTTATGTTTAATTACTTTCCTTTTTGTACTTAACTGTTTGCACAGAATATAACATTTGAAATATCTTCATTTTTTGGGGGGAACTTTTGTGAC
Organism: Oncorhynchus tshawytscha; assembly: GCF_018296145.1. Taxonomy (NCBI): domain Eukaryota; kingdom Metazoa; phylum Chordata; class Actinopteri; order Salmoniformes; family Salmonidae; genus Oncorhynchus; species Oncorhynchus tshawytscha. Next base: position 26,554,583 of record NC_056452.1, on the reverse strand, counting down.
GTTTACATTTTTGTTGCTTATTTCACTATGTAAACATATATTTAGCCAATAAAGCCCTTTAAATTGAATTAAATTGATAAGCTATGTGCTTTGGGCGCATCAACCAGATACATTTTTGGGGTTCTACGTTGGATCCAGCAACTGGGGAAAGAATCTTATTGATCACCCGTATAAACAACTCTCACTAATTTCTAGTTAAAATCATCAAGTTAAGAGCAGAATAATAAAAACATGTTTTTAATGAGTGAGAGTTGTATATACAGTTAAAGTCGGAAGTTTACATACACTATACTCAGTTTTTCACAATTCCTGACATTTAATTCCAGTAAAAATTCCCTGTCTCAGGTCAGTTAGGATCACCACTTTATTTTAAGAATATTGAAGAACATTTTAAGAAATGTCAGAATAATAGAGACACTTATTTATTTCAGGTTTTATTTCTTTCATCACATTCCCAGTGGGTCAGAAGTTTACATACACTCAATTAGTATTTAGGAAGGTGTTCCTGTAACGGTTCTCTTCTATCTCCTCCTCTGACGAAGAGGTGGAACAAGGATCGGACCAAAATGCAGCGTGTAGATTTCGATCCATGTTTAATAAACAAACGTAAAACACGAATCAATTATAAACACTACAAAACAAAGAACGTAACGAAAACCGAAACAGCCTCTACTAGTGTAAACTAACACAGAGACAGGAACAAGGACACTAAGGACAATCACCCACGAAACACTCAAAGAATATGGCTGCCTAAATATGGTTCCCAAGCAGAGACAATGATAAACACCTGCCTCTGATTGAGAACCACTTCAGACAGCCATAGACTTAACTAGAACACCCCACTAAGCTACAATCCCAATACATACACACCACATACAAAAACCCATGCCACACCCTGGCCTGACCAAATAAATGAAGATAAACACAAAATACTTCGACCAGGGCGTGACAGTTCCTAATGTTTTGTCCACTCGGTGTATAATGTATTGGTGGTTGATGCTCCGAAGCAGACAGCAGAAAGCATCTCCCCCCAGGGCGGACATTTTATCACCAGGCTGCAGCTCTCAGGAACTACAGGAGAACACAAATCTGGGTCAGTGATGCTGTGGCACTATTCATAGGCTATCTACACCCAAACAGAATATTATATTTGAATTGTCAGCAACAGCAGATTATACATTATCTGTCTTCTGACCTCTTGCTGCTTGGAACTTGTAAATAGATTAAGATATTTTCTAGTGAGTTAAGTTAAAGTTTGCTTTCTTTTTTTTGTTGTCAATTTAGCACCCCGAAAAACACTTCTTACTGTATATCCTGAATTACTGTATATCCTCCACTGCTCTGTTTCAGCCTGACCAAGTATGGTGAAGACAACTAGATGTAGTCTGTAGAATCAGGTCACGATTGTGGTTTAGTGCTGATTCTGTGTGTTAAGGCCACTTGTGGTCCCGTGACGACCTGTAAGTGATGACTCCATGGCAACAACCATAAAGGGCCTCCTGTTTCCCTGAAACAGCAGAAATAGAGTACCTCTCTACATGCTGGGGAGAGAGAGAGAGAGAGAGAGAGAGAGAGAGAGAGAGAGAGAGAGAGAGAGAGAGAGAGAGAGAGAGAGAGAGAGATTTGTAGAGAGACACAGAGAGAGAGAGAGAGAGAGAGAGAGAGAGAGAGAGAAAGAGAGGCAGACGTGCTCACTGCCCACAAAATTAGGTGGAAACTGAGCTGCACTTCCTAACCTCCTGCCCAATGTATGACCATATTAGAGAGACATATTTCCCTCAGATTACACAGATCCACAAAGAATTCGAAAACAAATCCAATTTTGAAAAACTCCCATATCTACTGGGTGAAATTCCACAGTGTGCCATCACAGCAGCAAGATTTGTGACCTGTGGCCACGAGAAAAGGGCAACCAGTGAAGAACACACACCACTGCCAAAGGGGGAGGAGTTGCCGTCTACTGCAGAGAGAGCCTGCAAAGTAATGTCATACTCTCCAGGTCCATACCCAAACAGTTCGACCTACTAATTTTGAAAATTACTCTCTCCAGAAATAAGTCTCTCACTGTTGCCGCCTGCTACCGACCCCCCTCAGCTCCCAGCTGTGCCCTGGACACCATTTGTGAATTGATTGCCCCCCATCTAGCTTCAGAGTTTGTTCTGTTAGGTGACCTAAACTGGGATATGCTTAACACCCCGGCAGTCCTACAATCTAAGCTAGATGCCCTCAATCTCACACAAATCATCAAGGAACCCACCAGGTACAACCTTAACTCTGTAAACAAGGGCACCCTCATAGACGTCATCCTGACCAACTGGCCCCCCAAATACACCTCCGCTGTCTTCAACCAGGATCTCAGCAATCACTGCCTCATTGCCTGTATCCGCTACGGAGCCGCAGTCAAACGACCACCCCTCATCACTGTCAAACGCTCCTTAAAACACTTCTGTGAGCAAGCCTTTCTAATCGACCTGGCCCGGGTATCCTGGAAGGACATTGACCTCATCCAGTTGAGGATGCCTGGTCATTCTTTAAAAGTAACTTCCTCACCATTTTAGATAGGCATGCTCCGTTCAAAAAATGCAGAACTAAGAACAGATACAGCCCTTGGTTCACTCCAGACCTGACTGCCCTCGACCAGCACAAAAACATCCTGTGGCGGACTGCAATAGCATCGAATAGTCCCCGCGATATGCAACTGTTCAGGGAAGTCAGGAACCAATACACGCAGTCAGTCAGGAAAGCTAAGGCCAGCTTCTTCAGGCAGAAGTTTGCATCCTGTAGCTCCAACTCCAAAAAGTTCTGGGACACTGTGAAGTCCATGGAGAACAAGAGCACCTCCTCCCAGCTGCCCACTGCACTGAGGCTAGGTAACACGGTCACCACCGATAAATCCATGATTATCGAAAACTTCAACAAGCATTTCTCAACGGCTGGCCATGCCTTCCGCCTGGCTACTCCAACCTCGGCCAACAGCTCCGCCCCGCAGCTACTCGCCCAAGCCTCTCCAGGTTCTCCTTTACCCAAATCCAGATAGCAGATGTTCTGAAAGAGCTGCAAAACCTGGACCTGTACAAATCAGCTGGGCTTGACAATCTGGACCCTCTATTTCTGAAACTATCCGCCGCCATTGTCGCAACCCCTATTACCAGCCTGTTCAAACTCTCTTTCATATCGTCTGAGATCCCCAAGGATTGGAAAGCTGCCGCAGTCATCCCCCTCTTCAAAGGGGGAGACACCCTGGACCCAAACTGTTACAGACCTATATCCATCCTGCCCTGCCCTGCCTATCTAAGGTCTTCGAAAGCCAAGTCAACAAACAGGTCACTGACCATCTCGAATCCCACCGTACCTTCTCCGCTGTGCAATCTGGTTTCCGAGCCGGTCATGGGTGCACCTCAGCCACGCTCAAGGTACTAAACGATATCATAACCGCCATCGATAAAAGACAGTACTGTGCAGCCGTCTTCATCGACCTTGCCAAGGCTTTCGACTCTGTCAATCACCCTATTCTTATCGGCAGACTCAGTAGCCTCGGTTTTTCAGATGACTGCCTTGCCTGGTTCACCAATTACTTTGCAGACAGAGTTCAGTGTGTCAAATCGGAGGGCATGCTGTCCGGTCCTCTGGCAGTCTCTATGGGGGGTGCCACAGGGTTCAATTCTCGGGCCGACTCTTTTCTCTGTATATATCAATGATGTTGCTCTTGCTGCGGGCGATTCCCTGATCCACCTCTACGCAGACGACACCATTCTATATACTTCCGGCCCGTCCTTGGACACTGTGCTATCTAACCTCCAAACGAGCTTCAATGCCATACAACACTCCTTCCGTGGCCTCCAACTGCTCTTAAACGCTAGTAAAACCAAATGCATGCTTTTCAACCATTTGCTGCCTGCACCCGCACGCCTGACCAGCATCACCACCCTGGATGGTTCCGACCTTGAATATGTGGACATCTATAAGTACCTAGGTGTCTGGCTAGACTGTAAACTCTCCTTCCAGACTCATATCAAACATCTACAATCGAAAATCAAATCAAGAGTCGGCCAAACTTTTAAAAGCTCCGCCTTATCTCAGTTCACTGGTCACAGTGCCATCCGTTTTGGCAACACCCACCACCGTATGCACGCGCTCCAGCAGGTGTATCTCACTGATCATCCACTAAAGCCAACACTGATCATTTAAAGCCAACACCTCATTTTCGTTCCAGTACTCTGCTGCCTGTGACTGGAACGAATTGCAAAAATCGCTGAAGTTGGAGACTTTTATCTCCCTCACCAACTTCAAACATCTGCTCTCTGAGCAGCTAAACGATCGCTGCAGCTGTACATAGTCTATCGGTAAATAGCCCACCCAATTTTACCTACCTCTTCCCCATACTGTTTATATTTATTTACTTTTCTGCTCTTTTGCACACCAATATCTCTACCTGTACATGACCATCTGATCATTTATCACTCCAGTGTTAATCTGCAAAATTGTAATTATTCGCCTACCTCCTCATGCCTTTTGCACACAATGTATATAGACTCCCCCTTTTTTTTCTACTGTGTTATTGACTTGTTAATTGTTTACTCCATGTGTAACTCTGTGTTGTCTGTTCACACTGCTATGCTTTATCTTGGCCAGGTCGCAGTTGCAAATGAGAACTTGTTCTCAACTAGCCTACCTGGTTAAATAAAGGTAAAATTAAAAAAATTAAATAAATTGTAAATACAACCCATATTTATGCTTATTTATTTTATCTTGTGTCCTTTAACCATTTGTACATTGTTAAAACACTGTATATATATAATATGACATTTGTAATGTCTTTATTGTTTTGAAACTTCTGTATGTGTAATGTTTACTGTTAATTTTTATTGTTTATTTCACATTATATATTCACTTTATATATTATCTACCTCACTTGCTGTGGCAATGTTAACACATGTTTCCCATGCCAATAAAGCCCTTGAATTGAATTGAATTGAATTGAATTGAGAGAGAGAGAGAGATTTGTAGAGAGAGAGAGAGGGAGAGACAGAGAGAGAGAGAGAGAGATTTGTAGAGAGAGAGAGAGAGACAGAGAGAGAAGGGGAGATGGAAAGGGAGGTAGAGGGAGGGACAGAGAGATGGAGGGCAGCCAGGGCTGCAGAAGGTTGGGAGAAGGTAAAAGGAGGAGAGGGGAGAGGAGAGAGAATCAAAAGCAGACAGGCAGAGACCACCTGTAACAGTTATATGGTGGAGTGTCTTGATAGAAGACGGAACAGTCGTGAGCAGGTGTGATGAGGAGGTTTGATCTCTCCCTATCTCTCTCTCTCTCTCTCCCGCTGTCCTTTTCATCCATCTCTCTCTGTCACACACAGCCAGAAGCCGTCCTGTTTACATCTCATTGTCATTCTGAGGCGTCGCCCGACCCTCCAAATCTATCTCCAGTGGAGCCGGGCTCTTATAGTGATTACACGGGTCCTTCAGGATCACCCCCCCCCCTTCCCCCAAGTATCTATTCCATATCGTTCTTCTAGCTGGTCTCACTGGTACAGCATCTTCCTCCTGAAGGGACTGTAGGTCAGGGGGAGAGGCAGAGGGCCTTTGGTGAAAGACATTGGATCCACTTCACTTCAGGCATACAGAAAAATAGGAAAAAAGTTAACACTGAATAACATTGAGCACACACGTGTCCCGGCCTCTTGATGAGAGAGGTTGTTTTTCTGACTGTGCTTTTGTTTCGTTTCCCTTCATGGGCTAAAACACCTTGCAGACCCAAATTAGTATTCTTATCTCCCTCCCTCTCTCTCTTCCCTTCCTCTCTCCTGCCCTCCCTCTCTCCTCCCCTCTCTCCTGCCCTCCCCTCCCCCCTCCCTCTCTCTCTCTCTCTCTCTCTCTCTCTCTTCTGCCCTCCTCTCTCTCTTCTGCCCTCCCTCCCTCCCTCTCTTCTGCCCTCCCTCTCTTCTGCTCTCCCTCTCATCTGCCCTCCCTCTTCTCCTCCCTCCCTCTCTTCTGCCCTCCTTCCTCCCTCCCTCTCCTCTTCTCTTCTCCTGCCCTCCTTCTCCCTCTCTTCTGCCCTCCTTCTCCCTCTCTTCTACCCTCCTTCTCCCTCTCTTCTGCCCTCCTTCAACCCTCCTCTCTTCTGCCCTCCTCCCTCCCTCTCTTCTGCCCTCCTTCTCCCTCTCTTCTGCCTTCCTCTCTTCTGCCCTCCCTCTCTTCTACCCTCCCTCCCTCTCTTCTGCCCTCCCTCTCTTCTACCCTCCCTCCCTCTCTTCTACCCTCCCTCCCTCTCTTCTACCCTCCCTCCCTCTCTTCTACCCTCCCTCTCTTCTTCCCTCCCTCCCCTCTCTTCTACCCTCCCTCTCTTCTCTACCCGTCCCTCTCTTCTACCCTCCCTCTCTTCTGCCCTCCCTCCCTCTCTTCTACCCTTCCTCTCTTCTACCCTCCCTCTCTTCTGCCCTCCCTCCCTCTCTTCTGCCCTCCTTCCCTCTCTCTACCCTCCCTCTCTTCTACCCTTCCTCTCTTCTACCCTCCCTCTCTTCTGCCCTCCCTCCCTCTCTTCTGCCCTCCTTCCCTCTCTTCTACCCTCCCTCTCTTCTACCCTCCCTTTCTCTCTTCTGGGCTCCCTCTCTTCTGCCCTCCTTCTCCCTCTCTTCTGCCCTCCCTCTCTCTCTTCTGCCCTCCCTCCCTCTCTTCTACCCTTCCTCTCTCCTGCCCTCCCTCTCTTCTGCCCTCCTTCTCCCTCTCTTCTACCCTCCCACCCTCTCTTCTGCCCTCCCTCTCTTCTACCCTCCCTCTTCCCCTCCCTCCCTCTCATCTGCCCTCCCTCTTCCCCTCCCTCCCTCTCTTTTGCCCTCCCTCCCTCTCATCTGCCCTCCCTCTTCCCCTCCTTCCCCTCCCTCCCTCTCATCTGCCCTCCCTCTTTCCCTCCCTCCCTCTCTTTTGCCCTCCCTCCCTCTCTTCTATCCTCCCTCTCTCCTGTCCTGCTTTCCTTTTGTCCTCCAACATGTCCATCATGCAATCAACAAAATGGCATTGAACTGTCTAGTCAGCTCATTTTACCCAATCGTATTATACCCTCAACCCTACGAGGATGTGGTTAATGGTTAATGATTAATAGTTAGTTTTATTGAACTAATGCATAACTCCCTATGTGGGGCCTAATGATCGGACTTTGAAAGAACACCGTAAGGATCCTTTTTATATTCATGAAATATAATGAACCAATATAGGACAGAAAACTAGAAGTATTCTTCAATAAGGAGCTAATTAATATAACAGTCTATCAATGATTAAACAGTCCAGAGGAAAAATGTGCTTCACAGATGCCGTACCTTAATTTGATCATCCTCTTGTTGCAGGAAATGCTAACTTTTAAAAACGCTTCTAAAGTTTCTAATTTCCACTTAAACATTTTAGACTTGATTTGCCCTAATGAAAAATGTATCAAACCTTACAAAAAAATGACATGAACTAAAAACCACATAATAATTCAAATGTTCTCTTGCTGTAGGTTCATTTTCCTGCTGTAGCAAACTGGCTCAAATTAAGTTCCTACATCTATACTGAACAAAAGTATAAACGCAACATGCAACAATTTCACGTCAATCCAGAGCATCCCAAACAGGCTCAATGGGTGTCTGGTGAATATGGAGGCCATGGAAGAACTGGGACATTTTAAGCTTCCAGGAAGTGTGTACAGATCCTTGCGACATGGGGCCGTGCATTATCATGCTGAAAGATGAGGTGATGGTGGCGGAGGAATGGCACGACAATGGGCCTCAGGATCTCGTCACGGTATCTTTTGTGCATTCAAATTGTCATTGATAAAATGCATTTGTGTTCGTTGTCTGTAGCTTATGCCTGCCAATACCGTAACCCCACCGCCACCATGGGGCACTGTTCACAACGCTGACATCAACAAACCGCTCATTCACACAACGTAATATACGCGGTGTGCGGTTGTGACGACGGTTGGACGTACAGGCATACATTCCTGTAGTCAGCATGCCAATTGCAAAACTTCAGACGTCTGCGGCATGACAAAACGGGCACATTTTAGAGTGGCCTTTTATTGTCCCCAACACAAGGTGCACCTGTGTAATGATCATGCTGGATGGATTATCTTCTTTTATTACTAGGCAAGTCAGTTAAGAACTAATTCTTATTTACAATGACGGCCTACCCTGGCCAAGCACTAATCCGGAAAACGCTGGGCCAATTGTGCGCCGCCCTATGGGACTCCCAATCACGGCCGGATGTGATACAGCCTGGAATCGAACCAAGGTCTGTAGTGACGTCTCTATCACTGAGATGCACTGCCGTAGACCTCTGAGCCACTCTGAGCCAATTGGCATGGAATAAATGCTCACTAACAGGGATTTAAGCAAATTTGTGTATATGGAACATCTCTGAGATCTTGTAGTTCAGTTTATGAAACATGAGACCAACACTTTACATTTTTGTTCAGTATATATGGTTGAAACTCTGTTGTTCATTAAGAGACAATCTAATCTTTAATAATGCAGAGACCATGTTTTGATAAATGATGATGATTCATACACTACATGGCCAAAGTATGTGGATATGCCCTTCGAACTTCTCATTCCAAAATCATGGGCATTAATATGGAGTTTGTGCCCCCTTTGCTGCTATAACAGCCTCCACTATTCTGAGGCTTTCCATTAGATGTTGGAACATTGCTGCAGGGACTTGCTTCCATTCAGCCGCAAGAGCATTAGTTTAGGTCAGACACTGATTCATCCAATACATCCCAACGGTATTCAATGGGGTTGAGGTCAGGACTCTGTGCAGGCCATTCAAGTTCTTCCACGCTGATCTCAGAAAAAACATTTATGTATGGACCTCTCTTTGTGCACAGGGGCATTGTCATACTGAAACAGGAAGGTGCCTTCCCCAAACTGTTGCCACAAAGTTGGAAACACAGAATAGTCTAGAACGTCATTGCATGATGTAGCGTTAACATGTTCTTTCACTGGAACTAAGGGACCCGAACCATGAAAAACAGCCCCAGACCATTCTTCCTCCTCCACCAAACTTTACAGTTGGCACTATGCATTGGGGCAGGCAGCGTTCTCCTGGCACCCACCAAACCCAGATTTGTCCGTCGGACTGCCAGATGGTGAAGCGGGAGTCATGATTCCAGAGTGTCCAATGGCGGCGATCTTTACACCACTCCAGCTGACGCTTGGCATTGTGCCTGGTTAGGCTTGTTTGCGGCCGCTCGGCCATAGAAACCCATTTCACGAAGCTCCCGACGAACAGTTCTTCTGCTGACGTTGCTACCGGAGGCAGTTTGGAACTCGGTAGTGAGTGTTGCAACTGATGAGCGATGACATTTACGTGCTACGTGCTTCAGCACTTGGCGGTCTCATTCTGTGAACTTGTGTGGCCTACCACTTCACGGATGAGCCGTTGTTACTCCCAGACTTTCCATTTCACTAGCAGGGCAGAAATTTGACTAACTGACTTTTTGGAAAGGTGGCATCCTATGACAGTGCCACGTTGAAAGTCACTTAGCTCTTCAGTAAGGCCATTCTAATGCCAATATTTGTCTATCAAGATTTCATGGCTGTGTGCTCAATTTTATACACCTGTCAGCAACGGGTGTGGCTAAAATAGCCGAATCTACTAATTTGAAGGGGTGTCCACATACTTTTGTATAAATAGTGGTACTGATACTGATGTTATTAAATATAAAAAAGCAACCATGTGTTATTTCTTGTTTGATTAGAAGCTACTGATCATTGAAGAAGATGATGCATCGAGGACGAAGCTCTGTCATGATCTGTGTTAATTTACGTGATATACACTGAGCGTACAAACATTAGGAACACCTTTCACCTGGTCGGTCTATGTCATTGAAGGAGCAGGTGTTCTTAATGTTTTGTATTCTCAGTGTACATGCTCTGTTTGTCTTTGTGTATAAATATGTATATGTGGATTCATTAATCTACACAGGTAGACTATCAAGCACCGAGCAATGAAACCCCTTCTAGTCAGCAAAAACATATCCAAAGGTTTTGACCCATTATCATTTTAAAAGAAGCATTATGAGAAAATGTCGACAAAGTGCCAATGTCTTTTACAGTAAACACGCGTTACAGTCGTCTGTCTCTGTACAACCCTCTGTTCACATCTGCTCTGATCAGGACAGGGAGAAGAGGCAGCTGTCCTACAGCAACATCCTGTCAGGACCTAGTTAATCTCCCTGTTAGAGAGTACATCACCCATTTTCAGAGGCCCTTGTTAAACACACCCTGGCATGCCCTGACTATAGAATCAATTCCTCTGTCCCGATGGCTACTGTGGGGGGTGACCATATTATACAGGGTCCTATTCTACAGGGTCCTACTCTACAGGGTCCTACTCTACAGGGTCCTACTCTACAGGGTCCTATTCTACAGGGTCCTATTCTACAGGGTCCTATTCTACAGGATCCTACTCTACAGGGTTCTATTCTACAGGGTTCTATTCTACAGGGTCCTATTCTACAGGGTCCTACTCTACAGGGTCCTACTCTGTTCTGGGGCTCCCGAGTGACTCAGTGGTCTAAGGCATTGCATCTTAGTGCTTTAAGTGTCACTACAGACACCCTGGTTTGAATCCAGGCTGTATCACAACTGGCTGTGATTGGGAGTCCCATAGGGCGGAGCACAATTGGCCTAGCGTCGTCCGGGTTTTACTGGTGTAGGCCGTCATTGTAAAGAAGAATATGTTCTTAACTGACTGGTTAAATAAATAAAAAATGCAATTTTCTACAGGGTCCTAATCTACAGGCAGAAGTGGAATAGCTCCCTTCAGAGGTAGAGTTATGTATTTCCACAGTAATGCACCTGTCTGTCAGGGAGGCAGAGAGGTGAGGTGCTAATGTTCCGGAGCTCAGGCTGTCCTTGGTGAGTTCCTTCTGAACAGTGTGTTCTAGAAGTCTCCATTGGACTGGCTGAAGCTGAGGACTGGGGCTTAGTACTGCTCTGTCTCTGCCTGTCCGGAGGAGCAGAATTGAATCACAATATATCACCGCATTCCACCTTGACCAGAGGTCAAGATGATACTCAGCCAGGGACCATTGTTAAACAGCATATTTCCCAGTGATAAATTAACACTGCACGTGTGGACCCGTATAGGCACTGAACAGTATTTAATTAACACATGCTTTATTTGCATATTACCCAGAGTGCCTTGACGTTCAAGTGAATTGTAGACAGAGACACGCTTGTTGCATTCATCCTTTTTCAGCACTAAGTAATTCAACATGTGAGATCCTAAGTGAATATGTTCTCATTAAAATGTATTATTTATACAATATGTATTTCATAGTCCTTATTTTGAGGGCTTAAACTAAAAAATACTGGGTTGCTTGGATGACCCAACTGCTGGGTTGCATGCATTGGGTCACTTAGTTGGGTTGTTTTTCTAAAAGAGTTTGGTTTGGTTTGTTGATGCTGGGTTATTGAGCTATGTCCCAGATGGTCAGAAGACTAGAGGCTTGGCTTAGTCGTTTTGGGCACCCATGAGAGTAAATGTCATTCCAGTTAATCAGTTTGTTGAATTGTTATCACATGTTACAGTTGAAGACTAACACTTTTGTAAATTTATTGAGGCTTACAGAAGTGTATGAGTTCCTTAAGCACATACAGTGGGGCAAAAAAGTATTTAGTCAGCCACCAATTGTGTAAGTTCTCCCACTAAAAAGATGAGAGAGGCCTGTCATTTTTATCATAGGTACACTTCAACTATGACAGGCAAAATGAGGAAAAAAAATATCCAGAAGATTACAGTATAGGATTTTTTATGAATTTATTTGCAAATTATGGTGGAAAATAAGTATTTGGTCAATAACAAAAGTTTATCTCAATACTTTGTTTTATACCCTTTGTTGGCAATGACAGAGGTCAAACGTTTTCTGTATGTCTTCACAAGGTTTTCACACACTGTTGCTTGTATTTTAGCCCATTCCTCCATGCAGATCTCCTCTAGAGCAGTGATGTTTTGGGGCTATTGCTGGGCAACACGGACTTTCAACTCCCTCCAATGATTTTCTATGGGGTTGAGATCTGGAGACTGGCTAGGCTACTCCAGGACCTTGAAATGCTTCTTACGAAGCCACTCCTTCGTTGCCCGGGCGGTGTGTTTGGGATCATTGTCATGCTGAAAGACCCAGCCACGTTTCATCTTCAATGCCCTTGCTGATGGAAGGAGGTTTTCACTCAAAATCTCACGATACATGGCCCCATTCATTCTTTCCTTTATACGGATCAGTCGTCCTGGTCCCTTTGCAGAAAAACAGCCCCAAAGCATGATGTTTCTACCCCCATGCTTCACAGTAGATATGGTGTTCTTCGGTATCAGCATTCTTTGGTATCAGCATTCTTTGTCCTCCAAACACAACAAGTTAAGTTTTTACCAAAAAATTATATTTTGGTTTCATCTGACCATATGACATTCTCCCAATCTTCTTCTGGATCATCCAAATGCTCTCTAGCAAACTTCAGACGGGCCTGGACATGTACTGGCTTAAGCAGGGGGACACGTCTGGCACTGCAGGATTTGAGTCCCTGTCGGCGTAGTGTGTTACTGATGGTAGGCTTTGTTACTTTGGTCCCAGCTCTCTGCAGGTCATTCACTAGGTCCCCCCGTGTGGTTCTGGGATTTTTGCTCACCATTCTTGTGATCATTTTGACCCCACTGGGTGAGATCTTGCATGGAGCCCCAGATCGAGGGAGATTATCAGTGGTCTTGTATGTCTTCCATTTCCTAATAATTGCTCCCACAGTTGATCTCTTCAAACCAAGCTGCTTACCTATTGCATATTCAGTCTTCCCAGCCTGGTGCAGGTCTACAATTTTGTTTCTGGTGTCCTTTGACAGCTCTTTGGTCTTGGCCATAGTGGAGTTTGGAGTGTGACTGTTTGAGGTTGTGGACAGGTGTCTTTTATACTGATAACAAGTTCAAACAGGTGCCATTAATACAGGTAATGAGTGGAGGACAGAGGAGCCTCTTAAAGAAGAAGTTATAGGTGTCACGCCCTGGTCAAAGTATTTTGTGTTTATCTTTATGTATTTGGTCAGGCCAGGGTGTGGCATGGGGTTTTTGTAATTGTGGTGTGTTTGTCTTGGGGTTTTGGTGGTGGTATTGGGATTGTAGCTTAGTGGGTTGTCTAGCAAGGTCTATGGCTGTCTGGAGTGGTTCTCAATCAGAGGCAGGTGCTTATCGTTGTCTCTGATTGGGAACCATATTTAGGCAGCCATATTCTTTGAGTTTGTCGTGGGTGATTGTCCTTAGTGTCCTATGTGTACTCTTTGTTAGTTTGCACCAGATAGGCTGTTTCGGTTTCGTTTATTGTTTTTGTAAGTTCGTGTTTCTTTGTTATATTAAACATGGATCGCAATCGACACGCTGCAGTTTGGTCCGACTCTCCTTCATCACCACTATATGAAAACCGTTACAGAATCACCCACCACCAACGGACCAAGCGGCGTGTCAACAGGCAGGAGCAGCCGAAAAAGGAGATGCTCAACAAGGATTTCTGGTCATGGGAGGAGATCTTCGACGGGAGAGGACCCTGGGCTAAAACAGGGGAGTGTAGCTGCCCAAAGGAGCAACAGGAGAAGAGGCAACAGAGGCAGCAGCAGCAGGAGCAGCAGCAGCTACAGTGGGAGAGGTTGCACCACCTGGAGAAATGGACATGGGAGGAGGAATTGGACGGTAAAGGACCCTGGAATGAGCCTGGAGATTATTGTCGCCCCAAAGCCGAGCTGGAGGCAGCAAAAGCAGAGAGGCGGCATTATGAGGAGCTAGCACGGCAGAGCGGATGGAAGCCCGAGAGTCAGCCCCAAAAATGTCTTGGGGGGGTTCTCACAGGGAGTATGGCTATGCCAGGTAGGAGACCTGCGAAAACTCCCTGTGCTTACCGGGGGCCTGGAGAGACCGGGCAGGCACCGTGTTATGCTGTGGAGCGCACGGTGTCTCCAGTGCGGGTGCACAGCCCGGTTCGGTATATTCCAGCTCCTCGTATCGGCCGGGCTAGAGTGGGCATCGAGCCAGGTAAGGTTGGGCAGGCTCGGTGCTCAAGAGCTCCAGTGCGCCTGCACGGTCCGGTCTATCCAGTACCACCTCCACACCCCAGCCCTCCGGTAGCAGCTCCCCGCACCAGGCTTCCTGTGCGTGTCCTCGATCCAGTACCACCAGTTCCAGCACCACGCACCAGGCCTTCAGTGTGCCTCGCCTGTTCAGCGCAGCCAGCGCTTTTCTCCTCTCTTGCGCTGCTGGAGTCTCCCGCCTGTTTAGCACAGCCAGAGCCTTTCTCCTCTACAGCGCTGCCGGAGCCTCCCGCCTGTTCAGCGCAGCCAGAGCCTTCCTCCTCTACAGCGCTGCCGGAGCCTCCCGCCTGTTTAGCGCAGCCAGAGCCTTTCTCCTCTCCTGCGCTGCCGGAGTCTCCCGCCTATCTAGCGCTGTTAGAGCTTTCCTCATCTCCAGCGCTGCCGGAGTCTCCCGCCTGTTCAGCGCAGCCAGAGCCTTCCTCCGACACAGCGCTGCAGGAGTCTCCCGCCTGTTCAGCGCAGCCAGAGCTGCCAGTCTGCATGAAGCAGCCAGAGCTGTCAGTCTGCATGGAGCAGTCAGAGCTGTCAGTCTGCATGGAGCAGCCAGAGCTGTCAGTCTACATGAAGCAGCCCGAGCTGCCAGTCTGCATGAAGCAGCCAGTCTACATGGAGCAGCCAGAGCTGTCAGTCCGCATGGAGCAGCCAGAGCTGTCAGTCAACATGAAGCAGCCCGAGCTGCCAGTCTGCATGAAGCAGCCAGTCTACATGGAGCAGCCAGAGCTGTCAGTCCGCATGGAGCAGCCAGAGCTGTCAGTCTACATGAAGCAGCCCGAGCTGCCAGTCTGCATGAAGCAGCCAGTCTACATGGAGCAGCCAGAGCTGTCAGTCTGCATGAAGCAGCCAGAGCTGTCAGTCTGCATAGAGCAGCCAGTCTGCATGGAGCTGCCAGTCTGCATGGAGCTGCCAGTCTGCAAGGAGCTGTCAGTCTGCACGGAGCTGTCAGTCTGCACGGAGCTGTCAGTCTGCCTATATGGAGCAGCTGCCAGTCTGCAAGGAGCTGCCAGTCAGCACGGAGCCGCCAGAGCGGTCAGTCTGCCCAGCACCGCCAAGCACCGCCAGAGCTGTCAGCCTAGTCTATGGAGCAGCTAGTGCCCCCAGTCTGCCCAGCGCCGCCAGTCTGCCCAGCGCCGCCAGTCTGCCCAGCGCCGCCAGTCTGCCCAGCGCCGCCAGATCTGCCAGTCAACCAGACTCTTCCAGATCTGCCAGTCAACCAGACTCTTCCAGATCTGCCAGTCAACCAGACTCTTCCAGATCTGCCAGTCAACCAGACTCTTCCAGATCTGCCAGTCAACCAGACTCTTCCAGATCTGCCAGTCAACCAGACTCTTCCAGATCTGCCAGTCAGCCAGGATCTGCCAGTCAGCCAGGATCTGCCAGTCAGGATCTGCCAGTCACGATCTGCTGAAACCACCAGCCAGCCAGGAGCTGGTAGATCTATCTACCTGCCTGAGCTTCCTCTCACTCCTGAGCTTCCTCTCACTCCTGAGCTTCCTCTCACTCCTGAGCTTCCTCTCACTCCTGAGGCTTCCTCTCACTCCTGAGCTTTGTCTCACTCCCTGAGCTTCCCCTCAGTCCCTGAGCTGCCTCGGTCCCGAGCTGTCCTTCAGTCCCGATCTGCTCCTCAGTCCAGTGGGGTTCTGGGTGAGGACTACTAGGCCATGGTTGGTGGCGAGGGTGGACTATCCAGGGACGAAGGGAGAGGGGACTAAGACATTAAAGGAGTGGGGTCCACGTCCCGCGCCGGAGCCGCCACCATGGACAGACGCCCACCCGGACCCTCCCTATTGTTTTGAGGTGCGTTCGGGAGTCCGCACCTTAGGGGGGGGGGTTCTGTCACGCCCTGGTCAAAGTATTTTGTGTTTATCTTTATGTATTTGGTCAGGCCAGGGTGTGGCATGGGGTTTTTGTAATTGTGGTGTGTTTGTCTTGGGGTTTTGGTGGTGGTATTGGGATTGTAGCTTAGTGGGTTGTCTAGCAAGGTCTATGGCTGTCTGGAGTGGTTCTCAATCAGAGGCAGGTGCTTATCGTTGTCTCTGATTGGGAACCATATTTAGGCAGCCATATTCTTTGAGTTTGTCGTGGGTGATTGTCCTTAGTGTCCTATGTGTACTCTTTGTTAGTTTGCACCAGATAGGCTGTTTCGGTTTCGTTTATTGTTTTTGTAAGTTCGTGTTTCTTTGTTATATTAAACATGGATCGCAATCGACACGCTGCAGTTTGGTCCGACTCTCCTTCATCACCACTATATGAAAACCGTTACAATAGGTCTGTGAGAGCCAGAAATCTTGCTTGTTTGTAGGTGACCAAATACTTATTTTCCACCATAATTTGCAAATAAATTCATAAAAAATCCTACAATGTGGTTTTCTGGATTTTTTTCCTCATTTTGTCTGTCATAGTTGAAGTGTACCTATGATGAAAATTACAGGCCTCTCTCATCTTTTTAAGTGGGATAACTTGCACAATTGGTGGCTGACTAAATACTTTTTTGTGCCACTGTATTACTGTGTGATGTCCCCGATATTTTTGTATGAGAATATGTAATGTGAAATAAAATTTCAAGAAAATATTGCAATGCAGTGTACAAACCTAACACGATCAACAGGCTTGACATTTACTCTCATGGGTTGCTAAAACGAACTATATATGAGCCATGCCTTCTGAAAATAACCTTCGGATCACATTAAAAAAAAGACCCAGCATGAAAGTGAATAAAAACCCAATTAACGGTTTATTTAACCTATGTTTGGGTATTACGAACAAGCCAACATGTCGTGTTATTCAGGCAACCTGTCACTTTCTGCTGACTTGCCAAGTGATGTGTAATTCCTATTGAAATCCAGCCAGAGTGGGGACATCAGAACAACTGCCAGGGTTGGGAAGACTGAAACATGAGATTACCTACAGCACATAAAGTGGAACAACCATTTCAGTAGCCGCTGCAATAAATTCAAGTAACATGTTGGATTAGTTTATAAATTCTATGTCCATTTATATATGAGAAGCATACGATGAATTAATCAATGCGAAAACACAGATATTTAAACAGACAATTCTTAATAGAACATGCTGGGATGGGAGTAGTTTTGTGTCAACTCTGGTTAACACCAACACTGGGGTTATTTTACACCAATGAGTGTTCATTTTAATTTTTTTCTTTTTCTCCCCAATTTCGTGGTATCCAATTGTTAGTAGTTACTGTCTTGTCTCATTGCTACAACTCCCGTACGGGCTCGGGAGAGATGAAGATCGAGAGCCATGCGTCCTCCGAAACACATCCCAACCAAGCCGCACTGCTTCTTAACACAGCGCGCATCCAACCCGGAAGCCAGCCGCACCAATATGTCAGAGGAAACACCGTACACCTAGCGACCTGGGCGGCGTGCACTGTGCCCGGCCTGCCACAGGAGTCGCTGGTGCGCGATGAGGCAAGGAGATCCCTACCGGCCAAACCCTCCCTAACCCGGAAGATACTGGGCCAATTGTGCGTCGCCCCATGGACCTCCCGGTCGCGGCCGGCTGCGACAGAGCCTGGGCTCGAACCCAGAGTCTCTGGTGGCACAGCTAGCACTGCGATGCAGTACCTTAGACCACCAATGAGTGTTAATTTAACAAAATGAAACCCATTCCAATGCAGTTGATTAAAAATAATCCCTTGTTTGCATAATACACTATGTGTATGTCCCATATAATGCCCTATTCCCTATGATCTGCAGCAGCAATGGGCTCCGGTCAAACTTTGTGCACTAACTAGGGAATAGGGTGCCATTTGGGACACCATACCTTTCCAGTATTTATAATATCCTCTTCCTTCCTAATCCTTCTTTCCTCATTAGCGTATTGGCCCTCTGACCCCAGTGTCAGCCTGCATACCCTGAAGATGTCGGGGGGTCAATGGGACAGAAGTTCAGCAACACTTGGAGATGACAGGCCATTCATCATGCTCAAGGTATCCTTTCCACTGCATGCGCTTGCTCCTCCTAAGAAACTTAATCACAAGAAGTCACTGTGAAAAAGCGTTTATGTTCTTTGATGTTGGGGGGGGGGATGTGTTGTCTGGGTTGAGGAAGAATGGGATGGGGAAGTCATTTGAGGGTTCATATTGCCTTTGTTTTGGTCAAGGGATATTGAATCTGTTAAATTGGATATTTGGTAATAGTTTGTGTTTGTGTGTGTGTGTGTGTGTGTGTGTGTGTGTGTGTGTGTGTGTGTGTGTGTGTGTGTGTGTGTGTGTGTGTGTGTGTGTGTGTGTGTGCGTGTGTGTGTGTCTGTCTGTGTGTGTGTGACCCTTGACTTTCTCTGCTTGCAATAATGGGTCCAGGAGGTTATCCAGATGTACACGTACACACGTGTCCTCCCACAAGGGAGTAATCATCCTCCCTCATAAGGGAGCCATCATCCTCCCTCATAAGGGAGCCATCATCCTCCCTCATAAGGGAGCCATCATCCTCCCCCGCCATCATCCTCCCCATA
Organism: Oncorhynchus tshawytscha; assembly: GCF_018296145.1. Lineage (NCBI taxonomy): Eukaryota > Metazoa > Chordata > Actinopteri > Salmoniformes > Salmonidae > Oncorhynchus > Oncorhynchus tshawytscha. The sequence continues at coordinate 26,536,014 of NC_056452.1, read as the reverse complement.
AGGGTGCCATCATCCTCCCCCATAAGGGAGCCATCACCCTCCCCGTAAGGGAGCCATCATCCTCCCCATAAGGGTGCCATCATCCTCCCTCATAAGGGAGCCATCATCCTCCCTCATAAGGGAGCCATCATCCTCCCCCTTAAGGGAGCCACCATCCTCCCCCATAAGGTGTGCCATCATCCTCCCCCGTAAGGGAGCCATCATCCTCCCCCGTAAGGGAGCCATCACCCTCCCCCGTAAGGGAGCCATCACCCTCCCCCGTAAGGGAGCCATCATCCTCCCCCGTAAGGTGTGTGCTCGTGATAAAATGTAGGTGAATTTCCTCCTGTCCTCCTCCGTTCTGACCTACAACGATGGCAGCAGAGAGGAAACTTAATGAGCAGCAGGTCAGAGATAAATAACAACATTGACAGAATATGTCATTTAAATGTTGCCGTACCCCACAGGCCAACATAGTACATCTGTTGTAGAAAGTCCCCCCTGAACTGTACACTTTGAACAACATAGCTTCAGTCCCTCTTTTATAGTGAAATAATGAAAACATTTCCCATGGCTAAAAAAACGCCTGGTTCAAGACCAGACGTCTACTGAGGAACAGACTGTTACACGCACCACAGATTCATTAGAACACAGTGTTAGTGAAGTTAGTGACCAAAGTTACTAATGTGTGAATACTGCTCTTCATAACCATTACCAAAGTTACTAATGTGTGAATACTGCTCTTCATAACCATTACCAAAGTTACTAATGTGTGAATTCTGCTTTCCATAAACATTACCACAGTTTGACTTCTCTAATCTAACTGTCAGTAGGAACTTCATCGTCCTGTTTTAGAATTGGAGTTCAATCAGCAAAATTGTTTTCCTAGTTAAGCCATTCAGATGATGATGTCATGCAATTTAAGATTCTTGCATATGCACACAAACACCTCCTGTGGGCACGGTGCTCATTAAGGCCAGTGTGTTGGCCCCTGTGGTGTTTACTGAGGCCTTGGCAGCACACTCATGCGCTTCCCTCTCTCGCGCTTGCTCGCTCTCGCTCACTCGCTCTCTCTCTCTCTCTCTCTCTCAATTCAATTCAAGGGGCTTTACTGACATGGGAAACGTGTTAACATTGCCAAAGCAAGTGAGGTAAATAATATATAAAGTGAAATAAACAATAAAAATTAACAGTAAACATCATACATACAGAAGTTTCCAAACAATAAAGACATTACAAATGTCATATTATATATATATACAGTGTTTTAACAATGTACAAATGGTAAAGGACACAAGATCAAATAAATAAGCATAGATATGGGTTGTATTTACAATGGTGTGTGTTCTTCACTGGTTGCCCTTTTCTCGTGGCAACAGGTCACAAATCTTGCTGCTGTGATGGCACACTGTGGAATTTCACCCAGTAGATATGGGAGTTTATCAAAATTGGATTTGTTTTCGAATTCTTTGTGGATCTGTGTAATCTGAGGGAAATATGTCTCTCTAATATGGTCATACATTGGGCAGGAGGTTAGGAAGTGCAGCTCAGTTTCCACCTCATTTTGTGGGCAGTGAGCACATAGCCTGTCTTCTTTTGAGAGCCATGTCTGCCTACGGCGGCCTTTCTCAATAGCAAGGCTATGCTCACTGAGTCTGTACATAGTCAAAGCTTTCCTTAATTTTGGGTCAGTCACAGTGGTCAGGTATTCTGCCGCTGTGTACTCTCTGTGTAGGGCCAAATAGCATTCTAGTTTGCTCTGTTTTTTTTGTTAATTCTTTCCAATGTGTCAAGTAATTATCTTTTTGTTTTCTCATGATTTGGTTGGGTCTAATTGTGCTGCTGTCCTGGGGCTCTGTAGGGTGTGTTTGTGTTTGTGAACAGAGCCCCAGGACCAGCTTGCTTAGGGGACTCTTCTCCAGGTTCATCTCTCTGTAGGTGATGGCTTTGTTGTGGAAGGTTTGGGAATCGCTTCCTTTTAGGTGGTTGTAGAATTTAACGGCTCTTTTCTGGATTTTGATAATTAGTGGCTATCGGCCTTGTTCTGCTCTGCATGCATTATTTGGTGTTCTACGTTGTACACGGAGGATATTTTTGCAAAATTCTGCGTGCAGAGTCTCAATTTGGTGTTTGTCCCATTTTGTGAAGTCTTGGTTGGTGAGCGGACCCCAGACCTCACAACCATAAAGGGCAATGGGCTCTATGACTGATTCAAGTATTTTTAGCCAAATCCTAATTGGTATGTTGAAATTTATGTTCCTTTTGATGGCATAGAATGCCCTTCTTGCCTTGTCTCTCAGATCGTTCACAGCTTTGTGGAAGTTACCTGTGGCGCTGATGTTTAGGCCAAGGTATGTATAGTTTTTTGTGTGCTCTAGGGCAACAGTGTCTAGATGGAATTTGTATTCGTGGTCCTGGTGACTGGACCTTTTTTGGAACACCATTATTTTGGTCTTATTGAGATTTACTGTCAGGGCCCAGGTCTGACAGAATCTGTGCATAAGATCTAGGTGCTGCTGTAGGCCCTCCTTGGTTGGTGACAGAAGCACCAGATCATCAGCAAACAGCAGACATTTGACTTCGGATTCTAGTAGGGTGAGGCCGGGTGCTGCAGACTTTTCTAGTGCCCGCGCCAATTCGTTGATATATATGTTGAAGAGGGTGGGGCTTAATCTGCATCCCTGTCTAACCCCACGACCCTGTGTGAAGAAATGTGTGTGTTTTTTGCCAATTTTAACCGCACACTTGTTGTTTGTGTACATGGATTTTATAATGTCGTATGTTTTACCCCCAACACCACTTTCCATCAGTTTGTATAGCAGACCCTCATGCCAAATTGAGTCGAAGGCTTTTTTGAAATCAACAAAGCATGAGAAGACTTTGCCTTTGTTTTGATTTGTTTGGTGGTCAATTAGGGTGTGCAGGGTGAATACATGGTCTGTTGTATGGTAATTTGGTAAAAAGCCAATTTGACATTTGCTCAGTACATTGTTTTCATTGAGGAAGTGTACGAGTCTGCTGTCAATGATAATGCAGAGGATTTTCCCAAGGTTACTGTTGACGCATATTCCACGGTAGTTATTGGGGTCAAATTTGTCTCCACTTTTGTGGATTGGGGTGATCAGTCCTTGGTTCCAAATATTGGGGAAGATGCCAGAGCAAAGGATGATGTTAAAGAGTTTTAGTATAGCCAATTGGAATTTGTTGTCTGTATATTTGATCATTTCATTGAGGATACCATCAACACCACAGGCCTTTTTGGGTTGGAGGGTTTTTATTTTGTCCTGTAACTCATTCAATGTAATTGGAGAATCCAGTGGGTTCTGGTAGTCTTTAATAGTTGATTCTAAGATCTGTATTTGATCATGTATATGTTTTTGCTCTTTATTCTTTGTTATAGAGCCAAAAAGATTGGAGAAGTGGTTTACCCATACATCTCCATTTTGGAGAGATAATTCTTTGTGTTGTTGTTTGTTTAGTGTTTTCCAATTTTCCCAAAAGTGGTTAAAGTCTATGGATTCTTCAATTACATTGAGCTGATTTCTGACATGCTGTTCCATCTTTTTCCATAGTGTATTTCTGTATTGTTTTAGTGATTCACCATAGTGAAGGCGTAGACTCTGGTTTTCCGGGTCTCTATGTTTTTGGTTGGACAGGTTTCTCAATTTCTTTGTTAGATTTTTGCATTCTTCATCAAACCATTTGTCATTGTTGTTAATTTTCTTCGGTTTTCTATTTGAGATTTTTAGATTTGATAGGGAAGCTGAGAGGTCAAATATACTGTTAAGATTTTCTACCGCCAAGTTTACACCTTCACTATTACAGTGGAATGTTTTACCCAGGAAATTGTCTAAAAGGGATTGAATTTGTTGTTGCCTAATTGTTTTTTGGTAGGTTTCCAAACTGCATTCTTTCCATCTACAGCATTTCTTAATGTTACTCAGTTCCTTTAGCTTTGATGCCTCATGATTGAGTATTGCTCTCTTTAAGTAGACTGTGATTTTGCTGTGGTCAGGGGTGTCAGTGGGCTGACTGTGAACGCTCTGAGAGACTCTGGGTTGAGGTCAGTGATAAAGTAGTCTACAATACTACTGCCAAGAGATGAGCTATAGGTGTACCTACCATAGGACTCCCCTCGAAGCCTACCATTGACTATGTACATACCCAGCGTGCGACAGAGCTGCAGGAGTTGTTACCCGTTTTTGTTGGTTATGTTGTCATAGTTGTGCCTAGGGGGGCATATGTGGGAGGGAATGCTGTCACCTCCAGGCAGGTGTTTGTCCCCCTGTGTGCTGAGGGTGTCAGGTTCTTGTCCTGTTCTGGCATTTAGGTCGCCACAGACTAGTACATGTCCAGGGCCTGGAAATGATTGATTTCCCCCTCCAGGATGGAGAAGCTGTCTTCATTAAAATATGGGGATTCTAGTGGGGGGATATAGGTAGCACACAGGATTTTTCTCTGTTAGGATAATTTCCTTTTGAATTTCTAGCCAAATGTAGAATGTTCCTGTTTTGATTAATTTAATGGAGTGAGTTAGGTCTGCTCTATACCAAATTAGCATACCCCCTGAGTCCCTTCCCTGTTTCACACCTGGTAGTTTGGTGGATGGGACTACCAGCTCTCTGTAACCTAGAGGGCAACCAGTGGGTCTGTCTCCTCTATACCAGGTTTCTTGCAGGATGACAATGTCTGTATTACCGATTTCTTTGGTGAAGTCTGGGTTTCTGCTCTTTAGGCCAAAGGCAGATGACCTCAGGCCTTGGATATTCCAGGATGATATAGTGAAGGCTTTTTGCTCCAGAGTGTCCAATGTTGTTTGCCGTGGTTTGGCCTGAGGCCAGTAAGTGTGAGCAGAGCCTGCTGAGCATCTGGTACATGCCATTGGCTTGGGCGAGTGTGCGAGTTGGGGTTGGGACTGTTTGCCCACTCACTACCTGGGCGTATGTGTGGCTTCCATGTTGAGGCCCTCTTTGCGGGGGTGGGGTGCATGGGGTGGGCAGGAGTGGCATAGGTCTGATCTGAGGGGGCCTAAATGGGGTGTGGATGTGTCTGGGTGTGCTGTGGTCTGGATGTAATTCCTCTTGGCGTGGGTCCTCTATGTGTAGGTCCAGGGGGGGGTCCTGCAGGTCTGGGAGGGTGTCTCGCTGGTCTGGGTGGGGTGTCTATTGATCTGTTGCTCCTGTGTGAAGTGTTGGGGATACGTTTGAGAGCGATGTCCTTTAGAGTTCGGGCAAAGGTGGGCACTGCTGCCTTGTAGAGGTGGACCTGGTCATAGAGGCTGTTCAAGTCCAGGGTGGAGTGGTGGGCCAGGAAAACATTTGGTTTTGAGGCACAGTCACGGGTAATACTTGCGTTTACCCGCTGTATTGTGGCAGGGTGGAAGTATTTTCGGGGTAGCAGGGTGGAGATAACCACTTGTGCGTTGGGGAAAGTAGAAGAAGCCTTTTCAATCACTCCCTTCAGTGCTGTGGCCACCCTTTCCTGCTGTGCTCTCAGGTCGTTTGTGCCTGTGTGTATTATTATGTGGCTGGGTGAGCCTAGTTGGTCCTCAGACAGAAGGTCGAGGGCGCGCTGGGTGTTTGGACACCAGAGTTTAGATACATTGTGTTTGGGAAAAAGTTTTTTTCTTCTATATATTTCCCATTTGAGTCCATAAGTAGTACAATCTGTGTCTTGTGTTTGTCCTCAGTGGGTGTGGGGGGGTTGTCAGAAGGGCTATCAGGGTGGCTGACAGGGGGGGTGCTCAGAGGGGGTGAGAGCCGCTGGGCTTGGGGTTCTTCATTTGTCTGTTCTGCTGTGATGTCGACTCTATGGTCAGGGTCTGGTGTGGACTGTTCTGCTGTGGTGTAGAGACTTTTGTCGGGTGCTGAGGTGGGCTGTTCTGCTGGCTTCTCTGTGGGGGTGGCCACCTCTCTAGTGGGTTGTTCTCTGTCACACGCCGTCCCCCTCAACCTCTCCTCCGTTCCCCTCACCCTCTCCTCCATCCCCCTCAACCTCTCCTCCACCAGCAGTCTGATCCTCTCCTCTAGTGCGCTGTTCTGCTCCTCTTTCTCCTGTTGTAGTTGTCTCACCACTGTCCAGAGTGCAGATATGTCTCTGTCCACCTCCAGCTCTCCGGGTCTGGTTAAGGGGGTGTTGTTGTGCTGGACTGTTGTCTGGGTCTGTGCTGACTGGAGTGTAATCACCTGCTGTTCCAGCTCCACATGCCTTACCTCCAGCTGGGTGAATTTGTCCTTCATTTCAATGAGGGAGTGGTAATCTGTGCTGGGAGGTTGACTCTCCGCTGGGGGTTGCTCGTCTGTGGGGTTACATAATGAAGAGGTCTGGTCTGACCCGCTCGGGGTGGGGGTATCTTTATCAAGGGAGAGCTTCTCCTGCTGGGCTAATTCTTTGATTAGGTGAAAGTCCAGCTGAAACTGTTTGGGGTTACCCTGTACCATTACTGTTCCGGACTTATAGATATTTATCTTACCTGACTCAGAGTCCTCGTTATCAAGTATTCTGAGTTTCCACCCCTCGTTAACCCCCCCTCTCTTAACAAAGGGGTAGTGTGCTAATATAGCACTGTGCCATGCCAGGGGATGGTTTGTGTGGAAGATAAGGTTGCTGATGTTCCCATTTTTGTAATAGTCAGCAAAAAGTGTTTCTTGATTTTCCATAAGGAGCTTCATTTTGTAATCTTTTCTTGCTTTGTCATTCTTTACATGCACAGGGTACTGTATTTTAATTACCTCTGAACAGCGGGAGGGAGCTTCTAAGGCCTCTCCATTTGGTTGGGGTAGACTGTGTGACTCTCCTGCCATTGTTGGGCTAATGGGCTTTGACACCTCTCACTTGACACGTCAGTGCTAGTTGAAGCTGTATCAAGCTTGGCAGAATTATGTTAGAAATCAGTCCTTATAAAGTAATGTTGTGTATTTTTCTTCTTGGCTTTTGGAGATAAAATATAGTTTCAGACTAAACATTACTCACTCAGTTCCAGGTTGGATGGTGTTTTCAGGTTTCTGTTGTTTTCCAGAGAATTTGCTGTATAGAGTAATACATCTTGGTATTTGTGAACCTTCCAGGTGATTCCGTAATTCCGTCCAAAATCAGGTTGTAGGTTTTAAGTTTTGATTTGAAGTGGGGGTTATGTTGTAGAGGGTAGAATCCAGTATGTGTTCCTGACAAAAAATCCAAGTTTATCTAACTCCTAATCTATCTTTTTTCAAGGAAATGCTGAAAAATGCTGGAGCTCATCTGATCGTGACCTCTCTCTCTCTCTCTCTCTCTCTTTCTCTCTCTCTCTCCCTCTCTCTCTCTCTCCAAAAAAGGTTTCAAGAGAATAACAATATTTTAAATATTATATTACTATTATTATTATTATTATTTCTCTCTCTCTCTTTCAAATCAAAAGGGCTTTATTTGCATGTGAAACACATGTTTACATTGCTAAAACAAGTGAAATGAACAATAACCAAAAGTGAGATGGAAAAAAAACATCAACAAAAAAACATCAAAATTGTACAGTAAACATTTCACTGATTAAGGTTTTGTATTATTAACTATGCAGAGTGTTTTTAACAATGTGCAAATTGTTATACTATGAATAGTAGGGGCAGATAAGATCAGTAATTTGATAAATATTGGTGGTATTTACAATGTCGTTTGTGCTCTGTTGTTTCTGCTCGTGGCAAAGGGTCACAAATCTTGCTGCAGTTGTTGCACATTGTGGTATTTTTCCTTAACAGTAATGAGCGTTTATCACTGTTTGATTTGTTTTCAAATTCTTTTAATTACATTACATAATTTTTTAAATGTTAACTCAATGCACACATTGCACTGCAGTTTCTCTAGAGATAAATCACATCCAGCCTGTACTGTGCGATGTAGTAGGGAGTTGTAGTTTCTCTAGAGATATATCAGATCCGGCCTGTACTGTGCGATGTAGTAGGGAGTTGTAGTTTCTCTAGAGATACATCAGATCCGGCCTGTACTGTGTGATGTAGTAGGGAGTTGTAGTTTCTCTAGAGACACATCAGATCCAGCCTGTACTGTGCAATGTAGTAGGGAGTTGTAGTTTCCAACTGACCGAGTTTGGGAAACCCTGATATAGAGAGCAGCTGTTGCTTTGCGACGTGTCTCTACCTGGAAATACATAATCTAAGTGATTGATAGTAATAATGGACAGTCTCTACCATCATGGGACTTCATTGGTTTAGTCTTTGTTGTTACAGCATTCAACCCACATAATGAATAGAGCATTTAACATTTTAAAAAATGATCGAAACCAAAAATTGAGAATCGTGATAATTTTTTAATAATCAAATCTAAACCAAACTCAAAAAGCCCTAATCACTCAGCACTAGTGAATACTACCTCTACCCCCAATCCCTTGCTCCTCAGTGGGCTCCTCTTGTCCCAAGGCCCTAGCTACTTTATGCCACAGTTTCTCAGTGATACCTCTCCCCCTCCCCTCTGATTACAGCCTCGAGTCTTCTTGAATATGACACTACAAGCTTGGCACACCTGTATTTGGGGAGTTTCTCCCATTCTTCTTTGCAGATCTTCTGGAGCTCTGTCAGGTTGGATGGGGAGTGTCGCTGAACAGCTATTTTCAGGTCTCTCTAGAGATGTTCGAGCGGGTTCAAGTCTGGGCTTTGGCTGGGCCACTCAAGTACATTTAGAGACATGTCAAGGAACCCCTCCTACATTGTCTTGCTGTGTGCTTAGGGTTGTTGTCCTGTTGGAATGTTAACCTTCGCCCGAGTCTGAGGACCTGAGCACTCTTGAGCAGGTTTTCATGAAGTATCTCTCTCTACTTCGCTCCTTTCATCTTTCCCTCGATCCTGACTAGTCTGCCAGTCCCTGGCAGTGACAAACATCCCCTCAGCATGATGCTGCCACCACCATGCTTCACCGTAGGAATGGTGCCAGGTTTCCTCCAGATGTGACACTTGGCATTCAGGCCAAAGAGTTTAATCATGGTTTCATCAGACCAGAGAATCTTGTTTCTAATGGTCTGAGATTCCTTTAGGTGCCTTTTTGCAAACTCCAAGCGGGCTGACATGTGCCTTTTACTGAGGAGTGGCTTCTGTCTGGCCACTCTACCATAAAGGCCTAATTAGTGGAGTGCTGCAGAGATGCTTGTCCTTCTGGAAGGTTCTCCCATATCCACAGATGAACTCAGGAGCTCTGTCAGAGTGACCATCGGGTTCTTGGTCACCTCCCTGACCAAGGCCCTTCTCCCCAGATTGAACAGTTTGGCCAAGTGACCAGCTCTAGGAAGAGTCTTGGCGGTTCCAAACTTCTTCCATTTAAGAATGATGGAGGCCACTGTGTTCTTGGGGACCTTCAATGCGGCAGAATTTTTTTGGTACCTTTACCCAGATCTGTACCTTGACATAATAATGTCTCGGAGCTCTAGGACAATTCCTTCAACCTCATAGCTTGGTTTTTGCTCTGACATACACCGTCAACTGTGGGACCTTATATAGACAGGTGTCACCAAAAGCTTGTCACCAAAAGCACTCACAAACTTCTACAGATGCACAATCGAGAGCATCCTGGCGGGCTGTATCACCGCCTGGTATGGCAACTGCACCGCCCTCAACCGTAAGGCTCTCCATAGGGTAGTGAGGTCTGCACAACGCATCACCGGGGGCTAACTACCTGCCCTCCAGGACACCTACACCACCCGATGCTACAGGAAGGCCATAAAGATCATCAAGGACATCAACCACCTGAGCCACTGCCTGTTCACCCCGCTGTCATCCAGAAGGCGAGGTCAGTACAGGTGCATCAAAGCTGGGACGGAGAGACTGAAAAACAGCTTCTATCTCAAGGCCATCAGACTGTTAAACAGCCACCACTAACATTGAGTGGCTACTGCCAACACACTGTCAATGACACTGACTCTACTCCAGCCACTTTAATAATGGGAATTGATGGGAAATGATGTAAATATATCACTAGCCACTTTAAACAATGCTACCTTATATAATGTTACTTACCCTATATTATTCATCTCATATGCATACGTAGATACTGTACTCTATATCATCGACTGCATCCTTATGTAATACATGTATCACTAGCCACTTTAACTATGCCACTTGGTTTACATACTCATCTCATATGTATATACTGTACTCGATATCATCTACTGTATCTTGCCTATGCTGCTCTGTACCATCACTCATTCATATATCCTTATGTACATATTCTTTATCCCCTTACACTGTGTATAAGACAGTAGTTATTTGGAATTGTTAGTTAGATTACTTGTTCGTTATTACTGCATTGTCGGAACTAGAAGCACAAGCATTTCGCTACACTCGCATTAACATCTGCTAACCATGTGTATGTGACAAATAAAATTTGATTTGATTTGATTTTATTTGATTTGTGTGCCTTTACAAATCATGTCCAATCATTTGAATTTACCACAGGTGGACTCCAATCAAGTTGTAGAAACATCTCAAGGTTGATCAATGGAAACAGGATGCACCTGAGCTATATTTTGAGTCTCATAGCAAAGAGTCTGAATATTTAGGTAAATAAGGTATGCTTGTTCAACTTTTTTTGCCATTTTTGCCAGACATAGGGAGACAATTAGCAGGTCGGAGCCATAGTGAGTCAGTTAGCAGGTCAGAGCCACAGTGAGTCAGTTAACAGGTCAGAGCCACAGTGAATCAGTTAGCAGGTCAGAGCCACAGGGAGACAATTAGCAGGTCAGAGCCACAGGGAGACAATTAGCAGATCAGAGCCACAGGGAGCCAGTTAGCAGGTCAGAGCCATAGTGAATCAGTTAGCAGGTCAGAGCCACAGGGAGACAATTAGCAGGTCAGAGCCACAGGGAGACAATTAGCAGATCAGAGCCACAGGGAGCCAGTTAGCAGGTCAGAGCCATAGTGAATCAGTTAGCAGGTCAGAGCCACAGGGAGACAGTTAGCAGGTTGGAGACATAGGGAGACAATTAGCAGTTCGGAGCCATAGTGAGTAAGTTAGCAGGTCAGACCGACAGGGAGCCAGTTAGCAGGTCAGAGCCACAGGGAGAGAGTTAGCAGGTCAGAGCCACAGGGAGTCAGTTAGCAGGTCAGAGCCACAGGGAGTCAGTTAGCAGGTCAGAGCCAAAGGGAGCCAATTAGCAGGTCAGAGCCAAAGGGAGACAATTAGCATTCAGAGCCAAAGGGAGCCAATTAGCAGGTCAGAGCCACAGGAAGACAATTAGCAGGTCAGAGCCACAGGGAGACAGTTAACAGGTCAGAGCCACAGGGAGACAGTTAGCAGGTCAGAGCCACACGGAGACAGTTAGCAGGTCAGAGCCACAGGGAGTGAGCTAGCAGGTCAGAGCCACAGGGAGTCAGTTAGCAGGTCAGAGCCAAAGAGAGCCAATTAGCTGTCAGAGCCAAAGGGAGCCAATTAGCTGTCAGAGAAAAAAGGGAGCCAATTAGCAGTCAGAGCCAAAGAGAGCCAATTAGCTGTCAGAGCGAAAGGGAGCCAATAGGCAGGTCAGAGCCACAGGGAGACAGTTAGCAGGTCGGAACCATAGGGAGCCAGTTAGCAGGATGGAGACACAGGGGAGAGAGCTGGTAGAACAGAGCCACAGGGAGACAGTTAGCAGGTCAGAGCCACAGGGAGTCAGTTAGCAGTCGGAGTCACAGGGAGACAGTTAGCAGGTCAGAGCCACAGGAGTCAGTTAGCAGGTCAGAGCCACAGGGAGCCAGTTAGCAGGTCAGAGCCACAGGGAGGCAGTTAGCAGGTCAGAGCCACAGGGAGACAGTTAGCAGGTCAGAGCCACAGGGAGCCAGTTAGCAGGTCAGAGCCACAGGGAGTCAGTTAGCAGGTCGGAGTCACAGGGAGACAGTTAGCAGGTCAGAGTCACAGGGAGACAGTTAGCAGGTCAGAGCCACAGGGAGACAGTTAGCAGGTCAGAGCCACAGGAGTCAGTTAGCAGGTCAGAGCCACAGGGAGTCAGTTAGCAGGTCAGAGCCACAGGGAGACAGTTAGCAGGTCAGAGCCACAGGGAGTGAGTTAGCAGGTCAGAGCCACAGGGAGTGAGTTAGCAGGTCGGAGCAACAGTGAGTCAGTTAGCAGGTCGGAGCCACAGGGAGTCAGTTAGCAGGTCAGATTCAGAGTGAGACAGTTAGCAGGTTGGAGCCATAGTGAGTCAGTTAGCAGGTCAGAGCCACAGGGAGTCAGTTAGCAGGTCGGAGCCACAGGGAGACAGTTAGCAGGTCAGATTCAGAGTGAGACAGTTAGCAGGTCAGAGCCACAGGGAGACAATTAGCAGGTCAGAGCCACAGGGAGACAGTTAGCAGGTCAGAGCCACAGGGAGGCAATTAGCAGATCAGAGCCACAGGGAGCCAGTTAGCAGGTCAGAGCCATAGTGAGTCAGTTAGCAGGTCAGAGCCACAGGGAGTCAGTTAGCAGGTTGGAGACATAGGGAGACAGTTAGCATTCAGAGCCAAGGGAGCCAGTTAGCAGGTCAGAGCCACAGGAAGACAGTTAGCAGGTCAGAGCCACAGGGAGACAGTTAACAGGTCAGAGCCACAGGGAGACAGTTAGCAGGTCAGAGCCACAGGAGACAGTTAGCAGGTCAGAGTGAGCTAGCAGGTCAGAGCCACAGGGAGTCAGTTAGCAGGTCAGAGCCAAGAGAGCCAATTAGCTGTCAGAGCCAAAGGGAGCCAATTAGCTGTCAGAGCCAAAGGGAGCCAATTAGCAGTCAAAGCCAAAGAGAGCCAATTAGCTGTCAGAGCGAAAGGGAGCCAATAGGCAGGTCAGAGCCACAGGGAGCCAATTAGCAGGTCAGAGCCAAAGAGAGCCAATTAGCTGTCAGAGCCAAGGGAGACAATTAGCAGGTCAGAACCACAGGGAGACAGTTAGCAGGTCGGAACCACAGGGAGCCAGTTAGCAGGATGGAGACACAGGGAGAGAGCTGGCAGGAACAGAGCCACAGGGAGTCAGTTAGCAGGTCAGAGCCATAGTGGGTCAGTTAGCAGATCAGAGCCCAGGGAGCCAATTAGCAGGTCAGGCCACAGGGAGTCAGTTAGCAGGTCAGAGCCACAGGGAGTCAGTTAGCAGGTCGGAGTCAGAGGGAAACAGTTAGCAGGTCGGAGCCACAGGGAGTCAGTTAGCAGGTCAGAGCCACAGGAGCCAGTTAGCAGGTCAGAGCCACAGGGAGGCAGTTAGCAGGTCAGAGCCACAGGGAGACAGTTAGCAGGTCAGAGCCACAGGGAGCCAGTTAGCAGGTCAGAGCCACAGGGAGTCAGTTAGCAGGTCGGAGTCACAGGGAGTCAGTTAGCAGGTCGGAGTCACAGGGAGACAGTTAGCAGGTCAGAGCCACAGGGAGACAGTTAGCAGGTCAGAGCCACAGGGAGTCAGTTAGCAGGTCAGAGCCACAGGGAGTCAGTTAGCAGGTCAGAGCCACAGGGAGACAGTTAGCAGGTCAGAGCCACAGGGAGTGAGTTAGCAGGTCGGAGCCACAGGGACAGTTAGCAGGTCGGAGCCATAGTGAGTCAGTTAGCAGGTCGGAGCCACAGGGAGTCAGTTAGCAGGTCAGATTCAGAGTGAGACAGTTAGCAGGTTGGAGCCATAGTGAGTCAGTTAGCAGGTCAGAGCCACAGGTAGACAGTTAGCAGGTCAGAGCCAGAGGGAGACAGTTAGCAGGTTGGAGCCACAGGGAGACAGTTAGCAGGTTGGAGACACAGGGGAGAGGGTTAGCAGGTTGGATCCACAGGGAGTCAGTTAGCAGGTCAGAGCCACAGGGAGACAGTTAGCAGGTTGGATCCACAGGGAGCCAGTTAGCAGGTCAGAACCCAGGGAGTCAGTTAGCAGGTCAGAGCCACAGGGAGTCAGTTAGCAGGTTGGAACCACAGGGAGAGAGTTAGCAGGTTGGAGACACAGGGGAGAGGGTTAGCAGGTTGGAGCCACAGGGAGTCAATTAGCAGGTCAGAGCCATAGTGAGTCAGTTAGCAGATCGGAGCCACAGGGAGCCAATAGGCAGGTCAGAGCCACAGGGAGCCAATTAGCAGTCAGAGCCAAAGAGAGCCAATTAGCTGTCAGAGCGAAAGGGAGCCAATAGGCAGGTCAGAGCCACAGGGAGACAGTTAGCAGGTCGGAACCATAGGGAGCCAGTTAGCAGGATGGAGACACAGGGGAGAGAGCTGGTAGAACAGAGCCACAGGGAGACAGTTAGCAGGTCAGAACCACAGGGAGACAATTAGCAGTTCGGAGCCACAGGGAGACAATTAGCAGGTCAGAGCCATAGTGAGTCAGTTAGCAGATCGGAGCCACAGGGAGCCAATTAGCAGGTCAGAGCCACAGGGAGTCAGTTAGCAGGTCAGAGCCACAGGGAGACAATTAGCAGGTCAGAGCCATAGTGAGTCAGTTAGCAGATCGGAGCCACAGGGAGCCAATTAGCAGGTCAGAGCCACAGGGAGTCAGTTAGCAGGTCAGAGCCACAGGGAGTCAGTTAGCAGGTCGGAGTCAGAGGGAAACAGTTAGCAGGTCGGAGCCACAGGGAGTCAGTTAGCAGGTCAGAGCCACAGGGAGCCAGTTAGCAGGTCAGAGCCACAGGGAGGCAGTTAGCAGGTCAGAGCCACAGGGAGACAGTTAGCAGGTCAGAGCCACAGGGAGCCAGTTAGCAGGTCAGAGCCACAGGGAGTCAGTTAGCAGGTCGGAGTCACAGGGAGTCAGTTAGCAGGTCGGAGTCACAGGGAGACAGTTAGCAGGTCAGAGCCACAGGGAGACAGTTAGCAGGTCAGAGCCACAGGGAGTCAGTTAGCAGGTCAGGCCACAGGGAGTCAGTTAGCAGGTCAGAGCCACAGGGAGACAGTTAGCAGGTCAGAGCCACAGGGAGTGAGTTAGCAGGTCGGAGCCATAGTGAGTCAGTTAGCAGGTCGGAGCCATAGTGAGTCAGTTAGCAGGTCGGAGCCACAGGGAGTCAGTTAGCAGGTCAGATTCAGAGTGAGACAGTTAGCAGGTTGGAGCCATAGTGAGTCAGTTAGCAGGTCGGAGCCACAGGTAGACAGTTAGCAGGTTGGAGTCAGAGGGAGACAGTTAGCAGGTTGGAGCCACAGGGAGACAGTTAGCAGGTTGGAGACACAGGGGAGAGGGTTAGCAGGTTGGATCCACAGGGAGTCAGTTAGCAGGTCGGAGCCACAGGGAGACAGTTAGCAGGTTGGATCCACAGGGAGCCAGTTAGCAGGTCAGAACCACAGGGAGTCAGTTAGCAGGTCAGAGCCACAGGAGTCAGTTAGCAGGTTGGAACCACAGGGAGACAGTTAGCAGGTTGGAGACACAGGGGAGAGGGTTAGCAGGTTGGAGCCACAGGGAGTCAGTTAGCAGGTCGGAGCCACAGGGAGACAGTTAGCAGGTCAGAGCCACAGGGAGTCAGTTAGCAGGTCGGAGCCACAAGGAGTCAGTTAGCAGGTCAGAGGCACAGGGAGACAGCTAGCAGGTCAGAGCCACAGGGAGACAGTTAGCAGGTCAGAGCCACAGGGAGACAGTTAGCAGGTCAGAGCCACAGGGAGGCAGTTAGCAGGTCAGAGCCACAGGGAGACAGTTAGCAGGTCAGAGCCACAGGGAGCCAGTTAGCAGGTCAGAGCCACAGGGAGTCAGTTAGCAGGTCGGAGCCACAGGGAGACAGTTAGCAGGTCAGATTCAGAGTGAGACAGTTAGCAGGTTGGAGCCATAGTGAGTCAGTTAGCAGGTCGGAGCCACAGGTAGACGGTTAGCAGGTTGGAGTCAGAGGGAGACAGTTAGCAGGTCAGAGCCACAGGGAGCCAGTTAGCAGGTCAGAGCCACAGGGAGACAGTTAGCAGGTCAGAGCCACAGGGAGACAATTAGCAGGTCAGAGCCACAGGGAGTCAGTTAGCAGGTCGGAGTCACAGGGAGACAGTTAGCAGGTCGGAGTCACAGGGAGACAGTTAGCAGGTCAGAGCAATAGTTAGTCAGTTAGCTGGTCGGAGCCACAGGGAGCCAGTTAGCAGGTCAGAGCCATAGTGAGTCAGTTAGCAGGTCGGAGACACAGGGAGCCAATTAGCAGGTCAGAGCCACAGGGAGTCAGTTAGCAGGTCAGAGCCACAGGGAGTCAGTTAGCAGGTCGGAGTCAGAGGGAAACAGTTAGCAGGTCGGAGCCACAGGGAGTCAGTTAGCAGGTCAGAGCCACAGGGAGCCAGTTAGCAGGTCAGAGCCACAGGGAGCCAGTTAGCCGGTCGGAGTCAGAGGGAAACAGTTAGCAGTCAGAGCCAAAGGGAGCCAATTAGCAGGTCAGAGCCAAAGGGAGACAATTAGCATTCAGAGCCAAAGGGAGCCAATTAGCAGGTCAAAGCCACAGGGAGACAATTAGCAGGTCAGAGCCACAGGGAGACAGTTAACAGGTCAGAGCCACAGGGAGACAGTTAGCAGGTCAGAGCCACAGGGAGACAGTTAGCAGGTCAGAGCCACAGGGAGTGAGCTAGCAGGTCAGAGCCACAGGGAGTCAGTAAGCAGGTCAGAGCCAAAGAGAGCCAATTAGCTGTCAGAGCCAAAGGGAGCCAATTAGCTGTCAGAGCCAAAGGGAGCCAATTAGCAGTCAGAGCCAAAGGGAGCCAATTAGCAGGTCAGAGCCAAAGAGAGCCAATTAGCTGTCAGAGCGAAAGGGAGCCAATAGGCAGGTCAGAGCCACAGGGAGCCAATTAGCAGGTCAGAGCCAAAGAGAGCCAATTAGCTGTCAGAGCCAAAGGGAGCCAATTAGCTATCAGAGCCAAAGGGAGCCAATTATTAGGTCAGAGCCAAAGAGAGCCAATTAGCAGTCAGAGCCAAAGGGAGCCAATTAGCAGTCAGAGCCAAAGGGAGCCAATTAGCAGGTCAGAGCCAAAGAGAGCCAATTAGCTGTCAGTTCCAAAGGGAGCCAATTAGCTGTTAGAGCCAAAGGGAGCCAATTAGCAGGTAAGAGCCAAATGGAGCCAATTAGCAGGTCAGAACCACAGGGAGACAGTTAGCAGGTCGGAACCACAGGGAGCCAGTTAGCAGGATGGAGACACAGGGGAGAGAGCTGGTAGAACAGAGCCACAGGGAGACAGTTAGCAGGTCAGAACCACAGGGAGACAATTAGCAGTTCGGAGCCACATGGAGTCAGTTAGCAGGTTGGAGCCATAGTGAGTCAGTTAGCAGGTCAGAGCCACAGGGAGACAATTAGCAGGTCAGAGCCACAGGGAGCCAACTAGCAGGTCGGAGCCATAGTGAGTCAGTTAGCAGGTCAGAGCCACAGGGAGCCAGTTAGCAGGTCAGAGCCACAGGGAGTCAGCTAGCAGGTCAGAGCCACAGGGAGTCAGTTAGCAGGTCGGAGCCACAGGGAGTCAGTTAGCAGGTCAGAGTCAGAGGGAAACAGTTAGCAGGTTGGAGCCACAGGGAGTCAGTTAGCAGGTCAGAGCCACAGGGAGCCAGTTACCAGGTCAGAGCCACAGGGAGCCAGTTAGCAGGTCAGAGCCACAGGGAGCCAGTTAGCAGGTCAGAGCAACAGGGAGACAGTTAGCAGGTCAGAGCCACAGGGAGACAATTAGCAGGTCAGAGCCACAGGGAGTCAGTTAGCAGGTCGGAGTCACAGGGAGACAGTTAGCAGGTCGGAGTCACAGGGAGTCAGTTAGCAGGTCAGAGCCATAGTTAGTCAGTTAGTAGGTCGGAGCCACAGGGAGCCAGTTAGCCGGTCAGAGCCATAGGGAGTCAGTTAGCAGGTCAGAGCCACAGGTAGACAGCTAGCAGGTCAGAGCCACAGGGAGACAATTAGCAGGTCAGAGCCACACGGAGACAGCTAGCAGGTCAGAGCCACAGGGAGACAGTTAGCAGGTCAGAGCCACAGGGAGACAGTTAGCAGGTCAGAGCCACAGGGAGTGAGTTAGCAGGTCGGAGCCATAGTGAGTCAGTTAGCAGGTCGGAGCCATAGTGAGTCAGTTAGCAGGTCGGAGCCACAGGGAGTCAGTTAGCAGGTCAGATTCAGAGTGAGACAGTTAGCAGGTTGGAGCCATAGTGAGTCAGTTAGCAGGTCGGAGCCACAGGTAGACAGTTAGCAGGTTGGAGTCAGAGGGAGACAGTTAGCAGGTTGGAGCCACAGGGAGACAATTAGCAGGTTGGAGACACAGGGAGTCAGTTAGCAGGTCGGAGCAGCAGGGAGACAGTTAGCAGGTCAGAGCCACAGGGAGTCAGTTAGCAGGTCAGAGCCACAGGGAGTCAGTTAGCAGGTCGGAGCCACAGGGAGTCAGTTAGCAGGTCGGAGTCAGAGGGAAACAGTTAGCAGGTCGGAGCCACAGGGAGTCAGTTAGCAGGTCAGAGCCACAGGGAGCCAGTTAGCAGGTCAGATCCACAGGGACCCAGTTAACAGGTCAGAGCCACAGGGAGCCAGTTAGCAGGTCAGAGCCACAGGGAGACAGTTAGCAGGTCAGAGCCACAGGGAGACAATTAGCAGGTCAGAGCCACAGGGAGTCAGTTAGCAGGTCGGAGTCACAGGGAGACAGTTAGCAGGTCGGAGTCACAGGGAGACAATTAGCAGGTCAGAGCCACAGGGAGTGAGTTAGCAGGTCGGAGCCACACGGAGTGAGTTAGCAGGTCGGAGCCATAGTGAGTCAGTTAGCAGGTCGGAGCCACACGGAGTCAGTTAGCAGGTCACATTCAGAGTGAGACAGTTAGCAGGTTGGAGCCATAGTGAGTCAGTTAGCAGGTCGGAGCCACAGGTAGACAGTTAGCAGGTCAGATTCAGAGTGAGACAGTTAGCAGGTTGGAGCCATAGTGAGTCAGTTAGCAGGTCGGAGCAACAGGTAGACAGTTAGCAGGTTGGAGTCAGAGGGAGACAGTTAGCAGGTTGGAGCCACAGGGAGACAGTTAGCAGGTTGGAGACACAGGGAGAGGGATAGCAGGTTGGAGCCACAGGGAGTCAGTTAGCAGGTCGGAGCCACAGGGAGACAGTTAGCAGGTTGGATCCACAGGGAGACAGTTAGCAGGTCAGAACCACAGGGAGTCAGTAAGCAGGTCAGAGCCACAGGGAGTCAGTTAGCAGGTTGGAGCCACAGGGAGACAATTAGCAGGTTGGAGACACAGGGAGAGGGTTAGCAGGTTGGATCCACAGGGAGACAGTTAGCAGGTCAGAACCACAGGGAGTCAGTTAGCAGGTCAGAGCCACAGGGAGTCAGTTAGCAGGTTGGAGCCACAGGGAGACAGTTAGCAGGTCAGAGCCAAAGGGAGCCAATTAGCAGGTCAGATTCAGAGTGAGACAGTTAGTAGGTTGGAGCCATAGTGAGTCAGTTAGCAGGTCAGAGCCACAGGGAGTCAGTTAGCAGGTCGGATTCACAGGGAGAGAGTTAGCAGGTCGGAGTCACAGGGAGACAGTTAGCAGGTCAGAGCCATAGTTAGTCAGTTAGCAGGTCGGAGCCACAGGGAGACAGTTAGCAGGTCAGAGCCATAGTGAGTCAGTTAGCAGGTCGGAGCCACAGGGAGCCAATTAGCAGGTCAGAGCCACAGGGAGTCAGTTAGCAGGTCAGAGCCACAGGGAGTCAGTTAGCAGGTCGGAGCCATAGGGAGTCAGTTAGCAGGTCAGAGCCACAGGGAGACAGCTAGCAGGTCAGAGTCACAGGGAGACAGTTAGCAGGTCAGAGCCATAGTTAGTCAGTTAGCAGGTCGGAGCCACAGGGAGCCAGTTAGCAGGTCAGAGCCATAGTGAGTCAGTTAGCAGGTCGGAGCCACAGGGAGCCAATTAGCAGGTCAGAGCCACAGGGAGTCAGTTAGCAGGTCAGAGCCACAGGGAGTCAGTTAGCAGGTCGGAGCCACAGGGAGTCAGTTAGCAGGTCAGAGCCACAGGGAGTCAGTTAGCAGGTCAGAGCCACAGGGAGCCAGTTAGCAGGTCACATTCAGAGTGAGACAGTTAGGAGGTTGGAGCCATAGTGAGTCAGTTAGCAGGTCGGAGCCACAGGTAGACAGTTAGCAGGTCACATTCAGAGTGAGACAGTTAGCAGGTTGGAGCCATAGTGAGTCAGTTAGCAGGTCGGAGCCACAGGTAGACAGTTAGCAGGTTGGAGTCAGAGGGAGTCAGTTAGCAGGTCGGAGCCACAGGGAGTCAGTTAGCAGGTCAGAGCCACAGGGAGTGAGTTAGCAGGTCGGAGCCACAGGGAGTCAGTTAGCAGGTCGGAGCCACAGGGAGACAGTTAGCAGGTTGGATCCACAGGGAGACAGTTAGCAGGTCAGAACCACAGGGAGTCAGTAAGCAGGTCAGAGCCACAGGGAGTCAGTTAGCAGGTTGGAGCCACAGGGAGACAGTTAGCAGGTTGGAGACACAGGGGAGACAGTTAGCAGGTTGGAGCCAGAGGGAGTCAGTTAGCAGGTCGGAGCCACAGGGAGTCAGTTAGCAGGTCAGAGCCACAGGGAGTGAGTTAGCAGGTCGGAGCCACAGGGAGTGAGTTAGCAGGTCGGAGCCATAGTGAGTCAGTTAGTAGGTCGGAGCCACAGGGAGACAGTTAGCAGGTCAGATTCAGAGTGAGACAGTTAGCAGGTTGGAGCCATAGTGAGTCATTTAGCAGGTCGGAGCCACAGGTAGACAGTTAGCAGGTTGGAGCCACAGGGAAACAGGTTGGAGACACAGGGGAGAGGGTTAGCAGGTTGGAGCCACAGGGAGTCAGTTAGCAGGTCGGAGCCACAGGGAGAGTGTTAGCAGGTTGGATCCACAGGGAGTCAGTTAGCAGGTTGGATCCACAGGAGGCAGTTAGCAGGTCGGAGCCACAGGGAGGCAGTTAGCAGGTTGGAGCCACAGGGAGACAGTTAGGAGGTCAGAGCCACAGGGAGACAGTTAGCAGGTCAAGAACCACAGCGAGACAGTTAGCATGTCAGAACCACAGGGAGACAGTTAGCAGGTCGGAACCACAGGGAGACAGTTAGCAGGTCGGAGCCACAGGGAGACAGTTAGCAGGTCAGAACCACAGGGAGTCAGTAAGCAGGTCAGAGCCACAGGGAGTCAGTTAGCAGGTTGGAGCCACAGGGAGACAGTTAGCAGGTTGGAGACACAGGGGAGAGGGATAGCAGGTTGGAGCCACAGGGAGTCAGTTAGCAGGTCGGAGCCACAGGGAGACAGTTAGCAGGTTGGATCCACAGGGAGACAGTTAGCAGGTCAGAACCACAGGGAGTCAGTAAGCAGGTCAGAGCCACAGGAGTCAGTTAGCAGGTTGGAGCCACAGGAGACAGTTAGCAGGTTGGAGACACAGGGGAGAGGGTTAGCAGGTTGGAGCCACAGGGAGTCAGTTAGCAGGTCGGAGCCACAGGGAGTCAGTTAGCAGGTCAGAGCCACAGGGAGTGAGTTAGCAGGTCGGAGCCACAGGGAGTGAGTTAGCAGGTCGGAGCCATAGTGAGTCAGTTAGCAGGTCGGAGCCACAGGGAGACAGTTAGCAGGTCAGATTCAGAGTGAGACAGTCAGCAGGTTGGAGCCATAGTGAGTCATTTAGCAGGTCGGAGCCACAGGTAGACAGTTAGCAGGTTGGAGCCACAGGGAGACAGTTAGCAGGTTGGAGACACAGGGGAGAGGGTTAGCAGGTTGGAGCCACAGGGAGTCAGTTAGCAGGTCGGAGCCACAGGGAGACAGTTAGCAGGTTGGATCCACAGGAGTCAGTTAGCAGGTTGGATCCACAGGGAGTCAGTTAGCAGGTCGGAGCCACAGAGAGGCAGTTAGCAGGTTGGAGCCACAGGGAGACAGTTAGCAGGTCAGAGCCACAGGGAGACAGTTAGCAGGTCAAGAACCACAGCGAGACAGTTAGCATGTCAGAACCACAGGGAGACAGTTAGCAGGTCGGAACCACAGGGAGACAGTTAGCAGGTCGGAGCCACAGGGAGACAGTTAGCAGGTTGGAGCCACAGGGAGACAGTTAGCAGGTCAAGAACCACAGGGAGGCAGTTAGCAGGTCGGAACCACAGGGAGACAGTTAGAAGGATGGAGACACAGGGGAGAGAGCTGGTAGAACAGAGCCACAGGGAGACAGTTAGCAGGTCGGAGCCACAGGGAGTCAGTTAGCAGGTCAGAGCCACAGGGAGACAATTAGCAGGTTGGAGACACAGGGGAGAGCTGGCAGATTGGAGGAGCCACTGAAGAATTACATTAATATTTTAACTCAGCATCTGGAGTAATTTCCTCACTTATTTGAAGATACCCACTCCTCCACCCCCTCCACTTATCCACTCATCCACCCCTCCGCTCCTCTACTTTTCCACCCTCAACTTCTCCACCTCTCCTCACATCCACTCCTCCATCCCTCCGCTCCTCCACCTCTCCACTCCACTCCTCCACCCTCCACCCCTCCTCCACCCGTCCGCTCCTCCATCCCTCTGCTCCTCCACCCCTCTGCTCCTCCACCCCGCCGCCCCTCCACCCTCCACTTCTTCACCCCACCAGCTCCTCCACCCCTCCGCCCCTCCACCCTCCACCCCTCCACTTCTCAATTTCTTCACCCCACCAGCTCCTCCACTCCTCCACCCTCCACCCCTCCTCCATCCCTCCGCTCCTCCACCCCTCCGCTCCTCCACCCCTCAGCTCCTCCACCCCTCCAACCCTCCACTCCACTCCTCCACCCTCCACCTCCTCCACTTCTCAATTTCTTCACCTCACCAGCTCCTCCACCCTTCCATCCTCCACCCTCCACTTCTCAACCCTCTGAAAAGGAGATGGCTTTGACTTGACATACAGAAGCACTGTTCCCATCTTTCTTCCAAATTCTCCCCATCTCCTCCTCCCCTCCCTCCTTTGCTCCAGATTCCTCCCGCATCTTGTTCTTTTCAATCCCTTTTTTCTCATATTCCCTTCTCTAGGCTCAATGAAAGCCTAGAGAGAGAGAGAGAGAGAGAGAGAGAGAGAGAGAGAGAGAGAGAGAGAGAGAGAGATGAAATTCAACTCTCTATTGTATTATAAGCCATACATCACAACAATGGATGTTTGTTGTCCCTTCTCTCCCATTACATTGTGAGTAGAAGAGTGCACTGGTTGATAAGAAGACAATAACAATTATTATTTTATCACGTACATTTGCAATCCAATCACCTCTCATGGTAAAGAGTGTCTGTATAGCATAACAATAGAAAAAGCCTAGCTGACGGTCTGTCAGACTACAACAGCAAAGGCAGTAGTGTTTTTCACCTGGAAGTTAATGCAAATAAAATAACATTTTATTGGTCACATATGCATATTCAGCAGATGTTATTGCGGGTGTAGCGAAATGCTGTCCCTCTGACAGTTAATACAACTGTCAGAGGGAGATAACTACAGGCTGACAGACTGTAAGAGAAGGTGCTTAACAAGGAGGAGAAAAACATAAAGTCTCGGGAGAAAGAGAGGGAGGTGAAGCGGGCATGGATGGAGAAATATGGAGAGAGAAAATGAGGGAAGAAGCATGATAGAAAGAGAGCTGGACCATTAAACGAGTGAGTGGGCAGGAGAACGAGAGAGGGAATGGAGAGATCCCCGAAAAAGCGAGAGGGTGCGAGCATGCAGGTCGAGGTTGTGGTGGGTTGTTTTTAATCCCATTTCCTGATGTCATTAGCGGGCTCTGTGATTCGCCATCGATCACTGGTTGTCACTTGGATGTGAGGCAGCTAGCACGCTGAGTGTGCAGCCGAGCCCAGATGCCACAACGCCACACCACACTGAGTCTCTAATGGAATGATTCACTCAGGCAGGTGGAGGGTTAGGGGGTAGTGGGGCATAGAGAGAGGGGTAAAGTGAGCGTTTGGGGGTGTGTGAGACAGGGAGAGTGAGCGAGTGAGAGGAGGGAGCGAGAGCGAGGAGAAAGGGAGAGAGAGCAAGGGAGAGAGAGAGAGGGAGAGAGAGAGCGAGGAGAACACAGGAGAGAGAGAGAGAGAGACAGACAGAGAGAGAGACAGAGCGAGAAACAGAGAGAGAGAAAGAAACAGAGAGAGAGAAACAGAGAGAGAGAGAGGAGAACACAGGAGAGAGGAGAGAGAGAGAGAGAGAGAGCGAGCGAGGAGAACACAGGAGAGAGGAGAGAGAGAGAGAGAGAGAGAGAGAGAAAGAAACAAAGAAACAGAGAGAGAGAGAGAGAGAGAGAGAGAGAGAAACAGAGAGAGAGAGGAGAACACAGAGAGAGAGAGAGAGAGAGAGAGAGAGGAGAACACAGGAGAGAGAGAGAGAAACAGAGAGAGGAGAACACAGGAGAGAGAGAGAGAAACAGAGAGAGAGAGGAGAACACAGGGAGAGAGAGAGAAACAGAGAGAGAGGAGAACACAGGAGAGAGAGAGAGAAACAGAGAGAGGAGAACACAGGAGAGAGAGAGAGAAACAGAGAGAGAGAGGAGAACACAGGAGAGAGAGAGAAAGAAACAAAGAAACAAGAGAGAGAAAGAAACAGAGAGAGAGAGAGAAAGAAACAGAGAGAGAGTGAGAGCGAGCGAGCGAGGAGAGAACACGGGAGAGAGAGAAAGAGAGAGAGAGAGAGCGAGCGAGCGAGGAGAGAGCGAGGGAGAGAGAGAGCGAGACGAGACAGAGGAGAAAGCAAGGGAGAGAGAGAGAGAGAGAGAAAGAAACAGAGAGAGAAAGAGCGAGCGAACGAGGAGAGAGAGAGAGAGAGAGAGAGAGAGAGAGAGAAAGAGAAAAGAGAAAAAGAGAGAGATAGAGAAATGCATGAGTGTGCTGCCAAGGTCTCAGTAAACACCACGGGGCCAACACCCTGGCCGTAATGGGTAGTGGGGCATAGAGAGAGGGGTAAAGGGAGTATTTTGGGGTATGTGTGAGAGAGGGAGAGAGAGCGAGGGGAAGAGAGGAGAGAAATAGAGAGATAGAGAGGGTAGTAGCACTGTTAATGCTATAAAAATAAAAACAAGTCTGCAAACAAGCACACACACACACCAGCCACGATGTCTTTACCACGTTGGTAATAACACATTATTTATTTGTTCGACCAAATGGGAAAACGGCTCTGTGAGCATTTTAAAGATGATCAGGATCAAATGAGCTGGATCAAAAATGTTTGCTAGGTAGTCCAACATTCTCCCGACATACAACCATCCCAACGGCAGGGGAACGGATGGTGATCCTGCTGTCAGCCAGCCAGCCAGGCAGCCACATCCCAAGCAGTTGCACTTGATTCATGACTGTAAGCAAAATTACATCCCTTAGATGTATTTTCCAGACATTGACATCAGGCACATTAAAGGTGCTGAATGAAAGGAGATAAGACATATTTTTCAGACGTTGAAAACAAAATTCTCATTGAAGACCAAGCTAACCAGTATGAATTTTTAAATGGGTTATAATGAACTATATTAAATAACCTATGAGTAGAGCAATCATTAATAGCTAAAATATCTAAACTGGAACAACCCTTTCAGTAATGGGTGCAATAAGTTCAAGTAACATATTGGAGTATTTTAGAAACTGTTTGTAATTTATATTTGAGAAGCATAAGACTAATTAATTAATCAAATAAATCAGTGTACATGCACAAACATAGATATAGATTTTTTTTTTACTGAAATAGTGCATGCTGGGAAAAATGATAATGATGGGCATGGTTTTGGTTCAAAGTGATCCGTATTTCAGGGGAAAACCCTCAAAATAAAGCCTTATGAAATGCCTAGTATTTTTGTTAATTTTGAATTAAAAAAAAAAAAAACATATTCACGTTGGAGCTCACTTGGTGAAGTCCAGAGGACTGAAAATGGATGAATGCAACAATCATGTTTCTGCCCTTAACAAACACCTTCACGGGTAGTAACGGTACTATTTATTCGAAAGGCAAGGGCGCTTTGGGAAATATTTGAATACGACTTCACACTAAGCATTATGTAAATTTAAAACTGTTATGGGTCCGCAGATTCAACACTTTCAGTGTTGATTTAACACTGTCAGGATTCATTTATTTTAACACTGGAGAATTCACTGCCGATTTTAATGCTTTAACACTGTCCTCCGAGAGAAAGAGAGAATTAGAGAGAATTAGAGAGAGCATACTTAAACTCACACAGGACACTGGATAAGACAGGAGAAATACTCCAGATATAACAAACTGACCCTAGCCACCCGACACATAAACTAATGCAGCATAAATACTGGATGCTGAGACAGGAGGGGTCAGGAGACTCTGTGGCCCCATCTGATGATACCCCCGGTCAGGGCCAAACAGGAAAGATATAACCCCACCCACTTTGCCAAAGCACAGCCCCCACACCACTAGAGGGATATCTTCAACCACCAACTCACCATCCTGAGACAAGGCCGCGTATAGCCCACAAAGATCTCCGCCACGGCACAACCCAAGGGGGGCACCAACCCGGACAGGAAGATCACGTCAGTGACTCAACCCACTCAAGTGACGCACCCCTCCTAGGGACGGCATGAAAGAGCACCAGTAAGCCAGTGACTCAGCCCCTTTAATAGGGTTAGAGGCAGAGAATCCCAGTGGAGAGGGGAACCGGCCAGGCAGAGACAGCAAGGGCGGTTTGTTGCTCCAGGGCCTTTCCGTTCACCTTCACACTCCTGGGCCAGACTACACTCAAAGGTTGAGACCGGGTCTGCATCTCTCACATGGGTAAGCAGACCAATCCTTAAAAATTGAGCTCTTTAGGAGAAAGCCCTGCCTCCAGCTGTTTGCTTAGAAATTCTAGGGACAATTAGGAGGCCTGCGTCTTGTGACCGTAGCGTACGTGTAGGTATGTACTGCAGGACCAAATCAGAGAGATTGGTAGGAGCAATGCTTTGTAGGAGGCCTGCGTCTTGTGACCGTAGCGTATGTGTAGGTATGTACTGCAGGACCAAATCAGAGAGATAGGTAGGAGCAAGCCCATGTAATGCTTTGTAAGTTAGCAGTAAAACCTTGAAATCAGCCCTTGCCTTAACAGGAAGCCAGTGTAGGGAGGCTAGCACAGGAGTAATATGATAAAACATTTTTGTTCTAGTCAGGATTCTAGCAGCCGTATTTAGCACTAACTGAAGTTTATTTTGTGCTTTATCCGGGTAGCCGGAAAGTAGAGCATTGCAGTAGTCTAACCTAGAAGTAACAAAAGCATGGATTCATTTTTCTGCATCATTTCTGGACAGAACGTTTCTGATTTTTGCAATGTTACGTAGATGGAAAAAACTGTCCTTGAAACAGTCTTGATATGTTCATCAAAAGAGAGATCAGGGTCCAGAATAACGCCGAGGTCCTTCACAGTTTTATTTGAGACTGTAACGGTTTTCTAGGTGTGAAGGAGAGTCGGACCAAAATGCGGCGTGTAGATTGCGATCCATGTTTAATGAACAAACGTAAAACACGAATCAATATTCAACACTTCAAAAACAAAGAACGTAACAAAAACCGAAACAGCCTATACTAGTGTAAACTAACACAGAGACAGGAACAAGGACACTAAGGACAATCACCCACAAAAACCCAACACAAAACAGGCTACCTAAATATGGTTCCCAATCAGAGACAATGACTAACACCTGCCTCTGATTAAGAACCATATCAGGCCAAACATAGAAATAGACAAACCAGACACACAACATAGAATGCCCACCCAGCTCACGTCCTGACCAACACTAAAACAAGGAAAACACATACGAACGATGGTCAGAACGTGACAGAGACGACTGTACAACCATTAAGATTAATTGTCAGATTCAACAGAAGATCTCTTTGTTTCTTGGGACCTAGAACAAGCATCTTTGTTTTGTCCGAGTTTAAAAGTAGAAAGTTTGCAGCCATCCACTTCCTTATGTCTGAAACACAGGCTTCTAGCGAGGTAATTTTGGGGCTTCACCATGTTACATTGAAATGTACAGCTGTGTGGCAACACCCACCCGTAGCACGCGCTCCAGCAGGTGTATCTCACTGATCATCCCTAAAGCCAACACCTCATTTGGCCGCCTTTCGTTCCAGTTCTCTGCTGCCTGTGACTGGAACAAATTGCAAAAATTGCTGAAGTTGGAGACTTTTATCTCCCTCACCAACTTCAAACATCTGCTATCTGAGCAGCTAACCGATCGCTGCAGCTGTACATAGTCTATCGGTAAATAGCCCACCCAATTTTACCTACCTCATCCCCATACTGTTTATATTTATTTACTTTTCTGCTCTTTTGCACACCAATATCTCTACCTGTACATGACCATCTGATCATTTATCACTCCAGTGTTAATCTGCAAAATTGTAATTATTCACCTACCTCCTCATGCCTTTTGCACACAATGTATATAGACTCTCTTTTTTTCTACTGTGTTATTGACTTGTTAATTGTTTACTCCATGTGTAACTCTGTGTTGTCTGTTCACACTGCTATGCTTTATCTTGGCCAGGTCGCAGTTGCAAATGAGAACTTGTTCTCAACTAGCCTACCTGGTTAAATAAAGGTGAAATAAAATCACATAAATAAAAATCCTCATAGCACTGAAAGTTAACATTTTGTTTTCAAATGACATCCCCAAGAGGTAAACTATTTAGTGAAAACAATAGTGGTCCTAAAACGGAACCTTGAGAAACACCGAAATTTACAGTTGATTTTTCCGAGGACAAACCATTCACAGAGACAAACTGATGTCTTTCCTACAGATAAGATCTATAACCACTTTTAGTGAGTTTGTTACGCATCCGGTGGATAGAGAGCCGTTTATTATGTTCAACATAGGAGGGCCAAGCACAGGAAGCAGCTCTTTCAGTAGTGTAGTTGGAATAGGGTCCATTATGCAGCTTGAAGGTTTAGAGGCCATCATTATTTTCATCATTGTCTCAAGAGATATAGTACTGAAAAACTTGAGTGTCTCTCTTGATCCTAGGTCCTGGCAGAGTTGTGCAGACTCAGGACAACTGAGCTTTGAAGGAATACGCAGATTTAAAGAGGAGTCCGTAATTTGATTTCTAATGATCATGATCTTTTCCTCAAAGTTCATGAATTTATTACTGCTGAAGTGAAAGCCATCCTCACTTGGGGACTGCTGATTTTAGTTAGCTTTGTGACAGTATCAAAAATAAATTTTGGATTTGTTACGGCTTTCTTCCGTCGAAGGAGAAGCGGACCAAAATGCAGCTTGGTGGTTACTCATGTTCTTTAATGAAAATGAACAAACATGAAATAACTTAAATATACAAAACAACAAACGGAACGAGAAAACCTATACAGCCTATCTTTTTTTTAAATTTTATAAAAAATAATTTATTACCTTCAATACCATTCATTCTTTACAACTCACAATTTTCATACATACTCCAACAATGGTATTTTAATTTAACTAAACAAAACAAAAACCCCAAACAAAAACTCAGGGGAGCATCTTCCCTCCCCGTCACCCTACAAATTACCTTTCCCTATCTCCCCGTCCCTAATCTATCCCCTTACAAATCTAAATGACACCAAGCCCTAAACCCCCCTTCCACCTCTCCCGAGCAGCATGCTGCCCCCACTTCTTCTCCTCCCTCTTCATTCTCCCCCTCAAATCTCCTTCCACCCTCCTCACTATCCCTTCCACCCCCAATCTCTCCCTGTCTTCACCATGTTCTGCCTGGCTTCCCACAGCCCCCGTTTAAAGAGACTCATGAGAAGCCAGAACAGAAACCTGTCCCTATCCGTCCCTCTCGCTCTCCCTACACCTCTCTCTAACCTGGTCCACGTCAATACAAAATCCCCCTTACCAAACCTAACAACACCCGTGCCCTAGCCCATACTACTCCGGCAAAGGCACAGTCCCAAAAGACATGGCGCACAGTCTCCTCCCTGCCACAAGAGGATCTTGGATAGGTGGGGGATTGCACCAAATTATACCGGTACATGATGGAACGTACCGGCAACACTTATGGAGGCTCAACCAATTCAGGTCCTTGAGCCTGTTGTCCAGACGGCAGCCACGGCAGCTGCGCCTGCACTCCCTCCCAGACCACTTCCGAGATGCCCACTACAGGCGCCGGACTCCCTGCCTTTTTGCCCTCCTCGTACAGGTGCCTGTGATCTAAACCTACTTGGGCAACTTCAACCTCAGGGTGTACACACAGCCACTTGGCCGCATGACCAAAGTGCCACGGCAGCTGTTCCGCCCGAGGACCCGTGTTAGACCACACCATTACGCTTCTCGCCTGATACGAGAAGAACACCCGCAGGAGGTAACCGGACGGGTGTATCACTGGATGAGCAAGCTCCGTTAACAAGAAACAAAAATTGCATCCAGCTTGAGGGGGAAATGTGGTACCCCCTACCTCCCTCCCGATGGGACAGAGCATGCGTGCCCTGGCGACCCACTCGCACCTGCCACTCCACATGAACTGAAACACAAGCCTCACTAGAGGCCTCCTCAGACAAGCCGGCAATGGGTAGATGTACGCCAAATACAAAAGAGACGGCAACACATCCACCTTTAGGACCAGGACTTTGCCCATAAAAGACAAATACCTAGCCTTCCACATTGCTAGCTTCCTCTGTACCACTGCGATACGCATGTTCCAGTTTAGCGTCGCTGAGCCGGAGGTCTCAAAATGGACCCCGAGAATCCTCAGGGCCCCCTCACAGAGAGATAACCCCCCCGGGCACATCCGTTCTACCGCGCCATCTTCCGAAAAACTTGACGGAAGACTTTGCATGGTTCAGAACCGCTCCCGACGCTCGGGTGAAATCCCCAAAGATGGCAAGGGACCTTGTCAGGCACGAGTCCTTGCACAGCAGCAAGGAAGTGTCGTCGGCGTACTGCGTCATCTTAACACGCAGCCCACCACTTCCAGGGATCAACAAGCCTTCCACCCCTGTGTCTGCCCTAATGGCAGCCCCCAGAGGCTCCATGTACAGAACGAAGAGGAGAGCCGAGAGTGGGCACCCCTGCCTGACCCTAGACGAGAGGTCAAAAACATCACCCAAGTGACTATTTACACTAACTCGGCACCCCGCTCCGACATATAATGTACGAATCCATCCTATGAACTTCTCCCCAAATCCTAATCGACCTAACACTCTGAATAAAAAGGATCTATTAACGCGATCAAAGGCTTTCGCCTGATCTAGCGCTGCTACCATTAAAGGCAGTCCTCTATCTTCAACCCAAGCGATGGAGTCCTCTTCTAGTGAGATCTGGGCCTCCATCACTTCTCTACTGTCCTCCGGCAACCGCCTGGACAAGTGTTCTAAAACACATTTCCCTGCTCTACATCTATTTCCCTTTCCTTAAATAAACCTTGGAAATGATCAGTTGTCACCCTGACCATATCCTCTGGTTCTCTAACTATACTACCATTTTCTTCCCTAACGCCATGCATTACCTTCCTACTCTGTCTGGCCCTAACCGACTTAAAGAACATAGCAGAACAAATCTCATTGTGTTCTAGAAAGCCACTATGCGCACGCTCCAGGAAAGCTCGAGCCTTCCGCTCCTGCAACTCCCTGAGCTGCGCCTTTAGGGTTGCGGATCTCTCCCAGTCAAACGACCCGCCGAGGTTGCCTGCCTCATACTCGAGTTCAATTAACCTTTGGATACGATCCACCTCCCTCCTCTCCTCCCTTTTTTTCCTCTTGCAATACCCTATTATAAAAGCCCTAATCCTCAACTTAACTAATTCCCACCACTCTAACACCCTCTCGCACATGGACCGGAGGCCTTCAAGCCTCCAAAAGAAACCATAAAACCCGTCAACAAAAGCCTGCTCCTCCAGCACATCCCGATCTAACTTCCAGTACCCCCTACCAAAGAGACAGACTGGCGACCCCACCTGCAGGAGCACCCCGTCGTGATCCGAAAAGAAAACAGGCAACAGCCGCCCAGACAACTTACCCAAAGACCTGGGTACAAAAATATAGTCGAGCCTCCGCTCAACCCCCCTGGAGTTGTGCCATGTAGGACCGGCCATTTTCGGAGTAGTGTGCAGACCACCATCAACCAGACCATGGCAAGCCATTAACCTGTTGATGGCGCCTGCACTGCTATCCCCCCCTATTCCTAAATCTGTATTAAAATCCCCCCTATCACTTATTTCCTATTTGTGACACACAGGGGCGTCAGACAGTCCACCATCTCCCTCCTGTCTGCCACCACCTGTGGCCCATACACCACCACTAATCTAAATTTACAATCCCTTATCGTGACATCCACCCCTATAACCCTCCCCTACCCCCGATGAGTGCACCCCCAATACCCCAAACCGACTCCCCCTTGTCCCACTCCCTCTTAAACCTACTAACATCCCCTCCATCCCTCAGGTGAACCTCCTGTAAAAAGACAAAATCAAACCCACACCCTCCAAATAACTAAAAACCGCCCTCCTCTTAACAAAATCCCTTAAACCCCTTACATTTAAACTAACAAAAATAAAATTAGACCCCATGAAATAATAAAATAAAAACATGTAATACACTCAAATTCTAAACCCAGACAGAAAAAAACAAAAACAGGAGACTCACCCGATGCTCCCCATATACCGGTGAGAACACCATCTGTACTCCCGACATCCCCCCCTCTTCCTCCATCTCACCAACCCAGGATGCAGGAATAGTGTTTGGCTCTGGGGTGCCCTGCACCCTGGGTCTACCCCCACACTCCTCCCCCTCCCCAGTGCTGCAGCTGGTTTGGAAAAAAAATCGGGGAGGCTGAGTCCCCAAACAAAAAACTCCCCACCTCCTCCTGTACCCAGTCCTGAGTCTTGTTAGGTGTGTCCCCACCCAACAGAAGTTGAGGGCCTGGGGAAACCATCAGCAACCCAGAGGTTTCTCCCACCCCCATCACTCTCTTGACCATCCCCTCCCTCTCACTGTCGGCCAATCGCACCATCCTCTTCATTCTCTTCTTTGGTGATGGCGGCAGTGGAGAGATACCACCCTCCCCCCCGCCAACTCCTTCACCATACCCCTCATCTCTTCCACCAGGGCACATTCCCCCCAGTCCACTTGCTCTTCCACCGTCTCCTTCTCCAACACTCCTCCCTCGCTTTCTTCTCTCTCATGCTCCTCCACTCGGTTGCCTTCTTCCGCCGCTTTTCCTGGTTCTCCTACTCCCGTGCCTTCCGGTTCCTTCTCTCTTCCATCCGCCGCTTCTTGCTCCTCCTCCTTCCTTGCGGCCTTCCCCTCTGGACCTGTACTCTGGTCATGAGGCGTGCTTCCTTCCCCTCCTCTTCTTCCCCCATCCCCGCTCCTGCTCCCCCCAGCCGCAGACGCATTTGACCTCTGACGAGCCGGGCACCCCCGCCACAGGTGTGCTGACGAGCCACACTCGTGGCACGCCTTAGGCTTGTCACAATCCCTCGCCTCGTGTTCCTCAGATCCACAAAATCTGCATTTTCTTGTGCTGCACGAGGCGAATATGTGGCCGTAGGCCATACAGCGCCTGCAAAATGGGGGCTGACGTGCATAAAACAACGTCCCCCTGTCAGCCCCTAGGGAGAACATAGCAGGAGGATGGAGGTAGCCACCATGTCCCTTTGGGTCCTCCCTGAGGAGGGCCTGGAAGCCTCTCCTCCCATTCCAAAACCCAAGGGAGTCTTTGAGGTGCCTTGCTGAGGAGACGTTATCCATGTATCTCCCCAGAAATGCCCTCACCTCTTCGTCCTTAACGTAAGGGTTGTAAATGTTGACAGTTACAACCCTAAAGTTGTTCTTCGCCAGGCTTGTTATTTCATAGTGGCTCATCGGACTCTCACCTCCCACTGCTCTTGCCCTTCTCAGGATATCATCGTGTTTCTCCTCTGTATGTAGTGCCACGTCATATGCTCCCTCCAACGAGTTGCCTTGGAAACAAAACACGTCCTTCACCGTCAGCTTTAGAATCCCATCAATATTATCCTTCCAAAAGTTTCCCGACCTAAAGGCTCCAACTCCTTTTCCTTCCAAGCAAACCGAATCGTGTTGGCCAGCCCAATCCCAGGGACCGACCGTGTTGATGGATTTAGCACCATCTCCGCAAGGAGAATGGCGCTCGTTCTTTTCTCTTCCAAAACAATGAAAAAAGAAAAACCAAAGTGACTGAGCCTATCTGGTGACAACAAACACTGAGACAGGAACAATCACCCACAAACACACAGTGAAACCCAGGCTACCTAAATATGGTTCCCAATCAGAGACAACGAGAATCACCTGACTCTGATTGAGAACCGCCTCAGGCCGCCATAGACTGTGCTAGACACCCCTACTCAGCCACAATCCCAAAACCTTCTAAAACCCCAATACAGAGAGAGAGGAGAACACAGGAGAGAGAGAGAGAGCAGAGAGAGAGAGGAGAACACAGGAGAGAGAGAGAAACAGAGAGAGGAGAACACAGGAGAGAGAGAGAGAAACAGAGAGAGAGGAGAACACAGGAGAGAGAGAGAGAAACAGAGAGAGAGAGGAGAACACAGGAGAGAGAGAGAAAGAAACAAAGAAACAAGAGAGAGAAAGAAACAGAGAGAGAGAGAGAAAGAAACAGAGAGAGTGAGAGCGAGCGAGCGAGGAGAGAACACGGGAGAGAGAGAAAGAGAGAGAGAGAGAGCGAGCGAGCGAGGAGAGAGCGAGGAGAGAGAGAGCGAGCGAGACGAGACAGAGGAGAAAGCAAGGGAGAGAGAGAGAGAGAGAAAGAAACAGAGAGAGAAAGAGCGAGCGAACGAGGAGAGAGAGAGAGAGAGAGAGAGAGAGAGAGAGAGAGAAAGAGAAAAGAGAAAAGAGAGAGATAGAGAAATGCATGAGTGTGCTGCCAAGGTCTCAGTAAACACCACGGGGCCAACACCCTGGCCGTAATGGGTAGTGGGGCATAGAGAGAGGGGTAAAGGGAGTATTTTGGGGTATGTGTGAGAGAGGGAGAGAGAGCGAGGGGAAGAGAGGAGAGAAATAGAGAGATAGAGAGGGTAGTAGCACTGTTAATGCTATAAAAATAAAAACAAGTCTGCAAACAAGCACACACACACACCAGCCACGATGTCTTTACCACGTTGGTAATAACACATTATTTATTTGTTCGACCAAATGGGAAAACGGCTCTGTGAGCATTTTAAAGATGATCAGGATCAAATGAGCTGGATCAAAAATGTTTGCTAGGTAGTCCAACATTCTCCCGACATACAACCATCCCAACGGCAGGGGAACGGATGGTGATCCTGCTGTCAGCCAGCCAGCCAGGCAGCCACATCCCAAGCAGTTGCACTTGATTCATGACTGTAAGCAAAATTACATCCCTTAGATGTATTTTCCAGACATTGACATCAGGCACATTAAAGGTGCTGAATGAAAGGAGATAAGACATATTTTTCAGACGTTGAAAACAAAATTCTCATTGAAGACCAAGCTAACCAGTATGAATTTTTAAATGGGTTATAATGAACTATATTAAATAACCTATGAGTAGAGCAATCATTAATAGCTAAAATATCTAAACTGGAACAACCCTTTCAGTAATGGGTGCAATAAGTTCAAGTAACATATTGGAGTATTTTAGAAACTGTTTGTAATTTATATTTGAGAAGCATAAGACTAATTAATTAATCAAATAAATCAGTGTACATGCACAAACATAGATATAGATTTTTTTTTTACTGAAATAGTGCATGCTGGGAAAAATGATAATGATGGGCATGGTTTTGGTTCAAAGTGATCCGTATTTCAGGGGAAAACCCTCAAAATAAAGCCTTATGAAATGCCTAGTATTTTTGTTAATTTTGAATTAAAAAAAAAAAAAAAAACATATTCACGTTGGAGCTCACTTGGTGAAGTCCAGAGGACTGAAAATGGATGAATGCAACAATCATGTTTCTGCCCTTAACAAACACCTTCACGGGTAGTAACGGTACTATTTATTCGAAAGGCAAGGGCGCTTTGGGAAATATTTGAATACGACTTCACACTAAGCATTATGTA
The DNA here is from genome assembly GCF_018296145.1 of Oncorhynchus tshawytscha. Lineage (NCBI taxonomy): Eukaryota > Metazoa > Chordata > Actinopteri > Salmoniformes > Salmonidae > Oncorhynchus > Oncorhynchus tshawytscha. The sequence goes on along the minus strand of NC_056452.1, from coordinate 26,500,270 downwards.
AATTTAAAACTGTTATGGGTCCGCAGATTCAACACTTTCAGTGTTGATTTAACACTGTCAGGATTCATTTATTTTAACACTGGAGAATTCACTGCCGATTTTAATGCTTTAACACTGTCCTCCGAGAGAAAGAGAGAATTAGAGAGAATTAGAGAGAGCATACTTAAACTCACACAGGACACTGGATAAGACAGGAGAAATACTCCAGATATAACAAACTGACCCTAGCCACCCGACACATAAACTAATGCAGCATAAATACTGGATGCTGAGACAGGAGGGGTCAGGAGACTCTGTGGCCCCATCTGATGATACCCCCGGTCAGGGCCAAACAGGAAAGATATAACCCCACCCACTTTGCCAAAGCACAGCCCCCACACCACTAGAGGGATATCTTCAACCACCAACTCACCATCCTGAGACAAGGCCGCGTATAGCCCACAAAGATCTCCGCCACGGCACAACCCAAGGGGGGGGGCACCAACCCGGACAGGAAGATCACGTCAGTGACTCAACCCACTCAAGTGACGCACCCCTCCTAGGGACGGCATGAAAGAGCACCAGTAAGCCAGTGACTCAGCCCCTTTAATAGGGTTAGAGGCAGAGAATCCCAGTGGAGAGAGGGGAACCGGCCAGGCAGAGACAGCAAGGGCGGTTTGTTGCTCCAGGGCCTTTCCGTTCACCTTCACACTCCTGGGCCAGACTACACTCAAAGGTTGAGACCGGGTCTGCATCTCTCACATGGGTAAGCAGACCAATCCTTAAAAATTGAGCTCTTTAGGAGAAAGCCCTGCCTCCAGCTGTTTGCTTAGAAATTCTAGGGACAATTAGGAGGCCTGCGTCTTGTGACCGTAGCGTACGTGTAGGTATGTACTGCAGGACCAAATCAGAGAGATTGGTAGGAGCAATGCTTTGTAGGAGGCCTGCGTCTTGTGACCGTAGCGTATGTGTAGGTATGTACTGCAGGACCAAATCAGAGAGATAGGTAGGAGCAAGCCCATGTAATGCTTTGTAAGTTAGCAGTAAAACCTTGAAATCAGCCCTTGCCTTAACAGGAAGCCAGTGTAGGGAGGCTAGCACAGGAGTAATATGATAAAACATTTTTGTTCTAGTCAGGATTCTAGCAGCCGTATTTAGCACTAACTGAAGTTTATTTTGTGCTTTATCCGGGTAGCCGGAAAGTAGAGCATTGCAGTAGTCTAACCTAGAAGTAACAAAAGCATGGATTCATTTTTCTGCATCATTTCTGGACAGAACGTTTCTGATTTTTGCAATGTTACGTAGATGGAAAAAAACTGTCCTTGAAACAGTCTTGATATGTTCATCAAAAGAGAGATCAGGGTCCAGAATAACGCCGAGGTCCTTCACAGTTTTATTTGAGACTGTAACGGTTTTCTAGGTGTGAAGGAGAGTCGGACCAAAATGCGGCGTGTAGATTGCGATCCATGTTTAATGAACAAACGTAAAACACGAATCAATATTCAACACTTCAAAAACAAAGAACGTAACAAAAACCGAAACAGCCTATACTAGTGTAAACTAACACAGAGACAGGAACAAGGACACTAAGGACAATCACCCACAAAAACCCAACACAAAACAGGCTACCTAAATATGGTTCCCAATCAGAGACAATGACTAACACCTGCCTCTGATTAAGAACCATATCAGGCCAAACATAGAAATAGACAAACCAGACACACAACATAGAATGCCCACCCAGCTCACGTCCTGACCAACACTAAAACAAGGAAAACACATACGAACGATGGTCAGAACGTGACAGAGACGACTGTACAACCATTAAGATTAATTGTCAGATTCAACAGAAGATCTCTTTGTTTCTTGGGACCTAGAACAAGCATCTTTGTTTTGTCCGAGTTTAAAAGTAGAAAGTTTGCAGCCATCCACTTCCTTATGTCTGAAACACAGGCTTCTAGCGAGGGTAATTTTGGGGCTTCACCATGTTACATTGAAATGTACAGCTGTGTGGCAACACCCACCCGTAGCACGCGCTCCAGCAGGTGTATCTCACTGATCATCCCTAAAGCCAACACCTCATTTGGCCGCCTTTCGTTCCAGTTCTCTGCTGCCTGTGACTGGAACAAATTGCAAAAATTGCTGAAGTTGGAGACTTTTATCTCCCTCACCAACTTCAAACATCTGCTATCTGAGCAGCTAACCGATCGCTGCAGCTGTACATAGTCTATCGGTAAATAGCCCACCCAATTTTACCTACCTCATCCCCATACTGTTTATATTTATTTACTTTTCTGCTCTTTTGCACACCAATATCTCTACCTGTACATGACCATCTGATCATTTATCACTCCAGTGTTAATCTGCAAAATTGTAATTATTCACCTACCTCCTCATGCCTTTTGCACACAATGTATATAGACTCTCTTTTTTTCTACTGTGTTATTGACTTGTTAATTGTTTACTCCATGTGTAACTCTGTGTTGTCTGTTCACACTGCTATGCTTTATCTTGGCCAGGTCGCAGTTGCAAATGAGAACTTGTTCTCAACTAGCCTACCTGGTTAAATAAAGGTGAAATAAAATCACATAAATAAAAATCCTCATAGCACTGAAAGTTAACATTTTGTTTTCAAATGACATCCCCAAGAGGTAAACTATTTAGTGAAAACAATAGTGGTCCTAAAACGGAACCTTGAGAAACACCGAAATTTACAGTTGATTTTTCCGAGGACAAACCATTCACAGAGACAAACTGATGTCTTTCCTACAGATAAGATCTATAACCACTTTTAGTGAGTTTGTTACGCATCCGGTGGATAGAGAGCCGTTTATTATGTTCAACATAGGAGGGCCAAGCACAGGAAGCAGCTCTTTCAGTAGTGTAGTTGGAATAGGGTCCATTATGCAGCTTGAAGGTTTAGAGGCCATCATTATTTTCATCATTGTCTCAAGAGATATAGTACTGAAAAACTTGAGTGTCTCTCTTGATCCTAGGTCCTGGCAGAGTTGTGCAGACTCAGGACAACTGAGCTTTGAAGGAATACGCAGATTTAAAGAGGAGTCCGTAATTTGATTTCTAATGATCATGATCTTTTCCTCAAAGTTCATGAATTTATTACTGCTGAAGTGAAAGCCATCCTCACTTGGGGACTGCTGATTTTTAGTTAGCTTTGTGACAGTATCAAAAATACATTTTGGATTTGTTACGGCTTTCTTCCGTCGAAGGAGAAGCGGACCAAAATGCAGCTTGGTGGTTACTCATGTTCTTTAATGAAAATGAACAAACATGAAATAACTTAAATATACAAAACAACAAACGGAACGAGAAAACCTATACAGCCTATCTTTTTTTTAAATTTTATAAAAAATAATTTATTACCTTCAATACCATTCATTCTTTACAACTCACAATTTTCATACATACTCCAACAATGGTATTTTAATTTAACTAAACAAAACAAAAACCCCAAACAAAAACTCAGGGGAGCATCTTCCCTCCCCGTCACCCTACAAATTACCTTTCCCTATCTCCCCGTCCCTAATCTATCCCCTTACAAATCTAAATGACACCAAGCCCTAAACCCCCCTTCCACCTCTCCCGAGCAGCATGCTGCCCCCACTTCTTCTCCTCCCTCTTCATTCTCCCCCTCAAATCTCCTTCCACCCTCCTCACTATCCCTTCCACCCCCCAATCTCTCCCTGTCTTCACCATGTTCTGCCTGGCTTCCCACAGCCCCCGTTTAAAGAGACTCATGAGAAGCCAGAACAGAAACCTGTCCCTATCCGTCCCTCTCGCTCTCCCTACACCTCTCTCTAACCTGGTCCACGTCAATACAAAATCCCCCCTTACCAAACCTAACAACACCCGTGCCCTAGCCCATACTACTCCGGCAAAGGCACAGTCCCAAAAGACATGGCGCACAGTCTCCTCCCTGCCACAAGAGGATCTTGGATAGGTGGGGGATTGCACCAAATTATACCGGTACATGATGGAACGTACCGGCAACACTTATGGAGGCTCAACCAATTCAGGTCCTTGAGCCTGTTGTCCAGACGGCAGCCACGGCAGCTGCGCCTGCACTCCCTCCCAGACCACTTCCGAGATGCCCACTACAGGCGCCGGACTCCCTGCCTTTTTGCCCTCCTCGTACAGGTGCCTGTGATCTAAACCTACTTGGGCAACTTCAACCTCAGGGTGTACACACAGCCACTTGGCCGCATGACCAAAGTGCCACGGCAGCTGTTCCGCCCGAGGACCCGTGTTAGACCACACCATTACGCTTCTCGCCTGATACGAGAAGAACACCCGCAGGAGGTAACCGGACGGGTGTATCACTGGATGAGCAAGCTCCGTTAACAAGAAACAAAAATTGCATCCAGCTTGAGGGGGAAATGTGGTACCCCCCTACCTCCCTCCCCGATGGGACAGAGCATGCGTGCCCTGGCGACCCACTCGCACCTGCCACTCCACATGAACTGAAACACAAGCCTCACTAGAGGCCTCCTCAGACAAGCCGGCAATGGGTAGATGTACGCCAAATACAAAAGAGACGGCAACACATCCACCTTTAGGACCAGGACTTTGCCCATAAAAGACAAATACCTAGCCTTCCACATTGCTAGCTTCCTCTGTACCACTGCGATACGCATGTTCCAGTTTAGCGTCGCTGAGCCGGAGGTCTCAAAATGGACCCCGAGAATCCTCAGGGCCCCCTCACAGAGAGATAACCCCCCCGGGCACATCCGTTCTACCGCGCCATCTTCCGAAAAACTTGACGGAAGACTTTGCATGGTTCAGAACCGCTCCCGACGCTCGGGTGAAATCCCCAAAGATGGCAAGGGACCTTGTCAGGCACGAGTCCTTGCACAGCAGCAAGGAAGTGTCGTCGGCGTACTGCGTCATCTTAACACGCAGCCCACCACTTCCAGGGATCAACAAGCCTTCCACCCCTGTGTCTGCCCTAATGGCAGCCCCCAGAGGCTCCATGTACAAAACGAAGAGGAGAGCTGAGAGTGGGCACCCCTGCCTGACCCTAGACGAGAGGTCAAAAACATCACCCAAGTGACTATTTACACTAACTCGGCACCCCGCTCCGACATATAATGTACGAATCCATCCTATGAACTTCTCCCCAAATCCTAATCGACCTAACACTCTGAATAAAAAGGATCTATTAACGCGATCAAAGGCTTTCGCCTGATCTAGCGCTGCTACCATTAAAGGCAGTCCTCTATCTTCAACCCAAGCGATGGAGTCCTCTTCTAGTGAGATCTGGGCCTCCATCACTTCTCTACTGTCCTCCGGCAACCGCCTGGACAAGTGTTCTAAAAACACATTTCCCTGCTCTACATCTATTTCCCTTTCCTTAAATAAACCTTGGAAATGATCAGTTGTCACCCTGACCATATCCTCTGGTTCTCTAACTATACTACCATTTTCTTCCCTAACGCCATGCATTACCTTCCTACTCTGTCTGGCCCTAACCGACTTAAAGAACATAGCAGAACAAATCTCATTGTGTTCTAGAAAGCCACTATGCGCACGCTCCAGGAAAGCTCGAGCCTTCCGCTCCTGCAACTCCCTGAGCTGCGCCTTTAGGGTTGCGGATCTCTCCCAGTCAAACGACCCGCCGAGGTTGCCTGCCTCATACTCGAGTTCAATTAACCTTTGGATACGATCCACCTCCCTCCTCTCCTCCCTTTTTTTCCTCTTGCAATACCCTATTATAAAAGCCCTAATCCTCAACTTAACTAATTCCCACCACTCTAACACCCTCTCGCACATGGACCGGAGGCCTTCAAGCCTCCAAAAGAAACCATAAAACCCGTCAACAAAAGCCTGCTCCTCCAGCACATCCCGATCTAACTTCCAGTACCCCCTACCAAAGAGACAGACTGGCGACCCCACCTGCAGGAGCACCCCGTCGTGATCCGAAAAGAAAACAGGCAACAGCCGCCCAGACAACTTACCCAAAGACCTGGGTACAAAAATATAGTCGAGCCTCCGCTCAACCCCCCTGGAGTTGTGCCATGTAGGACCGGCCATTTTCGGAGTAGTGTGCAGACCACCATCAACCAGACCATGGCAAGCCATTAACCTGTTGATGGCGCCTGCACTGCTATCCCCCCCTATTCCTAAATCTGTATTAAAATCCCCCCTATCACTTATTTCCTATTTGTGACACACAGGGGCGTCAGACAGTCCACCATCTCCCTCCTGTCTGCCACCACCTGTGGCCCATACACCACCACTAATCTAAATTTACAATCCCTTATCGTGACATCCACCCCTATAACCCTCCCCTACCCCGATGAGTGCACCCCCCAATACCCCAAACCGACTCCCCCTTGTCCCACTCCCTCTTAAACCTACTAACATCCCCTCCATCCCTCAGGTGAACCTCCTGTAAAAAGACAAAATCAAACCCCACACCCTCCAAATAACTAAAAACCGCCCTCCTCTTAACAAAATCCCTTAAACCCCTTACATTTAAACTAACAAAAATAAAATTAGACCCCATGAAATAATAAAATAAAAACATGTAATACACTCAAATTCTAAACCCAGACAGAAAAAAACAAAAACAGGAGACTCACCCGATGCTCCCCATATACCGGTGAGAACACCATCTGTACTCCCGACATCCCCCCCTCTTCCTCCATCTCACCAACCCAGGATGCAGGAATAGTGTTTGGCTCCGGGGTGCCCTGCACCCTGGGTCTACCCCCACACTCCTCCCCCTCCCCAGTGCTGCAGCTGGTTTGAAAAAAAAATCGGGAGGCTGAGTCCCCAAACAAAAAACTCCCCACCTCCTCCTGTACCCAGTCCTGAGTCTTGTTAGGTGTGTCCCCACCCAACAGAAGTTGAGGGCCTGGGGAAACCATCAGCAACCCAGAGGTTTCTCCCACCCCCATCACTCTCTTGACCATCCCCTCCCTCTCACTGTCGGCCAATCGCACCATCCTCTTCATTCTCTTCTTTGGTGATGGCGGCAGTGGAGAGATACCACCCTCCCCCGCCAACTCCTTCACCATACCCCTCATCTCTTCCACCAGGGCACATTCCCCCCAGTCCACTTGCTCTTCCACCGTCTCCTTCTCCAACACTCCTCCCTCGCTTTCTTCTCTCTCATGCTCCTCCACTCGGTTGCCTTCTTCCGCCGCTTTTCCTGGTTCTCCTACTCCCGTGCCTTCCGGTTCCTTCTCTCTTCCATCCGCCGCTTCTTGCTCCTCCTCCTTCCTTGCGGCCTTCCCCTCTGGACCTGTACTCTGGTCATGAGGCGTGCTTCCTTCCCCTCCTCTTCTTCCCCCATCCCCCGCTCCTGCTCCCCCCCCAGCCGCAGACGCATTTGACCTCTGACGAGCCGGGCACCCCCGCCACAGGTGTGCTGACGAGCCACACTCGTGGCACGCCTTAGGCTTGTCACAATCCCTCGCCTCGTGTTCCTCAGATCCACAAAATCTGCATTTTCTTGTGCTGCACGAGGCGAATATGTGGCCGTAGGCCATACAGCGCCTGTAAAATGGGGGCTGACGTGCATAAAACAACGTCCCCTGTCAGCCCCTAGGGAGAACATAGCAGGAGGATGGAGGTAGCCACCATGTCCCTTTGGGTCCTCCCTGAGGAGGGCCTGGAAGCCTCTCCTCCCATTCCAAAACCCAAGGGAGTCTTTGAGGTGCCTTGCTGAGGAGACGTTATCCATGTATCTCCCCAGAAATGCCCTCACCTCTTCGTCCTTAACGTAAGGGTTGTAAATGTTGACAGTTACAACCCTAAAGTTGTTCTTCGCCAGGCTTGTTATTTCATAGTGGCTCATCGGACTCTCACCTCCCACTGCTCTTGCCCTTCTCAGGATATCATCGTGTTTCTCCTCTGTATGTAGTGCCACGTCATATGCTCCCTCCAACGAGTTGCCTTGGAAACAAAACACGTCCTTCACCGTCAGCTTTAGAATCCCATCAATATTATCCTTCCAAAAGTTTCCCGACCTAAAGGCTCCAACTCCTTTTCCTTCCAAGCAAACCGAATCGTGTTGGCCAGCCCAATCCCAGGGACCGACCGTGTTGATGGATTTAGCACCATCTCCGCAAGGAGAATGGCGCTCGTTCTTTTCTCTTCCAAAACAATGAAAAAAGAAAAACCAAAGTGACTGAGCCTATCTGGTGACAACAAACACTGAGACAGGAACAATCACCCACAAACACACAGTGAAACCCAGGCTACCTAAATATGGTTCCCAATCAGAGACAACGAGAATCACCTGACTCTGATTGAGAACCGCCTCAGGCCGCCATAGACTGTGCTAGACACCCCTACTCAGCCACAATCCCCAAACCTTCTAAAACCCCAATACAAAAACACAACACAAAATAAACCCATGTCACACCCTGGCCTGACCAAAATAAATAATTACACACAAATACTAAGACCAGGGCGTGACAGGATTGTTCTTATTTTCCTCAATTAATTTGGAAAAATAGAATGATCGAGCAGCAGTGAGGGCTCTTCGATACTGCACGGTACTGTCTTTCCAAACTAGTCGGAAGACTTCCAGTTTGGTGTGGCGCCATTTCCGTTCCAATTTTCAGGAAGCTTGCTTCAGACCCTGTATACCAGGGAGCTAGTTTCTTATGACAAATGTTTTTAGTTTTTAGGGGTGCAACTGCATCTAGGGTATTGCGCAAGGTTAAATTGAGTTCCTCAGTTAGGTGGTCAAGGAATCTTTGTGTTGTCTGGGAATTTATAGCACGACTTTTCTGAAAAGTAATAACTTCGTTAGATCTGTATTGAAATATTTTTTAAAGTAGTCATTTCCTGGGATCTGTATTCAAATAGTTTTAACAAGTAGTAATTTTGGGGATTTATCTTCAAATAACTTCAAACATGATTTGTTTTTTTGAGTTATTAAAAATGATTTCTGAGACCTATATTTGAATATCAAAGGAAATAGTTGCCTTTAAATGATTCTCTACATTCGAAAAGTTGGTATTTTGAAAGAAAATACAAAATACAAAAATGTTATGCCCAAGACTGTCGCGCAGTCATATTCAAGTCCTGATTGGTCAATAAAGTTATTTGACATGTCAAAGAGTGTTATTTGACATGTCAAAGAGTGTTATTTGACATGTCAAATAGTGTTATTTGAAGCGTCCAATAAGGAGACGGGCTGCAACCTGTTCGGAGTTACATAGTGGACAGGTTCACCTTCATTTGCTGCTCGTCAGCTACTGATTAGAATTCACCAGCATAGTGACAGCAGGACATTCAGTGTCTGACTGGTAAATCTCATACCCCATATGAGATTTACCAGTCAGACATTATATAGACTATATAGACTATACACAGAGCTGCCTAATTCTGGTCCTGGAGTGCCAAAACACCTTTGTTTCTACCTGGTAGTTAAATATTCACTCCAGGATCTTAATCACAACACATTCATATCATATAGAATTGTTATCATGAAATATCACACGAATTGCATTTAAAAAATAAATAATAATAACAATATTATTATATATATATATTTTTTTTTTGCAGCACATAACATATCATAACATCATATCATAACATAACATAACATAACATATCATAACATAACATAACATAACATATTTTGCAGCACATAACATAACATAGCACATAACATATCACGCAAACTTGATGACGTAGCACACAATTTGATGACGTAGCACACAATAAACGGGGAACACATTTGGCTCGTGAGCACCACTATCAAAACTACTGGCTGAAACTATACAAAATTTTGAGAGTTTTTAATACGTTTTTAATACGTTTTTAATAAGACACGTGAGGACATTTGTCCTAAAAGGAAAAAGGATAATTTAGGGGTTAGGTTTAGGTTTAGGGGTAAGAATTAGGGTTAGAATCAAGGTTAGGGTTAGAATTAGGGTTTGGTATTTCGGTATTTTATTAGGATCCCCATTAGCTGTTGCAAAAGCAGCAGATACTCTTCCTGGAGTTCAACATAAAACATGAACCATAATACAGAATGACATAATACAGAACATCAATAGACAACAGATCGAATCCAAATCAAATCAAATGTTATTTGTCACATACACATGGTTAGCAGATGTTAATGCGAGTGTAGCGAAATGCTTGTGCTTCTAGTTCTGACAATGCAGTAATAACCAACAAGTAATCTAACTAACCATTCCAAAACTACTGTCTTATACACACAAGTGTAAGGGGATAAAGAATATGTACATAAAGATATATGAATGAGTGATGGTACAGAGCGGCATAGGCAAGATACAGTAGATGGAATCGAGTACAGTATATACATATGAGATGAGTATGTAAACAAAGTGGCATAGTTAAAGTGGCTAGTGATACTTGTGTTACATAAAGATGCAGTCGATGATATAGAGTACAGTATATACGTATACATATGAGATGAATAATGTAGGGTATGAACACATTATATTAGGTAGCATTGTTTAAAGTGGCTAGTGATATATTTTACATAATTTCCCATCAATTCCCATTATTAAAGTGGCTGGAGTTGAGTCAGGGTGTTGGCAGCAGCCACTCAATGTTAGTGGTAGCTGTTTAACAGTCTGATGGCCTTGAGATAGAAGCTGTTTTTCAGTCTCTCGGTCCCAGCTTTGATGCACCTGTACTGACCTCGCCTTCTGGATGATAGCGGGGTAAACAGGCAGTGGCTCGGGTGGTTGTTGTCCTTGATGATCTTTAAGGCCTTCCTGTAACATCGGGTGGTGTAGGTGTCCTGGAGGGCAGGTAGTTTGCCCCCGGTGATGTGTTGTGCAGACCTCACTACCCTCTGGAGAGCCTTACGGTTGTGGGCGGAGCAGTTGCCGTACCAGGCGGTGATACAGCCCGCCAGGATGCTCTCGATTGTGCATCTGTAGAAGTTTGTGAGTGCTTTTGGTGACAAGCCGAATTTCTTCAGCCTCCTGAGGTTGAAGAGGCGCTGCTGCGCCTTCTTCACGATGCTGTCTGTGTGGGTGGACCAATTCAGTTTGTCTGTGATGTGTATGCCGAGGAACTTAAAACTTGCTACCCTCTCGACTACTGTTCCATCGATGTGGATAGGGGGGTGTTCCCTCTGCTGTTTCCTGAAGTCCACAATCATCTCCTTAGTTTTGTTGACGTTGAGTGTGAGGTTATTTTCCTGACACCACACTCCGAGGGCCCTCACCTCCTCCCTGTAGGCCGTCTCGTCGTTGTTGGTAATTAAGCCTACCACTGTTGTGTCGTCCGCAAACTTGATGATTGAGTTGGAGGCGTGCGTGGCCACGCAGTCGTGGGTGAACAGGGAGTACAGGAGAGGGCTCAAAACGCACCCTTGTGGGGCCCCAGTGTTGAGGATCAGCGGGGTGGAGATGTTGTTGCCTACCCTCACCACCTGGGGGCGGCCCGTCAGGAAGTCCAGTATCCAGTTGCACAGGGCGGGGTCAAGACCCAGGGTCTCGAGCTTGATGACGAGCTTGGAGGGTACTATGGTGTTAAATGCCGAGCTGTAGTCGATGAACAGGGCAAGGACAGAATTACATGAATTATTTTATTTTTTACACGTAGCCTACATATCAATACATACACACAAACTATCTAGGTCAAATGGGGGAGAGGAGTTGTGCCGTGAGGTGTTGCTTTATCTGTTTTTTTAAACCAGGTTTTGACCATGACAGTTTACAATCTTAGGTAGCGCCAAGTAATTTAGTGTCCTCAACTTGTTTAACAGCCACACCATTCATTACCAGATTCAGCTGAGGTCTAGCACTTAAGGAATGCTTTGTACCAAATCCAATGCTCTTAGTTTTAGAAATGTTCAGGACCAGTGTATTACTGGCCACCTGTTCCAAAACAGACTGCAACTCTTTGGGGTTTCATTTGACTTCATTAGCTGGGGTTGCTGATACCCCTCCTGTCTCAGCCTCCAGTATTTATGCTGCAGTAGTTTATGTGTCGGGGGGCTAGGGTCAGTTTGTTATATCTGGAGTACTTCTCCTGTCCTATTCGGTGTCCTGTGTGAATCTAAGTGTGCGTTCTCTAATTCTCTCCTTCTCTCTTTCTTTCTCTCTCTCGGAGGACCTGAGCCCTAGGACCATGCCCCAGGACTACCTGACATGATGACTCCTTGCTGTCCCCAGTCCACCTGACCGTGATGCTGCTCCAGTTTAAACTGTTATGCCTTATTATTCGACCATGCTGGTCATTTATGAACATTTGAACATCTTGGCCATGTTCTGTTATAATCTCCACCCGGCACAGCCAGAAGAGGACTGGCCACCCCACATAGCCTGGTTCCTCTCTAGGTTTCTTCCTAGGTTTTGGCCTTTCTAGGGAGTTTTTCCTAGCCACCGTGCCTCTACACCTGCATTGCTTGCTGTTTTGGGGTTTTAGGCTGGGTTTCTGTACAGCACTTTTAGATATCAGCTGATGTACGAAGGGCTATATATATAAATTTGATTTGATTTGATTTGACGTATATGGTTGAATCATCAGCATACATGGACACACAGGCTTCGTTTAATGCCAGTGGCAGGTCATTGGTAAACATAGAAAAGAGTAGAGGGTTAGTGCTGGTTTCACTGGCTGACAGCTCATCCAGGCAGCTGTGATTGGAGTTAGACGCACAGCCTCTACTCAGCCTCTCCACCCCTCTTGGCTGCTGATGGAGCCAACCTCCCTGGCTCCATTGATATTAAATGATGATGTACGATGGTAGCGTTAGCCAGGCAGGCCCCATTGACACCTATACACCGTCTCTCTCTCCTTTTCTATATCTCCTTTTCTATATCCCCTTCTCTCTATCTCCACCACACCCACTCCCCTCTCTCTGTCAGTCCTGCAAGAAATGTCAGGTTATTGATTGTGTCGTTAGTTCCTAGGCAGGGTTGCTACTTAGTGCCCTCCCATTATCTCCCATCTACAACAGAAGCTGGCTGCTGGCAGGGGATAAACACACAAACACACTGACAGATGTATCTCTGTGATGTGTCAACAGTTTGGTGCTTTTTAGGAATATATATATATATATATTCCCTAAAAAGCACCAAACTGTATTTATTTTTTATTTTTTTATAGATGCATCTGTAGGTAATAACAAAAATGGTGAAAACCAGATATCTATTTATTATTATTAAAATATCTTTTTTCTAAAGTAATATTTTGCTATTTATGTTCTTTGAAAAAGGAAGTAAATAGAAATTAAATAATAATATACAGTTTAAATAGAATGAACATGCTCTGTGTCGACTACAGTGGGGTGGAATTGTGGAAATCAATTTCACCCCGTCGCAACACAGTGATAAAAATTATTCCATTAACTCGTCTCAGTCCTTTCCATTGATCTGCCTGATGATTAATAGCTAAAGAGGCCTGTCACAACAGGAGTATAACTTGGCATGTCTTCTCCTCGCCGCCACTGCTGGGCCTTCCAGTAATGAGCCTTTTGCCCTGCGCTCACAGCCAGCAGATTGCTTTGATGCTGTCATTTATCCTGCCTCCGTTGGCTTACCAGAATTCACACTTCTCTAGATACGTAGAGCTGGAAATTACAACGGTGTGCTGGTGATAACAATAAGATGAATGAGGATAAGATCACAAGGAATAGGGCCTCTCGAGTGGCACAGCGGTTTAAGGCACTGCATCGCAGTGCTAGAGGCGTCACTACAGACCCAGGTTTGATCCCAGGCTGTGTCACATCCGGCTGTGATCGGGAGCCCCATAGGGCGGCGCACAATTGGTCCAGCGTCGTCCGGTTAGGGGAGTGTTTGGCCTCATTGCGCTCTAGAGACTCCTTGTGGCGGGACGGGCACCTGCTGAACTCGATCTTCAGTTGAAAAGTGCTTCTTCCTAAATATTGGTGTCGCTGGCTTCCGGATTAAGCGGGCGGGTATTAAGAAGCGCGGTTTGTTGGGTCATGTTTCAGAGGACGCATGACTCGACCTCTGGCTCCCGAGCCCGTTGGGGGAGTTGGAGCGATGAGACAAGATTGAAATTGCGGGGTAAAAAAGTGGGGTAACAAAAAAAGAAAAAAGATCACAATGAATGAAAATCAACGTTGTAAGAGACTCTCATGTAAAACATCCAGAAAGCCAGAGGATCCAATCACAATGACAGCCCACTATGATATTGTATGACCAGCCTACCCGTTGTGTGACAGGTCTCACCAACAAAGGTGATGTGGACAGAATGGGCGAACACATACATAGTGATTAATATTTCATCTATACAGAAGGATGGACAAGATAAAATCAATCAGAGGTCTCAAGACGTCCAGTAATGACTGTGTGTTTTTTTGAACTGAATACTAATGTGGTCAGTGGCCTTTAACTCTCTCAGCTGGAGCCTTACTGCTTCTCTCCTTTTCTCACTTCTATCGCCTGCTTAGTAACATCAATAATTTACTTGTCTCCTCACCCCTCTCTCTCTCTCTCTCTCCACTGGTTCCTCCGGTTCACACTGTCTACTGTCCATTTACACACACACACACACACACACACACACACACACACACACACACACACACACACACACACACACACACACACACACACACACACACACACACACACACACACACACACACACACACACACACACACACACACACACACACAGACAGAGTGAGAGAGTGAGAGAGGGAGGGAGGGAGGGAGGGAGGGAGGGAGGGAGGGAGGGAGGGAGGGAGGGAGGGAGGGAGGGAGGGAGGGAGGGAGGGAGGGAGGGAGGGAGGGAGGGAGGGAGGGAGGGAGGGAGGGAGGGGGAGGGAGGGAGGGAGGGACGGACGGACGGACGGACGGACAGAGAGTGTCAAGCCGTCACACTTGGGCAGAGGGTGTTATCCCATTAGTCACTTCACCCCAGGAAATATGGAGATGAGATTATAGGAGAAGAGGACAATAGTTATCAATTTCCTGTCCACCTCTGGATGAAAAATAGACCACAATATCCTGTGTCCAATTCTCTAACAGCACAAAGGCTGTAATGACATTTGAAGGGTCTACCCTTCGGATTCATACAATATTGATAACACTATACATCAAGTATTCCCATTTAGTAACGACATTATAGTTTGACATTGCATCAAGTATGAACCATATTTTATAACAGACTTACATGGGTTGATATTAGTATCCTTAGGTGCTAGATAACCAATTCAATTTAGTGGACAATGGGATTTTTGACAACCAAGTAATTCATTGGGGTTGATCTGAGCTTGGAGTTAGAATGGAATGAGATGGGGATGAAACTGTTTGAAACGGAAGCTAATTCCCAAATGGGAACCCAAATGGGAACATTCTTAAATAATTGGAAACCTCTTCCAATCAAGGAAGAGAAAGTATTCACACCCCTGGACTTTTTCCACATTTTGTTGTGTTACAGCCTGCATTTAAAATTGATTAAATTGAGACTTATTTTGTCTTAAGGCCTACACGCAATAGCCCATAATGTCAATGTGGAACTATGTTTTTAGACAAAAAAATTTAAAGCTAAAATGTATTGAGTCAAGTGTTCAACCACTTTGTTATGAAATAAGTTGCATGGACTCTCACTCAACAATAGTGTTTTTTAATGACTACCTCTTGTATGTACCCCACACATACAATTATCTGTAATTACAAATACCAGTCGAGAAGTGAATTTCAAACAGAGATTGAACGACAAAGACCAGGGAGGTTTTCCAATGCCTCGCAAAGAAGGCCGCCTATTGGTAGATGGGTAAAATAAAAGGAGTCATTGAATATCCTTTTGAATATGGTGAAGTTATCAGTTTTTGACAAACACATGATTTCTGAAACTATTCACCTTCACTCTAGACACTACACACAAAAAAACACACACACACAACATGCAAAACGTCACACATCTCTTGCAAAACCAAACACTTCATTCAAAAGTATTTTAACTCTTCTAAAAAGGGTGTTTTTGCATCAAAACTCTGCACACAAACCATCAAATGATTAGCTAGTATTCACTCCAACAACAAACGGACGTGACAAATGTAAAACACTACTATCTTGTGTCTTCTGCATGTTCAGTGTGAAGTTGAGTCCACAGCAGTTTGTCATAGCACTCACACGTACATGGATATGCACAAATATGCAGTTTACATACACCGTAGCCAAATACATTTAAACTCAGTTTTTCACAATTCCTGACATTCAATCCTAGTAAACATTCCCTGTCTTAGGTCAGTTAGGATCACTACTTTATTTTAAGAATGTCAGAATAATAGTAGAGAGAATGATTTATTTCAGCTTGTAATTCCTTCATCACATTCCCAGTGGGTCAGAAGTTTACATACACTCAATTAGTATTTGTTTAACTCGGGTCAAACGTCTCAGGTATTTGTCCACTAGCTTCCCACAAGTCAGGTTTGTAGGCCTCCTTGCTAGCCCACGCTTTTTCAGTTCTGCCCACAAATGTTCTATAAGATTGAGGTCAGGGCTTTGTGATGGCCACTCCAATACCTTCACTTTGTTGTCCTTAAGCCATTTTGCCACAACTTTGGAAGTATGCTTGGGGTCATTGTCCATTTGGAAGACCCATTTGCGACCAAGCTTTAAGTTCCTGACTGATGTCTTGAGATGTTGCTTCAATATATCCACATCATTTTCCATCCTCATGATGCCATCTATGTTGTGAAGTGCACCAGTCCCTCCTGCAGCAAAGCACCCCCACAACATGATGCTGCCACCCCCATGCTTCACGGTTGGGATGGTGTTCTTCAGCTTGCAAGCGTCCCCTTTATCCTCCAAACATAACAATGGTCATTATGGCCAAACAGTTCTATTTTTGTTTCATCAGATCAGCGGACATTTCTCCAAAAAGTATGATCTTTGTCCCAATGTGCAGTTGCAAACTTTTTTATGGAGGTTTTGGAGCAGTGGCTTCTTCCTTGCTGAGCGGCCTTTCAGGTTATGTCGATATTGGACTCATTTTTACTGTGGATAGAGATACTTTTGTACTTTTTCCTCCAGCCTCTTCACAAGGTCCTTTGCTGTTGTTCTGGGATTGATTTGCCCTTTTTGCACCGAAGAACGTGTCTCCTTCCTGAGCGGTATGACGGCTGCGTGGTCCCATGGTGTTTATACTTGCGTACTGTTGTTTGTACAGATGAACATGGTACCTTCAGGCGCTTGGAAATGGCTTCCATGGATGAACCAGACTTTTGGAGGTCTACAATTTTCTGAGGTCTTGGCTGATATCTTTAGATTTTCCCATGATGTCAAGCAAAGAGGGACTGATTTGAATTTAAGCCTTGAAATACATCCACAGGTAAACCTCCAATTGACTCAAATTATATCAATTAGCCTATCAGAAGCTTCTAAAGCCATGACATAATTTTCTGGAATTTTGAAAGGAACAGTTTAATCAAATAAAATCAAATCACATTTATTTATATAGCCCTTCGTACATCAGCTGATATCTCATAGTGCTGTACAGAAACCCAGCCTAAAACCCCAAACAGCAAGCAATGCAGGTGTAGAAGCACGGTGGCTAGGAAAAACTCCATAGAAAAGCCAAACCTAGGAAGAAACCTAGAGAGGAACCAGGCTATGAGGGGTGGCCAGTCCTCTTCTGGCTGTGCCGGGTGGAGATCATAACAGAACATGGCCAAGATGTTCAAATGTTCATCAATGACCAGCATGTTCAAATAATAATAATCACAGTAGTTGTCGAGGGTGCAGCAAGTCAGCACCTCAGGAGTAAATGTCAGTTGGCTTTTCATAGCCGATCATTAAGAGTATCTCTACCACTCCTGCTGTCTCTAGAGAGTTGAAAACAGCAGGTCTGGGACGGGTAGCACGTCCTGTGAACAGGTCAAGATTCCATAGCCGCCAACCCAGACAGGGAGATCAAATCAGTGACTCAACTCACTCAAGTGACGCACCCCTCCTAGGGACGGCATGAAAGAGCACCAGTAAGCCAGTGACTCAGCCCCTGTAATAGGGTTAGAGGCAGAGAATCTCAGTGGAAAGAGGGGAACCGGCCAGGCAGAGACAACAAGGGTGGTTCGTTGCTCCAGAGCCTTCCGTCCACCTTCACACTCCTGGGCCAGACTACACTCAATCATATGACCCATTGAAGAGATGAGTCTTCAGTAAAGACTTAAAGGTTGAGACCGAGTCTGCGTCTCTCACATGGGTAGGCAGACCATTCCATAAAAATTTAGCTCTTTAGGAGAAAGCCCTACCTCCAGCTGTTTGCTTAGAAATTCTAGGGACAATTTGGAGGCCTGCGTCTTGTGACCGTGTAAGGTATGTACGGTAGGTGTAGGTATGTACGGCAGGACCAAATCAGAGAGATTGGTAGGAGCAAGCCCATGTAATACTTTGTAGGTTAGCAGTAAAACCTTGAAATCAGCCGTTTCCTTAACAGGAAGCCAGTGTAGGGAGGCTCACACTGGAGTAATATGATCCAATTCTTTGGTTCTAGTCAGGAATCTAGCAGCCGTATTTAGCACTAACTGAAGTTTAATTAGTGCTTTATCCGGGTAGCTGGAAAGTAGAGCATTGCAGTAGTCTAACCTAGAAGTAACAAAAGCATGGATTAATTTTTCTGCAACATTTTTGGACAGAAAGTTTCTGATTTTTGCAATGCTACGTAGATGGAAAAAAGCTGTCCTTGAAACAGTCTTGATATGTTCGTCAAAAGAGAGATCAGGGTCCAGAGTAACGCCGAGGTCCTTCACAGTTTTATTTGAGATGACTGTACAACCATCAAGATTAATTGTCAGATTCAACAGAAGATCTCTTTGTTTCTTGGGACCTAGAACAAGCATCTCTGTTTTGTCCGAGTTTAAAAGTAGAAAGTTTGCAGCCATCCACTTCCTTATGTCTGAAACACAGCGAGGGCAATTTTGGGGCTTCACCATGTTTCATTGAAATGTACAGCTGTATGTCATCTGCACAGCAGTGAAAGTTAACATTATGTTTTCAATTGTTTTCAAATGACATCCCCAAGAGGTAAAATATATAGTGAAAACAATAGTGGTCCTAAAACGGAACCTTGAGGAACACCGAAATTTACAGTTGATTTCTCAGAGGACAAACCATTCACAGAGACAAACTGATATCTTTCTGACAGATAAGATCTAAACCAGGCCAGACCTTGTCCGTGTAGACCAATTTTGGTTTCCAATCTCTCCAAAAGAATGTGGTGATCGATGGTATCAAAAGCAGCACTAAGGTCTACGAGCACGAGGACAGATGCAGAGCCTCGGTCTGATGCCATTAAAAGGTAATTTACCACCTTCACAAGTGCAGTCTCAGTGCTATGATGGGGTCTAAAACCAGACTGAAGCATTTCGTATACATTGTTTGTCTTCAGGAAGGCAGTGAGTTGCTGCGCAACAGCTTTTTCTAAAATCTGTGAGAGGAATGGAAGATTCAATATAGGCCGATAGTTTTTTATATTTTCTGGATCAAGGTTTGGCTTTTTCAAGAGAGGCTTTATTACTGCCACTTTTAGTGAGTTTGTTACACATCCGGTGGATAGAGAGCCATTTATTAGGGCCAAGCACAGGAAGTAGCTCTTTCAGTAGTTTAGTTGGAATAGGGTCCAGTTTGCAGCTTGAAGGTTTAGAGGCCATCATTATTTTCATCATTGTGTCAAGAGATATAGTACCAAAAAACTTGAGTGTCTCTCTTGATCCTAGGTCCTGGCAGAGTTGTGCAGACTCAGGACAACTGAGCTTTGAAGGAATGCGCAGATTTAAAGAGGAGTCCGTAATTTGCTTTCTAATAATCATGATCTTTTCCTCATAGAAGTTCATGAATTTATTACTGCTGAAGTGAAAGTCATCCTCTCTTGGGGAATGCTGCTTCTTAGTTAGCTGTGTGACAGTATCAAAAATAAATTTTGGATTGTTCTTATTTTCCTCAATTAAGTTGGAAAAATAGGATGATCGAGCAGCAGTGAGGGCTCTTCGATACTGCACGGTACTGTCTTTCCAAGCTAGTCGGAAGACTTCCAGTTTGGTGTGGCGCCATTTCCGTTCCAATTTTCTGGAAGCTTGCTTCAGAGCTCGGGTATTTTCTGTATACCAGGGAGCTAGTTTCTTATGAGAAATGTTTTTAGTTTTTAGGGGTGCAACTGCATCTAGGGTATTACGCAGGTTTAAATTGAGTTCCTCAGTTAGGTGGTTAACTGATTTTTTCCTCTGACATCCTTGGGAAGGCAGAGGGAGTCTGGAAGGGCATCAAGGAATCTTTGTGTTGTCTGTGAATTTATACCACGACTTTTGATGCTCCTTGGTTGGGGTCTGAGCAGACTATTTGTTGCAATTGCAATCGTAATAAAATGGTGGTCCGATTGTCCAGGATTATGAGGAAAAACATTAAGATCCACAGCATTTATTCCATGGGACAAAACTAGGTCCAGCGTATGACTGTGACAGTGAGTAGGTCCAGAGACATGTTGGACAAAACCCACTGAGTCGATGATGGCTCCGAAAGCCTTTTGGAGTGGGTCTGTGGACTTTTCCATGTGAATATTAAAGTCACCAAAAATTTGAATATTATCTGCTATGACTACAAGGTCCTATAGGAATTCAGGGAACTCAACGAGGAACGCTGTATACGGCCCAGGAGGCCTGTAAACAGTAGCTATAAAAAGTGATTGAGTAGGCTGCATAGATTTCATGACTAGAAGCTCAAAAGACGAAAACGTCATTCTTTTTTTTTGTAAATTGAAATTTGCTATCGTAAATGTTAGCAACACTCCCGCCTTTGCGGGATGCACGGGGGATATGGTCACTAGTGTAACCAGAAGGCGAGGCCTCATTTAACACAGTAAATTCATCAGGCTTAAGCCATGTTTCAGTCAGGCCAATCACATCAAGATTATGATCAGTGATTAGTTCATTGACTCTAACTGCCTTTGAAGTAAGGGATTTAATATTAAGTAGCCCTATTTTGAGTTGTGAGGTATCACAATCTCTTTCAATAATGCCAGGAATGGAGGAGGTCTTTATCCTAGTGAGATTGCTAAGGCAAACACCGCCATGTTTAGTTTTGCCCAACCCAGGTCGAGGCACAGACAGGGTCTCAATGGGGATAGCTGAGCTGACTACACTGACTGTGTAATCAGTCAACTTAGTGTATGTAAACGTCTGACCCACTGGAATTGTGACAAGGTGAATTATAAGTGAAATAATCTGTCTGTAAACAATTGTTCGAAAAATTACTTGTGTCATGTACAAAGTAGATGTCCTAACCGACTTGCCAAAACTATAGTTTGTTTACAGGAAATTTGTGGAGTGGTTGAAAAATGAGTTTAATGACCTAAGTGTATGTAAACTTCCGACTTCAACTGTAGTGTATGCTTATTCAGTATATATTTACACTATAAACAGAAATGTAGGGGGAATATATATATTTCTTTCTCAAAACATTGTATTTTCATCCAGATTTCAGGATGAACAGTAACAGACAAAACAAATACAGTTGAAGATAATCAAATAGGCTTTTCCTTGTCCTCCTCCTTGTCCTCGTCCTTGTCCTCGTCCTCCTCCTTGTCCTCTTCCTTCTCCTCCTCCTCATCCTCCTCCTCGTCCTCCTCCTTGTCCTTGTCCTCCTCCTTGTCCTCGTCCTCGTCCTTGTCCTTGTCCTTGTCCTTGTCCTCTTCCTTCTCCTCCTCCTTCCCCATCCTCCTCATCCTCATCCTCCTCCTTATCCTTGTCCTCTTCCTTCTCCTCCTCCTCCTTGTCCTCGTCCTCGTCCTTGTCCTTGTCCTTGTCCTTGTCCTCTTCCTTCTCCTCCTCCTTCCCCATCCTCCTCATCCTCATCCTCCTCCTTATCCTTGTCCTCTTCCTTCTCCTCCTCCTTCCCCATCCTCCTCATCCTCATCCTCCTCCTTATCCTTGTCCTCATCCTTGCCCCCCTCTTACTCTCACTCCTCTTCCTCTAACTCTCTCTCCAAAACTGGCCTCTATTGTTGTCCAAACCAAGAAAGCCAACCTCAAGGTTGAAGCCTAAGCTCAAGGTCTGATTTCTAAGTGAAGAAATGAGCTATAAGTGTTTTCACACGTCATCACTGGGTAATAGGTAATAGGTAAATGAGTGTGGCATTTGGGACAGCAGTGTTTTCCAAACGAAACACAAGACCTGTTTGTTTTGAGTGATGTGTCTAATGTAGAGAACTGTGTGCTTAGTGTTTTGCAAAAAGTGTGTTTTACATTTGCAAACTGAGTGTAAAGCAGATAATGTTTTGCCGACTTGGTCTGAAGATTAGGTACGAGTTAATGGTTTCACTGAGTGTGCCTCAAGTACCACTTTTAGTGTATAAGAGATTGTGAAAAACTGTAATTACACTTTGGATGGTGCATCAATACGTCCAGTCCCTATAAAGATACAGGCGTCCTTCCTAACTCAGTTGCCAGAGAGGAAGGAAACCGCTCAGGGATCTCATCATGAGGCCAATGGTGACTTTAAATCAGTTACAGGGTTTAATGGCTGTAATATAGGAGTGAGGAGTCAAATTTTTGTATAAAGCATCATTTTTTGTCTTAATCTGTTGTTGGTCTAGTACTGTCATTTTACTATTTTAAGCGCTGTCTTCCCAGTAGCCTACTTGGTGTGTGAACTGCTGACTGCTCATAACTTGCAGATGATTGTTGACACATCAACCAGGATCAAGGAGGCAGGGAAATATGTGACTGTTGTGGTTGTGGTAATCAGTGTCGTCAAAACTAAGACCGTCGCCGAAACAGAGACAGTTCTGCCGAGTTATTCAAGGAAGGAAAGAGAGAAGGGCTTCCCACCACTCTCTCACTTGAGTATCTTAACTAGTTATTTTCAGGTGATATAATTTTGCTTGTTTGTAGCTTTGGCAACTATGTATATGTTTTCTATTCCAGTTCACTGCTTCCTTGTATGTTTTGCGGACACTTCCAACCCCTTGGCTGCAATGCTTCAACTTTTGTGTACCCTGCAGGGACAACCTAAGTGGAATTCCAGGTCTCTGGCAGCGTTTGGAACTGCCGATCTGCGGTCAAGAACACTGAGTTCATCTCAGCGTATTCTGCTCTTCAGTTCCTAGACTTTTCCCTGACGGAGACATGGATCACCCCAAAGAACACTGCTACTCCAGCTGCTCTCTCTTCATCTGACTATGTTTTCTCTCATAGTCTGCGGTGGTGGCACAGGGCTACTCATTTCTCCTAAGTGGAGGTATTCTCTTTTCTCTCTCTCTTACCTGTCCATCTTCTCATTTGAATTCCATGCTGTCACTGTTACTTTTCCACTCATGCTTAACATGGTCATTTATTGCCTGGAAACAAATCGACATCGAAAACTATGTTTGTACTTCCTGAGGACTCCTCTCATCTGAAAGAGTGGCTCTGTCTGAAATGTGCTACACTGTTACCCTTACTGTATGAATCAACAGTACGATACTGTATACACTGAACACAGTAGATTACCGTAGAATGCACAGTCAAATATTGTACATTTGATTTACAGCACATTGTAAAGCCGAAATCACATGGAGAGACGCCCATCACCAGCGTGAAATTTGCATGCGAGAGTCATTTCATATACGAGTAGCGTATGCCAACGCAATGTCATGAGAATCCATAAATGCTATTTAGCCCCTGGGAGTTATTGTTGTAAGTTTCTTTTGACCTTAGATGTCCTACGGGAGCCACCCTACCTGGAATGAACAATAGTTGTTTTGCTCATGAGTTGTTTCTAATAAACCCAAGCCGGTTATAAACAACTACGTTGTAACTACGTTGTAACCTGCCTAGGCTATATGATTGAAATCAACACAGGTAGGCTGCAATTGTTAACTAACACCAGACACAGATGAAGACCTAGCTAGACAGTAACTAGCTAACACCAGACACAGATGAAGACCTAGCTAGACAGTAACTAGCTAACACCAGACACAGATGAAGACCTAGCTAGACAGTAACTAGCTAACACCAGACACAGATGAAGACCTAGCTAGACAGTAACTAGCTAACACCAGACACAAATGAAGACCTAGCCAGTCAGTAACTAGCTAACACCAGACACAGATGAAGACCTAGCCAGCCAGGAACTGGCCTTTAATAGCATTAGTGGACATAGACATCTGTAGCACAGGCAAAACAAGGTAGTTGTATAATTAAGAACAGTATCTTGCAGGATTCAATTGTTCAATAATTGAATTGTTGCCTTGTCCCTTTCTCTGCTATTGTCATTCTAATAGAATCCAGAAAGAACTTAACCCTGTCCTCAAACATTTACATCAAAAGGGAAACATATATCAAACAAGTATTTTATATTCCACAAGTATTATCAGATTAACTGTTTTGTACAGATAATTATCAGACCCAAGTTTACAAATGCTGGTCAACGCTTTAGTCAACAACAACAAAAAATCACAAAAGCAGTGCACTGGACCTTTACTAGTCCTGTATTAATATAGAAGTCTTCAACATGGGCAATTTTTTTATGATTTACAGTGTACTTTCCACCAGAGCCTATGTGTCTCAAATTACACCCTGTTCCCCGTGTGTGGATCGGGTCAAATTAGTGCACTATCCTAGGGGAATATGGTACGGCTCTGGTCAAAAGTAGTGCCATGTATAGGGAATAGAGTGTGATTTGAGATGTGTCCCATGTTTCCTCAGAGTAATAAGAGAATCTGGAGAAGGTAAGACCTTTAGTAACCAGGGTTACCACTATTCTGCTGCCTGCTAGCTGCTAGACAAATGGCTGAACGGGTAACATGTGACTTCGCTCATTTAATCTGTGACAAGAAAAGAGGGCAAGAAAAACTCCCTTGATTGATTGTTGAGAATTGCAGCCACTTACAGCTGGAGTGAAACTGTCACAGAGGGATAAACCGTTCCCATTCCATTCCCCCTGGAATAAAGATCCCACTGCCACTATCATCCGGATATGGGACATTTTGACTGGAAATAAAGCTTTGTATTTTAAGTGGGGGATTTTTGGAGCATAGAAAGGGTTTCCCTTACAATATCACTTTAAATTGCATGTATTTGACCTGACATGAATTTAAAAGAATATAAAATCAAAAACTATGAAGAATATACAGTCAAAACACAAAAAGTTAATTTTCATGGATTTTTGTCTTGGTGGTGTAGAAGGCTAAAACACGTCAGGGTGATATGAAGGGTGGATGGGGGTGATAGTTTTGAGCAAACATATCTTACCTTGTATGTTGGAACTTGTAATTCTGATGAGACTTGACGTTGCTTGTACTTCTGGAGACCCTGATGACATCAAAGCGCTTGGCATTTATACATATAAACTCAGAAGAAAAGAAACGTCCTCTCACTGTCAACTGTTTATTTTCAGCAAACTTAACATGTGTAAATATTGGTATGAACATAACAAGATTCAACAACTGAGACATAAACTGAACAAGTTCCACAGACATGTGACTAACAGAAATGGAATAATGTGTCCCTGATCAAAGAGGGGGTCAAAATCCAAGGTAACAGTCAGTATCTGGTGTGGCCACCAGCTGCATTATGTACTGCAGTGCCTCTCCTCCTCATGGACTGCACCAGATTTGCCAGTTCTTGCTGTGAGATGTTACCCCACTCTTCCACCAAGGCACCTGCAAGTTCCCAGATATTTCTGGGGGGAATGGCCCTAGCCCTCACCCTCCAATCGAACAGGTCCCAGACATGCTCAATGAGATTGAGATCCAGGCTCTTTGCTGGCCATGGCAGAACGCTGACATTCCTGTCTTGCAGGAAATCACGCACAGAACGATCAGTTTGCCTGGTGGCATTGTCATGCTGGAGGGTCATGTCAGGAGGAACCTGCAGGAAGGGTACCACATGAGGGAGGAGGATGTCTTCCCTGTAACGCACAGCGTTGAGATTTCCTGCAATGACAACAAGCTCAGTCTGATGATGCTGGGACACACCACCCCAGACTATGACGGACCCTCCACCTCCAAATCGATCCCGCTCCTGAGTACGGGCCTCGGTGTAACGCTCATTCCTTTGACAATAAATGCAAATCCGACCATCACCCCTGGTGAGACAAAACCGCGACTAGTCGGTGAAGAGCACTTTTTACCGTCCTGTCTGGTCCAGCGACGGTGGGTTTGTGCCCATAGGTGGTGATGTCTGGTGAGGACCTGCCTTACAACAGGCCTATAAGCCCTCAGTCCAGCCTCTCGCAGAAAGTACTGATGGAGGGATTGTGCATTCCTGGTGTAACTCGGGCAGTTGATGTTGCCATACTGTACCTGTCCAGCAGGTGTGATGTTCGGATGTACCGATCCTGTGCAGGTGTTGTTACACGTGGTCTGCCACTGCGAGGACAATCAGCTGTCTGTCCTGTCTCCCTGTAGCGCTATCTTAGTTGTATCACAGTACGGACATTGCAATTTATTGCCCTGGCCACATCTGCAGTCCTCATGCCTCCTTGCAGCATGCCTAAGGCACGTTCATGCAGATGAGCAGGGACCCTGGGCATCTTTCTTTTGGTGTTTTTCAGAGTCAGTAGAAAGGCCTCTTTAGTGTCATAAGTTTTCAGAACTGTGACCTTAATTGCCTGCCGTCTGTAAGCTGTTAGTGTCTTAACGACCGTTCCACAGGTGCATGTTCATTAATTGTTTATTGTTCATTGAACAAGCAAGGGAAACAGTGTTTAAACCCTTTACAATGAATACAATCTGTGAAGTTACTTGGATTTTTACGAATTATCTTTGAAAGACAGAGTCCTGATGAGTTTATATTTTTACCTCCTTGGTGACGGACTCAACTGTTGCTTCCTGGTTTATTTTGGTAGTTCTGAGCTGTTATCAGCCGTATGTCCATGGGTAAGTCTGTCATACAGAGACAGATGGAGAGGTCAAGGTTAAGGTTACAGGTTTAGCAGGATGATCA
Organism: Oncorhynchus tshawytscha; assembly: GCF_018296145.1. Taxonomy (NCBI): domain Eukaryota; kingdom Metazoa; phylum Chordata; class Actinopteri; order Salmoniformes; family Salmonidae; genus Oncorhynchus; species Oncorhynchus tshawytscha. The sequence continues at coordinate 26,473,431 of NC_056452.1, read as the reverse complement.
TGATGAAGTCATTTCCCACATAACATAACTGTAGTAATCCCCTCTTATCTAGCAGGATCTTATATGAAGCAACTTAGCCTTTGTTGCCCAAAAACATATTTAGCCAGATTAAATGAAAGACAAAAGAAAATATAATTTTCTGTCAATATATTTCGCAGGATTTAATAAAAAGAAGATGGAAAATATAGTTTCTTTGGCCAACTTTGTATTTAGCTAGATTAATGCCAGGCAACATCTGCTATTCTATTGCATAGTAACTATGATATCCTAGTTTTTAGTCCAATCTTATCACTGATTACCAAAACAATGTGATTTACCTGTCTCTATGACCCCTCTATGGGTTCTACACAACCAGAATCTTGAAGTCTTATTTTAGAAAGGCCGTTATCTGTACAGTAGCAGGTCTCAGAAATGTGTTTCTGCATTATTCAAAAGTTATTCTCCGACTTCTTCATCATTGCCAGAAATAATTGGAAATAGCAACGAGCTCCAGGCTAAGTCTTGGCACAGCAACCAACACTTTGTATGCACTCATTTAATTTCTTAGAAAAAATGTTTCACTTTGAAGAAGAAGTGACTGCCAAACCAAACCAACCCAGAAGTCAGACATTAGAAAAAAAAATCTGAATTTCTGGTGTCTGAGCAGCAGAAGAAGAAGCGGTTGATTACTTTCTCATTCTCAAAGATTCATTTCACTTCTTAGAAGATGATAGACTAAAGAGGGAATGTTTGTCAATCCATCTCGTACCTCCTTCACTGTCCTTTGACCTCCTGTTTTACCAAGATGCACCTCTGTACACTGTAAACCATTTCCTGTAAAATCTGGTCTGGTGCTGGTGTGTTGTTTTGTTGTCTGGTCTGGTGCTGGTGTGTTGTTTTGTTGTCTGGTCTGGTGCTGGTGTGTTGTTTTGTTGTCTGGTCTGGTGCTGGTGTGTTGTTTTGTTGTCTGGTCTGGTGCTGGTGTGTTGTTTTGTTGTCTGGTCTGGTGCTGGTGTGTTGTTTTGTTGTCTGGTCTGGTGCTGGTGTGTTGTTTTGTTGTCTGGTCTGGTGCTGGTGTGTTGTTTTGTTGTCTGGTCTGGTGCTGGTGTGTTGTTTTGTTGTCTGGTCTGGTGCTGGTGTGTTGTTTTGTTGTCTGGTCTGGTGCTGGTGTGTTGTTTTGTTGTCTGGTCTGGTGCTGGGTGTTGTTTTGTTGTCTGGTCTGGTGCTGGTGTGTTGTTTTGTTGTCTGGTCTGGTGCTGGTGTGTTGTTTTGTTGTCTGGTCTGGTGCTGGTGTGTTGTTTTGTTGTCTGGTCTGGTGCTGGTGAGTTGTTTTGTTGTCTGGTCTGGTGCTGGTGTGTTGTTTTGTTGTCTGGTCTGGTGCTGGTGTGTTGTTTTGTTGTCCTGTCTGGTGCTGGTGTGTTGTTTTGTTGTCTGGTCTGGTGCTGGTGTGTTGTTTTGTTGTCCTGTCTGGTGCTGGTGTGTTGTTTTGTTGTCTGGTCTGGTGCTGGTGTGTTGTTTTGTTGTCTGGTCTGGTGCTGGTGTGTTGTTTTGTTGTCTGGTCTGGTGCTGTGTGTTGTTTTGTTGTCTGGTCTGGTGCTGGTGTGTTGTTTTGTTGTCTGGTCTGGTGCTGGTGTGTTGTTTTGTTGTCTGGTCTGGTGCTAGTGTGTTGTTTTGTTGTCCTGTCTCTTGCTGGTGTGTTGTTTTGTTGTCTTGTCTGGTGCTGGTGTTGTTTTGTTGTCTGGTCTGGTGCTGGTGTGTTGTTTTGTTGTCTGGTCTGGTGCTGGTGTGTTGTTTTGTTGTCTGGTCTGGTGCTGGTGTGTTGTTTTGTTGTCTGGTCTGGTGCTGGTGTGTTGTTTTGTTGTCTGGTCTGGTGCTGGTGTGTTGTTTTGTTGTCTTGTCTGGTGCTGGTGTGTTGTTTTGTTGTCTGGTCTGGTGCTAGTGTGTTGTTTTGTTGTCCTGTCTCTTGCTGGTGTGTTGTTTTGTTGTCTTGTCTGGTGCTGGTGTTGTTTTGTTGTCTGGTCTGGTGCTGGTGTGTTATTAAGCTAATCAAATCTAAAAATGTAAATAAATAAAAACAAATGCATTCAATAAAAAAAGGTAACAGTAATCAGCAAGTCAGACAGCCAGTTAGTCCATAATTTGTTTGTTTTCATGTGACAGTGGGGCTGGCAGTTGCTGGATGGATATGGCAGTTGTGGTTGGTCGATGTTGTGTCCAGTGTTGGTGCTGGTGTGTGGGCTAGGACCGGGAAAACCTGGGTTGGTGCTGGGACTGGTACTAGATTTGAAAAGGGGAGGAAGAACAGCTAAAGGAGCGAGCAGAGACAACTGGAAGCCCAAGACTCAGAGGTCAGTGATGGTATTCCTCTGTGGCCTGCTCGCTCCGAGCATATGTCTATACCTTTGTTCCTTCCTCTTCTGGCGTGGTGAGGAAAGGTTCCTGGTCTGATTCTGTGAGAGGGATAAGTGTAGGGGGAGGAAGGGGGAAAGGGATGGTGAAGAAGCAGGGGTATGGGAGTTGGATGAGGGAGGTGGATGAGTGCCTCTAGCGGGTCGTTTGTGTTGTAGGGTGGTTATTGGCTGTTCACAGGATGTTGACATGCTGCCCCACTGACTGACAGGTGGCCCCCTGTACTGATTGGGTGGAGGGATGGAGGGTAACATGAGGGGTGAAGGTGGCTCAGAGTGTTCAGGGTTTTGAGGGTCATTCTTGCTGGCGGTGTGGTTTGGGTTCTGGGGTGTTTTTATGATCTGGTCTCTTGTTGATCTGCTGTTTTAGTCTTTTCTGTTTGATCATTTTGGAGTTGTGAGGCGAGTGGTTCTTCCAGTTCTATGGCCTAACTCAAAACCGGCTCCCCTTTGACCAGGGATTTGGATGGGGTGGAGTGGAGACATTTTGGGACGTATTGGGTGGTGGGTTGGTTGAAGCCTGTGGAAGGGTCTCAGACTGGTTCTGGGTCTTCGTTGTTGTTGTTTTGTGAAGGGGGTTGGAGGTTGGTGGGTTTGGGCTTGGCGTTAGGGGTGTTGAGGTTGGTGGCATTAGCCCTTGGCTTACCGGCATAGAAACTGGGGCAGGTTCTGAAGAAGTGTCACCCTTTCCCGCACAGGTTGCAGGGGCATGTGGAAGTAAAGTCTGAGGTGGGATTGTTGTCTTTACAACTCTTGCAGATGATGGCTGTGCAGGATGCGGCCAGATGGCCCAGTTGGCTGCAGTTCCTGCACAGTTTGGGCATGCTGTAGTAGTGGACAAAGTTTCTGTTGTTACCCATGCAGCGTGATGGTGCTTGGGAGGTGTTGGACTCTACCGACTCCGGTTAGATCCAGCCATTTTTGTTCCCCAGTTCAGACGTTGTCTTCGTCCAGGACCCTCCTAGACGCTGACTTGAGGGTGGTGATAGTCTTGGATGCATTCATTGTGAAGCTGTACTGTAACTACCTTGGATTCTGTGTCGGAAAGGGTGTATGCTCGGAGTCTGTTAAACAGGGCTGAATCTTTGAAATCTCTGAATTTTATCCAAAACTGTTCTAGTAACTGGGGGATCTTGAAACTGGCTTCATTTGATTCTGTGGCTCTGTGAGTTTCACCAAGCAATTCAGGTCTGACTTCACGAAGCCCATACCTCTCTGGAGTACTGCCCTGCTAAATTCCAGGCGGATCTGGTCTGGTGGTTGTTGTTGCTGCTCCTGCTGCTCCACAGCGATTAGCTGCTCAGTCTTCGGCAGCCTCCTTGTTGGAGATTAGTATCAGCCTCACCCGGGCATCTTGTTCAGGTGGGGGGGAGTTTGGGTCTGGTCATTGGTCTGCTTTCGGTCCTGCAGGGGGTGAAATGACAAATCTCAAGGGGGCTAGACACACCTCAGGTCAGTCCAAAGTCAAGCCACTGTTACTTTTCCATCATCTCCAGTCCCTTGGACCAGTGAGACAGCGGCATCCACGGTCAAGCCACTGTTATCATTGCTGCCTGAGAGAGAGGGACATGCATAATGAGAAACCAGAGTGCCATTAAAGGTTTGAGACTTGCTGCCACTCTGATCTGTCCCGTATATACACTGAACAAAAAGATAAATGCAACATCCAACTATTTTAAAGATTTACAGTTACATTTCTTGTTAGGAAATCAGTCAATTGAAATAAATGAATTATGCCCTAATCTATAGATTTCACATGACTGGGAATACAGATATGCATCTGTTGGTCACAGATACCTTTAAAAAAAACAGGTAGGGGCGTGGATCAGAAAACCAGTCAGTATCTGGTATGACCACCATTTGCCTCATGTAGCGCATATAATTGATCAGGCTGTTGATTCTGGCCAGTGAAATGACTGTGTGAAGTTGCTGGATATTGGCGGGAATTGGAACATGTTGATCAAGAGCATCCCAAACAGTCTCAATGGGTGACATGTCTGGTGAGTATGCAGGCCATGGAAGAACTGAGATATTTTCAGCTTCCAGGAATTGTGTACAGATCTTTGCGACATAGGGCCATACATTTTCATGTTGAAACATGATGGCGGAGGATGAATTGCACGACAATGGACCTCAGGATCTTGTCACGTTATCTCTGTGCATTCAAATTGCCATCAATAAAATGCAATTGTATTTATTCTCTGTAGCTTATGCCTGCCCATTTCATAACCGCACTGTCACCATGGAGCACTCTGATCACAACATTGGCTTCAGCAAACTGCTTGCCCACACAATGCCATACGTCTGTCATCTGCCCGGTATAGTTCAAACCAGTATTCATCCTTGAAAAGCATATGGCTCAGCATGCCAGTAATAATGGAAGGTTAGCATTTGCCCAATGAAATTGATTACAATGCCAAACTACAGTCAGGTGAAGACAACTAACACACAGAAGAACTTCCCGGGGAGACGGTTTTGACAGTTTGTGCAGAAATCCTTCGGTTGTAAAAACCCACAGTTTCATCAGCTGTCCGGGTGGCTGGTCTCCGGGTGACAGGTGAAGAAGACAGATGTGGAAGTCCTGGGATGGCGTATGAGTCCGGTTGGACGTCCTGCCAAATTCTCTAAAACAACGTTGGAGGTGGCATATGGTAGAGAAATTAAGATGACATTTTCTGGAAACAGCTCAGTTGCACATTTCTGCAGTCAGTATGCCAATTGCACTCTACCTTCAAACTTGACACATCTGTTGCATTGTGTTGTGTGACATTTTAGAGTGGCCTTTTATTGTCCCCAGCACAAATAGCACGTGTGTAATGTTCATGCAGTTTAATCAGCTACTTAAAACTTCTTATGACTGCAGGGGCAGTATTGAGTAGCTTGGATGAAAGGTGCCCAGAGGTGCCCAGATTAAACGGCCTGCTCCTCAGTCCCAGTTGCTAATATTTACATATTATGTTATGCCGTGTTGGTTCCTCTGGGAGTCGAGGTAACAGGCAGGGCACTCTGGCATCACCTCAGGTGAGTTTGCACCATACTCATTCAGAGTCCTCTGTTGACCAAATGTTTGTACCTGTTTGTGTCCCTGAGTTTTCCCCACATTCCCAGCATAAGGCGCTCGTCGATTCAGGTGCAGCTGGAAATTTTATTGACAGAGTGTTAGCCACTAGTTTAGGGATTCACATTTTTCCTGTAGTTAGACCCTTCCTGGTACATGCTCTGGATAGTCGACCATTAGGGTCCGGGCTAATCAGGGAAGCCACCATCTCCCTGGCCATGGTGACGCAGGGGGGTCACGAGGAGAGAATCAGCCTCTTCCTAATTGACTCTCCTGCGTTTCCTGTGGTACTAGGCCTTCCCTGGTTGGCTCATCATAACCCTACCATTTCCTGGCAAAAGAGGTCTCTCACGGGGTGGTCGCGAGAGTGCCATTGGTGCTACCACGGTGGAAAGTCCAGACCAGGTCTCCACCGTGCGCATCCCCCCCAGAATATGCTGATTTGGCTCTCTGCTTTTGTAAAAAGAAGTTGACTCAATTACCACCTCATCGACGGATGGATTGTGCGATAAATCTCCTGGCAGACTCTGCGCTTCCCAGGAGTCACGTGTATCCTCTGTCACAAGTGGAGACGGTAGCTATAGATACATATGTCTCTAAATCCTTGCATCAGTGGTATATTCGGCCCTCTACTTCACCCGCCTCCTCGAGTTTCTTTTTTGTGAAGAGAGATTGAGGTTTACGCCCGTGCATTGACTATAGAGGTCTCTATCAAATCACAGAAAGGTACAGTTACCCGCTACCTCTTATCGCCACGGCGATTGAGTCAATGCATGGGGTGCGCTTCTTCACGAAAATGGATCTCAGGAGTGCGTATTACCTGGTGCGTATCCGTGAGGGAGACGAGTGGAAGACAGCGTTTAGTACCACCACAGTGCATTATGAGTACCTCGTCATGCCTTACGGGTTGAGGAATGCTCCATCAGTTTCCAATCCTTTGTAGACAAGATTTTCGGGGACCTGCACAGGCAGGGTGTAGTGGTGTATACTGATGACATTTTGATATACGCGCCGAGCATGTGTCCTTGGTGTGCAAAGTACTTGGACGACTGTAAGAGCATAAACTGTATGTCAAGGCTGAGAAATGCCTGTTCTTTCAGCAGTTCGTCTCCTTCCTAGGGTATCACATTTCCACATCAGGAGTGGAGATGGAGAGTGACCGCATTGCAGCTTTGCATAATTGGCTGACTACCACCACGGTAAAGGAGGTGCAGCGCTTTTTAGGGTTTGCCAATAACTACCAGAGATTTATCCTGGGTTTTGGCCAGGTTGCTGCTCCCATTACTTCACTGCTAAATGGGGGTCCTGTATGGTTGCAGTGGTCGGTTGAGGCGGACAGGGCTTTTGGTCAACTAAGTGCTCTGTTTCCTTTGGCTCCTGTGCTGGTCCATCCAGATCCTTCATTAGCATTCATAGTGGAGGTGGACGCTTCTGAGGCTGGGTTAGGAGCCGTGCTCTCACAGCGCTCGGATAAGCCACTGAAACTCCGTCCCTGTGCTTTCTTCTCGAAGAAGCTCAGCCTGGCGGAGCATAACTATGATGTGGGGGAGTGGGAGCTGTTGGCTGTGGTTAAAGCATTGAAGGCGTGGAGACATGTTCTTTACCCATTTTGTGTTTACCCTATCCTACAGACCAGGTTCCCAGAATACGAAGGCAGACACACTGTCCCGGCTGTATGACAGAGGAGTGGCCCATGGATCGGACTCCCATACTCCCGGCCTCCTGCCTGGTAGCGCCGATCGTGTGGGAGCTGGATGCGGACATTGAGCAGGCGTTACGTACAGAGCCCACTCCCCTTCAGTGTCCCTTTGGGCGTATGTACGTTCCGTCTGCTGTCCGTGACCAGTTAATCTATTGGGCCCATACGTCTCCCTCCTCTGGTCATCCTGGGATCGGTCGGACAGTGCGTTGTCTGACTGGGAAGTTCTGGTGGCCCACCTTGGCAAGAGACATGAGGGATTATGTTTCCTCCTGCTCTGTGTGTTCCCAGTGTAAGGCGCCGAGACACCTGCCCAGAGGTAAGCTACATCCCTTACCCGTTCCACAACGACCTTGGTCACATCTGTCAGTGGATTTCCTTAAAGATCTTCCTCTTTCACAGGGAAAAACTACGATCCTGGTCATTGTGGATCGTCTAAGTCCTGTCGTCTCCTCCCTCTGCCCGGTCTTCCTATGGCCCTACAGACTGCGGAAGCCCTGTTTACTCACGTCTTCCGGCACTACGGGGTGCCTGAGGATATAGTGTCTGATCGGGGTCCCCAGTTCACGTCAAGAGTTTGGAAGGCGTCATGGAACTTTTGGGGTCTCGATCAGCCTTAGCTCAGGTTTTCACCCCGAGAGCAACGGGCAGGTAGAGAGAGTCAACCAGGATGTGGGCAGGTTTCTGTGGACCGGCCGGGGGAGTGGGCGGCGTTCGTGCCCTGGCCCGAGATGGCACAGAACTCGCTTCGCCACTCCTCCACTAACCTTTCCCCTTTTCAGTGCGTATTGGGGTACCAGCCGGTTCTGGCACCGTGGCATCAGGGTCAGACCGAGGATCCTGAGGTGGACGACTGGTTTAGGCGCGTAGAGGAGACATGGGAGGCCGCCCGTGTACACCTCCAGCAAGCCGCGCATCGCCAGATAGCCAGTGTGGACCGTCACCGCAGCAAGACCCCGGTGTTTGCACCAGGGGACCGGGTCTGGCCCCTCTACCCGTAACCTGCCTCTCCGCCTGCCCTGCCGGAAGCTGGGTCCTCAGTTTGTGGGGCCTTTCAAAGTCCTGAGGAGGGGGAACGAGGTATGTTACAGATTACAGCTTCCCTCTGATTATCATTTTAATCCCTCGTTCCATGTGTCTCTTTAGGCCGGTGGTGGCTGGTCCACTCCAGGAATCTGAGGTGCGGGAGGTCCCTTGGAAATCGAGGGGGCCCCGGCATACATCGTCCGTTCCATCCTGGATTCAAGGCTTCAGTATCTCGTGGAGTGGGAGTGGTACGGTCCAGAGGAGAGGTGCTGGGTTCCGGTTGCAGATGTTTTGGATCCTGAACTGCTACAGGAGTTTCACCATCGCCCGCCGGATCGTCCTCCGGGTCGTCCCAGAGACCTGTGTCGGCTAGCTGCCTTGCGTCAAGGGGGAGGTACTGTCACGACTTCCGCTGAAGTCGGCGATCCGAAACTATGTAACAGCCTCTTCTATTTTCATATGAGTACAGTATTGAGGAGACAGAGGTTGTTTCAGTGTGAACTGAGATTGCACTTAGTTCTCCAAAAAGTGGTTAATTTTTCAGCCGGCAGTATGTAGGTCTAGAAATGAAGTGAATCTGATAGGTCTGGGCTAGGCTGGGGAGAGGACTGGAACCCCTTATTAATTCACGCATAAACTCTCCCTCAAAAAAGTCTGTGTGTACCCTAATCTTCCTGTTTGAGAACCCTTACATGGCGCCTCTGGGGCATTAGGCCCTTAGAATACCACTAGATCACAGAAATGTAATTGTGAAGCGTCTCCCGCCGCAGCCAGCCCGGCCGTTCCAAATTGAATTCTAAGTTAATAAATCAATCAATGGGAAGTAGGTTAGGAGCGAGACTGGAGTGGCTTTGTTTGCCTCCCATAATCCAACTAGGAGCACCTTCCAGTCTGCCTGTGTCCCGCCTCACCCTGCCTTTGCTCTCGCCCCTTGCATTTTAATGCACATTCAAATGTCAGCCCACAATAGACAAGGGAGTGGAAGAAAAATGAAAAGGGAGGAGGGAGGAAGAGGGGGGTATGAGAGAGGAACGATTAGGGGGGAGAAGAGAGAGGCTTGAGGGAAGAGGAAGAGAGTGGAGAGGCAGAGCATGGAGGAGGTGCACAAAGGGCCGCAGGTAGGATTCTGACTTAATATGCAACAGAAGGTGTGTCTGCCCTGCAATCGTCTGAGGAGAGGAGGCTTCTCTGTTTAGGAAGAAAGATGGAGAGGAAGGGACATAGACAGATAACACTAGTGTTCGGATGTTTGGGAAACTTCCACTGATTGGAAGAGAATATTGCCACTGCAGACAGTCCTTAGAGGAGACAGGAAATAGACCCAGTCATGTTTGAAATGAAGTTATGGGGTTATTATAATAAAACAAAATATGTTTTTTGATTTATTTCTTTTTTCTTTTTTAATTGCATGGATAATAAGGACATATCGTTAATGACATTTATATTGTGTTGCATTTCATTTAGGGTGCGTTTCAACAAGCATTTAGGGTGCATTTCAACAACCTCAGTTGCATCAGTATCAGATTCAGTTGCGATCAGTCAAACGAAACCCCGCTGCGTTGTGAGAGAGATAACCCCACTGTGTTGTGACAGAGATAACCCGCTGTGTTGTGAGAGAGATAACTCCGCTGTGTTGAGAGAGATAACCCCACTGTGTTGAGAGAGATAACCCCGCTGTGTTGAGAGAGATAACCCCGCTGTGTTGAGAGATAACCCCGCTGTGTTGAGAGAGATAACCCCACTGTGTTGAGAGAGAAAACCCCGCTGTGTTGAGAGAGATAACCCCGCTGTGTTGAGAGAGATAACCCCGCTGTGTTGAGAGAGATAACCCCACTGTTTTGTGAGAGAACCCCACTGTGTTGTGGGAGAGATAACCCCGCTGTGTTGAGAGAGATAACCCCACTGTGTTGTGAGAGAGATAACCCCACTGTTTTGTAAGAGAGATAACCCTACTGTGTTGTGAGAGAGATAACCCTACTGTGTTGTGAGAGAGATAACCCCACTGTTTTGTGAGAGAGACATTCCAGAGGGGAGTTGTTAGAGCCAGTAAACCATGCAGCCAAAAAATCATATCTCACATAATCTTCACTTCATCTCAACAGACTGTTCCAAGATGGCGTAGCAGTCAGACATCCTTTGTCCTCGTCTTGTCTTTTGATCTTTTTCTTCGCTCATCTTTTTATATATTTTTTTCTAAAAACTCAACTTCAAAACACTCTCCTACAACCCGCCTCACCAAAAGTATTATTCACCTCGTATCCGAAATCCACAACAGAAGCTAGCCAGAAGTTAGCCAGCTCACTAGCTGACGTTAGTATTCAGCTATCCACGGCTAGCCATCATCCATCAGCTATCTTTTAGCTCGAAAAGCTATCGCCAGTTTTGTACAACGCGACTCAGACCAGAGCATACCGGAACTATTTTCTCTCCATATCCCCGGATTTCGATCGCAAGCTCTGGACATTTACGCCTGGATCTTGCAGCTAACTAGCTGCTATCCGAGTGACTATTGGCGAAGATCGATTCCGGAGCAAACATCAATTATCCCAGGGCTAGCCAGCTGAAGAGTTCCATCAGCCACTCCTACAATCACCTATCTGGACCCATTTTACTGCCCTTTGTGGAGCCCCATCGGGCCTTCACGACTGGAATACCGACGTTATCTTCCCGAGGAAGTTATTCAACTGGCCATCAAGATGTAACCTGAACGCCCATCTGCTAACTGCGGCCCGCTAATCGTTAGCTGTCTTGAGCATATTGGCTGCTATCTGAACAGGTCTATCGAACAATCTTTTTGGGCCACAATAACTATAACTATTTTGACAATTGGATTGGTCCCCTCTACCACACGGAACCCCACTAATCTACCGACGGAAATGCACAGGGTGGCTAAAAACAGACCTCCATCTTCTGCCAGCTTGCTACCGATGGCCCGGCTAGCTGTCTAAACTGCCGTGACCCCAACCAACCTTACTACTCACTGGACCCTTATGATCACTCGACTAAGCATGCCTCTCCTTAATGTCAATATGCTTTGTCCATTGCTGTTCTGGTTAGTGTTTATTGGCTTATTTCACTGTAGAGCCTCTAGCCCTGCTCATTATACCTTATCCAACCCTTCAGTTCCACCACCCACACATGCGATGACATCACCTCGTTTCAATGATGTTTCTAGAGACAATATCTCTCTCATCATCACTCAATGCCTAGGTTTATCTCCACTGTATTCACATCCTACCATACCCTTGTCTGTACACTATACCTTGAATCTATTTTATCTCCCCCAGAAACCTGCTCCTTTTAATCTCTGTTCCGGATGTCCTAGACGTCCAATTCTCATAGCAATTCTCAACCCTTATCCTACTCCTCCTCTGTTCCTCTGGCGATGTAGAGGTGAATCCTGTAGTGCCTAGTTCCACTACTATTCCCCAGGCGCTCTCTTTTGATGACTTCTGTAACCGTGAAAGCCTTGGTTTCATGCATGCTAACATTAGAAGCCTCCTCCCTAAGTTTGTTTTATTCACTGCTTTAGCACACTGCCAACCTGGATGTCTTAGCCGTGTCTGAAACCTGGCTTAAGAAGACCACCAATAACTCTGAAATCTCCATCCCTAACTACAACATTTTCAGACAAGATAGAACGGCCAAATGGGGCGGTGTTGCAATCTACTGCAGAGATAGCCTGCAGAGTTCTGTCCTACTATCCCGGTCTGTACACAAACAATTTGAACTTCTACTTTTAAAAATCCACCTCTCTATTAACAAGTCTCTCACCGTTGCCGCCTGCTATAGACCAACCTCTGCCCCCAGCTGTGCTCTGGATACCATATGTGAACTTCAGAGCTCGTGCTGCTAGGTGACCTAAACGTTGACATGCTTAACACCCCGGCCATCCTACAATCTGAGCTTGATGCCCTCAATCTCACACAAATTATCAATGAACCTACCAGGTACAACCCCAAAGCCGTAAACACGGGCACCCTCATAGATATCATCCTGACCAACTTGCCCTCTAAATACTTGCCCTCCTCTTTTTCAACCAAGATCTCAGTGATCACTGCTTCATTGCCTGCATCCGTAATGGGTCAGCGGTCAACGTCCTGTGGCGTTCTGCATTAGCATCGAACAGCCCAAATAAAATGCAATTTTATTTGTCACATACACATGGTTAGCAGATGTTAATGCGAGTGTAGCGAAATGCTTGTGCTTCAGTAATAACCAACAAGCAATCTAACCTAACAATTTCACAACAACTACCTTGTACACACAAGTGTAAAGGGATGAAGGATATTTACATAAAGGTATATGAATGAGTGATGGTACAGAACGTCATAGGCAAGATGCACTCAATGTTAGTGATGGCTGTTTAACAGTCTGATGGCCTTGAGATGCACCTGCACTGACCTTGCCTTCTGGATGATAGCGGGGTGAACAGGCAGTGGCTCGGGTGGTTGTTGTCCTTGATGATCTTTATGGCCTTCCTGTGACCTCGGGTGGTGTAGGTGTCCTGGAGGGCAGGTAGTTTTCCCCCGGTGAAGCGTTGTGCAGACCTCACTACCCTCTGGAGAGCCTTACGGTTGTGGGCGGAGCAGTTGCCGTACCAGGCGGTGATACAGCCCGACAGGATGCTTGTGAAATGCTAACTTTGAAATGCAACTTTCAGGGAAGTTAGAAACCAATATACACAGGCAGTTAGAAAAGCCAAGGCTAGCTTTTTCAAGCACAAATTTGCTTCCTGATGCCAATGACTGGAACGAACTGCAAAGTATCTGAAACTAGAAAAACGTATCTCCCTCACTAGCTTTAAGCACCAGCTGTTAGAGCAGCTCACAGATCACTGCACCTGTACATAGCCCATCTATAAATAGCCCAAACAACTACCTCTTCCCCAACTGTATTTATTTATTTATTTTGCTCCTTTGCACCCCAGTATTTTTTACTTTGCACACTCATCTATTGTCAAATCTACCATTCCAGTGTTTTAATTGCTATATTGTATTTACTTTTTTTGTCTTTACCTCCCTTATCTCACCTCATTGGCTCACATTGTATATTGATTTATTTTCTACTGTATTATTGACTGTATGTTTGTTTTACTCCATGTGTAACTCTGTGTTGTTAAATGTGTCGAACTGCTTTGCTTTATCTTGGCCAGGTCACAGTTGAAAATATGAACTTGTTCTCAACTTCGCCTACCTGGTTAAATAAAGGTGTTCTCAACTTCGCCTACCTGGTTAAATAAAGGTGAAATAAAATGTTTACTTCGCCTACCTGGTTAAAGGTTAAAAAAAAAAACTCTTTGAAGAGTTGTTTCAATCAGTAGCTTACAGTTTTTTCCAACACAAAATCTTTTCATGTCACACAATTTTTGAAACCTCTCACTCAAAGTGCAAAACTACACACCAAATATCCAAAACCATAAGCTATTTCTCAGCCTTTGACTCAGTTATCAATTGCATAAAACACTTTTTTCAAAACACTACACACAATTCTCCACCTAAAACACAAAAATCTAACAGGAAGTGACTTGCTTTCCTTTTCCAAACACAACCAATCAAAATGCTACAATTATTCACCAGGTCACACACACACTCCTCACATGTACAAACACTAATAGCTTAACTGATCACTTACCAATCACTGCTTTACTGTAGTATAGGCCTATAAATAGGTCAAAGGTCAGATGACCTGTTTTGAACAATGGATGCCAACAATGGACAGAGAGCAAGAGGAGTAGGAGGGAGAGGAAGAGGAGGACGAGGGCGAAGAAGAGAAGGAAGGAGAGCCATCTATGATGAGATTAGTGCAACACTTGTTGATCATGTGATCAACCACGGTTTGACCATGAGAGAGGCTGGACTGAGAGTCCAGCTCAACTTGAGTCGATTTACAGGGGCGTCCATAATTCGAACCTTCAGAAATGAGAACAGGTATGCAACTATAGCCATCCATTTACTGCACTGCAATGAATGAATGAGGTTGGTTATCATGCTGTACTACATGTTTTGTACAGTGTTTACAGTTCCTATGCTGAACACATACTGTGTTTGAATTCTGTACAGAGTGGAAAGGGAAAGACATATTGGAGGACGAGAACGCTTGTTTACGTATGTACAAGAAACTGTAATTATAAATATGGTTTTGGCCAACAATGCAATTAGGATTCGGGAGATAAGAGAGCATATCTTGAAGAATGACACCATATTTAACAACATCAATGCTGTAAGCCTGTCGACCATACAACGCATCCCCCAACGGCACCGAGTGACGATGAAACAACTTTACAAGGTGCCATTTGAGAGAAACTCTGACAGAGTCAAGAATATGCGACATGACTTTGTAGAGGTATGTATGCAACACTACTTCCAGTACTTCAGACATACCATATTTACTCATCTGTATATCCTTTTGTCTGTTACAGAGAGTATTGGAGCTGGATGCCCATGTAATTCGCCATGAATTTATTTATGTAGATGAGGTTGGCTTCAACCTCACCAAAACCAGGCGCCGCGGAAGAAATGTAATAGGACAGAGGGCAATTACCAATGTCCCTGGACAGCGTGGGGGTAATATAACTATGTGTGCTGACATCACTCAAAACGGGGTCCTCCATCACAATGCCACACTGGGTCCGTACAACACCGGCCATATGCTCACTTTTCTGGAGGCAATTTACACAATGCCTAACCTTAACCCAACCCAGCTCCTAACCCTAAAACCCTAAAACTAACACTAGATCCTAACCATAACCCTAACCCAGCTCCTAACCCTAAACCCTGAAACTCAACACTAGATCCTAACCATAACCCTAACCCAGCTGCCTAACCCTGGAACCCTAAAACTAACATTTTGAAGGAGATGAGGCCTAAGTTTTGAAGAAAAACCCAGCTTTTAACCCTAACCCTAAAACTAACACAAAGACCTAACCATAACCCTGGGGAACCCAGCTCCTCAAAACCTATTAACCCTGAAACTAACACTAGATCCTAACCATAACCTAACCCAGCTCCCAACCCTGACCCTAAAACTAACACTAGATCCTAACCCCAACCCAGCTCCTAACCCTAAACCTAAAACTAACACTAGATCCTAACCATAACCCTAACCCAGCTCCTAACCCTAACCCTAAAACTAACACTAGATCCTAACCTTAACCCTAACCCAGCTCCTAACCCTAACCCTAAAACTAACACTAGATCCTAACCTTAACCCTAACCCAGCTCCTAACCCTAACCCTAAAACTAACACTAGATCCTAACCATAACCCTAACCCAGCTCCTAACCCTAACCCTGAAACTAACACTAGATCCTAACCATAACCCTAACCCAGCTCCCAACCCTGACCCTAAAACTAACACTAGATCCTAACCCCAACCCAGCTCCTAACCCTAAACCTAAAACTAACACTAGATCCTAACCATAACCCTAACCCAGCTCCTAACCCTAACCCTAAAACTAACACTAGATCCTAACCTTAACCCTAACCCAGCTCCTAACCCTAACCCTAAAACTAACACTAGATCCTAACCATAACCCTAACCCAGCTCCCAACCCTAACCCTAAAACTAACACTAGATCCTAACCATAACCCTAAACTGAATTCTAACACTAAAACGTATTCTAACCTTAATTATAAACCCCTTAGAAATAGCATTTGTGGAAACAAAAAAACATTCCCCTGTTGGTCAAATGTTTGTTTGTTTACTATTCTATCGAGGACTTCTGATTAGAAACTCATCTCTAATCAGTACATCTCTGTGAAGTCCAAATCATCTCTAATCAGTACATCTCAGCGAAGTCCAACTCATCTCTAATCAGTACATCTCAGCGAAGTCCAACTCATCTCTAATCAGTACATCTCAGCGAAGTCCAACTCATCTCTAATCGGTACATCTCAGCGAAGTCCAACTCATCTCTAATCGGTACATCTCAGCGATGTCCAACTCATCTCTAATCGGTACATCTCTGTGAAGTCCAACTCATCTCTAATCAGTACATCTCAGCAAAGTCCAACTCATCTCTAATCAGTACATCTCTGTGAAGTCCAACTCATCTCTAATCAGTACATCTCAGCAAAGTCCAACTCATCTCTAATCAGTACATCTCAGCGAAGTCCAACTCATCTCTAATCAGTACATCTCAGCAAAGTCCAACTCATCTCTAATCAGTACATCTCTGTGAAGTCCAATTAATCTCTAATCATCAGGCTGACACAAAATACTTCACAGAGAGCAACTGAAAGAGAGGGGGAACACCACCACCCTCCATCATCTGTCATTGAAGCAGCGAGGAGGACCTGTGGGCTTGTGGAGAATCGTTTGTGCCGCTTCAAACAGCTGGCTTTAAGAGCGAGCGTCAGAAGAAGAATTGGAAATCCCAACACAAAGGGAATGGTCTGTCTAGCGTTTGTAATGAGCACATGCCGTGCCTCCACAGACCTCAGAGCTGACGGCTGCTTTGGAGAATGTTTGGCACATACAGTCTCTTTCAACTTAAGTTGAAAGTTTTTCACCTCCAAAAAGAGGGAGCCCAGACTAAAAAGCGTAGGCCTAAATTGGAGTATGTGTTTTGTGTCTCAAATCACATCATATCCCCCAACAGACTGTACAATTTTGATAGAGGAGACTAGGACATGAAGCCTACATTCTATCACTGACACACAGGAGACTTGTTTGACTCTGGATCTTCTTCTTCTTCTGTTGAGAGTCCATCTGGTCTTGGGAGGAACGGTTAGCATGCTAATGACTGTACTTAATGTAGAAGCATGAACACAATCAACCACCAAACACTCCACCGTAATCACCCGAAAATCACGAGGTCTGTGACGGCCCACAGAAGCTCAGAATATAAATCTGTGTGTGTGTGTGTGTGTGTGTGTGTGTGTGTGTGTGTGTGTGTGTGTGTGTGTGTGTGTGTGTGTGTGTGTGTGTGTGTGTGTGTGTGTATGTGTGTGTGCGTATGCGTGTGTGTATCTGTGTCTGCGTGTGTGTGTGATATTCTGATTATCTCTCCACTCTGTGTGTTTTGTGTAAGTGAGGGCAATTTACACACCTTTATGAGGTCTAAATGAGTGAGTAAGAGCAACGCAATCAGTTCTGGACACTTAGTAAAGCAATTTACAATGCGACACACACTATGTCTTGCAAAATCACCACGTTAAATATTACAATGTGATTTGGCAAGACAGTGTCACAGTCTGTGTAACAGTATTTTGTTATTTTCTAGCCTAAAGCTTTATTTGATTTCAGGAGGTGGTGGGGTGGAGTATATCTCCTTGGATTGTCCAGAGAGCTTCTGTATATAGACCCCACCTGGCTGTAGACTGTTTGAGTGTTTCAGATCAGATTAACAGTCTGCTTTCAGCAATCTGGGGTCGAAAACCTCTGACGTTCATCCGTCTTCATGCCGTCGACACCTCAGGAATGTAGTGGGCTGACGTTCGATGAAACCCCTGTGCCACTCCCCTCAGGGAGCTCAGTCCAAAATGAGGAATGTCCATGTGTTTATTTACTAGGGGTCTGCAGACTAATGATAGTGGTTGGGCGTAAGGTGACGTTGCAAGGACGTCAAGGGAATGTTTTTCGCCGTGAACTCATCTCGTCTGGGGATAAATACGCTCTCAGCCTCGGTAGATCCGTCACAGTGTTCATATAGGCAGGAACAGAAAAGATACAGAATCACATAACTGCGCCACTGTAGAAGTGCATAGGGCTCTGGTCTAAAGTAGTGCACTATATAGGGAATAGGGTGCCATATGGCCCTGGTCTAAAGTAGTGCACTATATAGGGAATAGGGTGCCATAGGGCTCTGGTCTAAAGTAGTGCACTATATAGGGAATAGGATGCCATATGGGACGTAACGTGCATCACGAACAGTAAATGTGTTCTTGTAGTACAGACTGAAATTGTATTGTATTTGTAGTATTGTATTGTATTTTTAATACTTTTACATCCCCTTTTTATAAAATTTGATAGTAATATAGCACACAGTAAATTCCCTCGTGATAAAAATAAATACAAATTAACACAAGAGTGTTAAATCAACGCTGAAAGCGTGGAGTCTGTGGACACATATAGACACCGGAACAGTGTTAAATTAACGCTGAAAGCGTGGAGTCTGTGGACACATATAGACACCGGAACAGTGTTAAATCAACGCTGAAAGCGTGGAGTCTGTGGACACATATAGACACCGGAACAGTGTTAAATTAACGCTGAAAGCGTGGAGTCTGTGGACACATATAGACACCGGAACAGTGTTAAATCAACGCTGAAAGCGTGGAGTCTGTGGACACATATAGACACCGGAACAGTGTTAAATCAACGCTGAAAGCGTGGAGTCTGTGGACACATATAGACACCGGAACAGTGTTAAATCAACGCTGAAAGCGTGGAGTCTGTGGACACATATAGACACCGGAACAGTGTTAAATTAACGCTGAAAGCGTGGAGTCTGTGGACACTAGACACCGGAACAGTGTTAAATTAACGCTGAAAGCGTGGAGTCTGTGGACACATATAGACACCGGAACAGTGTTAAATCAACGCTGAAAGCGTGGAGTCTGTGGACACATATAGACACCGGAACAGTGTTAAATCAACGCTGAAAGCGTGGAGTCTGTGGACACATATAGACACCGGAACAGTGTTAAATCAACGCTGAAAGCGTGGAGTCTGTGGACACATATAGACACCGGAACAGTGTTAAATTAACACGCTGCTTAGTGTAAAGCCTTATTCAAATATTTCGGAGACTGCCTTGCCTTTCAACTTACCACCCAGAAGTATTTGCTACTGATAGACACATGGCAGTTGCATTCATTCATTTTCGGTCCTGTGGACTTCCCCAAGTGACATCCTAATCAAAATATGTTATAATACATTTATATTTAACACAATACTATACATATATCATTGTGGAGGGCCTAGTTTTACCCTAATACAGGAGCCTGAACAACATACATAGGGCTGGAGTATTGGGCGGGCCTTAGGGGCCTGGCCTCCCTACCGTACCTCCTTGCCCATCCAAATCAATATTGAAATATTGATCCTTTATTTGACCGAGACGCGCTATGACAGAAAGATGCATCGAACTCAGTTAAAGCATCCGGGTGAGCAAAACAGCCCTATCTGTCTCAGTATGTGTAAACCATGAATCTGATGCTGTCTGGAACATAAGAGTATGGCATGGCTTACTCTTTCTGCACAGACAGCATTAGATACAGTTGAAGTCGGAAGTTTACATACAGTTAGGTTGGAGTCATTAAAACTCGTTTTTCAACCACTCCACATGTCTTGTTAACACACTATTGATTTGGTAAGTTGGTTAGAACATCTACTTTCTGCATGACACAATACATGTTTCCAACAATTGTTGACAGACACATTATTTCACTTATAATTCACTGTATCACCATTCCAGTGGGTCAGAAGTTTACATACACTAAGTTGACTGTGCCTTTAAACAGCCTGGAAAATTCCAGAAAATTATGTCATGGCTTTAGAAGCATCTAATAGGCTAATTTACATCATTTGATTCAATTGGAAGTGTACCTGTGGATGTATTTCAAGGCCTACCTTCAAACTCAGTGCCTCTTTGCTTGACATCATGGGAAAATCAAAATAAATCAGCCAAGACCTCAGAAAAACAATTGTAGACCTCAACAAGTCTGGTTCACCTTTGGGAGAAATTTCCAAATGCCTGAAGGTACCACGTTCATCTGTACAAACAATAGTACGCAAGTATAAACACCATGCGACCACGCAGCCGTCTTACTGCTCAGGAAGGAGAAGCGTTCTGTCTCCTAGAGATGAACGTACTTTGGTGCGAAAAGTGCAAATCAATCCCAGAACAACAGCAAAGGACCTTGTGAAGATGCTTTAGGAAACAGGTACAAAAGTATCTACATCCACAGTAAAACAAGTCCAATATCGACATAACCTGAAAGGCCGCTTAGCAAGGAAGAAGTCACTGTTCCAAAACCGCCATAAAAAAGACAGACTACGGTTTGCAACTGCACATTGGGACAAAGATTGTACTTTTTGGAGAAATGTCAGCTGGTCTGATGAAACAGAAATAGAACTGTTTGGCCATAATGACCATCATTATGTTTGGAGGAAAAAGGGGGACACTTGCAATCCGAAAACACCATCCCAACCGTGAAGCACGGTGGTGGCAGAATCATGTTGTGGGGGTGAAAATAAGATTTTGTTCTTAACTGACTTGCCTAGTTAAATAAAGGTAATAAAAATATCCAGCCGAGGTTGTTTAAGGACAGCGGGAGGGTCAACACCGTGTGGGGTCAAAATGACCCAAGGACAGTGGGAGGGTCAACACTGTGTGGGGTCAAAATGACCCAAGGACAGCAGGGGGGTTCAACACTGTGTGGGGTCAAAATGACCCAAGGACAGCGGGGGGTCAACACTGTGTGGGTTCAAAATGACCCGAGGACAGACGGGAGGGTTAAGGACAACAAAGTCAAGGTATTGGAGTGGCCATCACAAAGCCCTGACCTCAAGCCTATAAAAAATGTGTGGGCATAACTGAAAAAGTGTATGCGAGCAAGGAGGCCTACAAACCTGACTCAGTTACACCAGCTCTGTCAGGCAGAATGGGCCAAAATTCACAAAACTTAATGTGGGAAGCTTGTGGAAGGCTACCCGAAATGTTTGACCTAAGTTCAACAATTTAAAGGCAATGCTACCAAATACTAATTGGGTGTATGTAAACTTCTGACCTACTGGGAATGTGATGAAGGAAATAAAAGCTGAAATAAATCATTCTCACTACTATTACTCTGACATCTCACATTCTTAAAAAAAAGTGGTGATCCTAACTGACCTAAGACAGGGATTAACTAGGATGAAATGTCAGGAATTGTGAAAAACTGAGTTTAAATGTATTTGTGTCACGCCCTGACCATAGAGAGCGTTTTATTCTCTATGTTGGTTAGGTCGGGGTGTGACTAGGGTGGGTCATCTAGGTGATTTATATTTCTATGTTGGCCTGGTATGGTTCCCAATCAGAGGCAGCTGTTTATCGTTGTCTCTGATTAGGGATCATATTTTGGCAGCCATTTCCCCTTTGTGTTTTGTGGGATCTTGTCTCGGTATAGTTGCCTTCGAGCACTACTTTTGAGCTTCATGGTTCGGTTTACGCTTTATTGTTTTTGTCTTTGAGTTTCTCTTCCTAAAATAAAGAGGATTGAAATATAGCACGCTGCATCTTGGTCCACTCCTTATAACGATCGTGACAATTTGGCTAAGGTGTATGTAAACTTCCGACTTCAACTGTACATAACCTACATATAGAGGGGTGCTGTTTCGCTCCCTCGGATGCGTTCTCCGTTGATAGTAGTCTTAACAGAGATGAAAGGCAAAGCGAGAGGGCTCACACTCGCCAAAATCTGTCCAGTGTAAGCCAGTAGAATATAAAATGTTGCATCAAGAAGACGGGGAAGGTGGTGAGGTGAAGATATCTCCATATGGTCTCTCTCCAGAATGACTGCATATGTAGGAAGTTATGTCTCACCACATACACTACACCACTAATTTCTTCTTCGCCTCTCACAAGTCAGCAAAGTTTTTTTTTTTTTTTTTTTTTTACATACATTGTGAATTATATTTCTTTCAGTATTTGAAAATCTTTCCAACACTCCCGGCCTCGATAATCACACGCCTCGGTGTGAAATAGCAAAATATCATAATTAAATCACACCACTCGCCACTCACTGATTAGCACATATATCCAGTGGAAACACCATAATAAACAGCTTTCTGTCCCGAACTCAGAGGTGCAGGAAACTTTGAGAGCACGGAATAGGCTAATTGATACAATTTTGCAAGTTCGTTAGCGACAGTTTCGGGTCAGACCCTGTCATTATTTGATAAAATGTTGAACTTCACTAGCAATAGCTCAAGTCAAGACATATATGAAAGAGGGCAGACAGGTGGAGAAGATAGATTAATGTGATTGAAAGAAGCAGAATTTATCAGGATATTTTCTACTGTTTCTATTTGTTGCCTTTAGGCCAATGCATATTACTTAGTTGATGATGGCCTACTCACCATACCTTTAGCCTTTAGGTAAAACAAATATATATTTTTTTTTTTTGGGGGGGGGGTGGCTTGCCTGTTTTTCAATGTTTATAATTTTACTTCAGATTTTTATGATTAACCATGTGACAATGATTTTCCAGAAGTAAAACTTTATTATTGAAATGAAATGAGAATATAAAAATAGTCATAACTGGCATGCAGATCAGTAGAAATGGTATGATAAATTGTAAGCTTCCCTAAATTCAAACTCATGAGCTGCTAATTGTCTTTACTATTATATCCATTTTAAAAAATGCACAAGCGCGTGCACATATAGGAGGTCCATGGAAAAAACGGGCCAACCAATGGAAATCAAATGCCCATTCAGCTGATTCTGCTCATACACATCACTGTGAACCAAAACCACACCCATCATTACATTTCCCAGCATTCTCTATTGCATGTTGATATTTACAATATTTTTTTTCAATATCTATATTTGATTGATTAATATTATGCTACACAAACATGAGTAACATATATTTTTCTAAACTAATCCAATCAGTTAGTTGGATTTTTTTGCACGAGTTACTAAAATGTTTGTTACAGTTTAAATGCCTGGTAGTCTCCCCACAATCATTTTAACCCAGGCACAGATTCTGCATGTAGATTGCAGGTGACTACAAATGCCAGCTTCCTTACATCATAACTCTGGCCAGGTTCCAATAGGAATTACACACCACTTTGCAAGACATAATAATGTGACATGCAAGTAGGGTTATGGAATTCTGGTGACGTTCCTGAAGTTCCCAGCTTCTCCAGAAATCCTGTTTGGAAAGTTTTTGGGAAAAGTCAATGGAAGTCTGCAACCCTACTTGCAGGCCTGGTGTAGCCTGAGGTATGAACTGGGGTAAAAATGTGCATTAATAACAAAAGGTAGAAAGGATGGTCTACAGGGTACATCTACAGTGACAAGTGTTTGTTCCCATTTAGGAACAAATCTCAACCTTTTTTCCTGAAAGTGTAATACAATGGCTTGAAACTCCTGGTTTACAGGCCACATCAGGCCTACAAGTCACATTATGCTGGCTTGCAAGATGATGTGTAATTCCTATCGGGATCCAACCAGTTTGGGCTATATTCAACTTTTATTTGTTTAATTTGTTTGTTCATTTACATTCAGTATTGATTTAATGCTGTGTTATTTATTATTTTTTTGTTGTTACAATGGAGAATTTCAGTGTTCTCAATGTCAAACCACAAATAATTATGGCAACGTTTATTTTGTGTATTTTTCTATATTTTTTCTCCTCTATTCCTCATTATGCCATGGCGGTGAGACCTCAAACTAACTAGAGTGTAATGAAGCACTGATAATTAATCCGGTGCGTGTGTTGTGCAGTCCAACTAACTCTGGTAGGGACTGGCAATGTGTTCCAATCAGCCAGGAGGGTAGGATTTTTCTGGGCAGACTTAAGACTAAAATCCCTCTCCTCTCTCAGAAGCATTCATAAAGCCCCAATGCTCTCGGCCGGTGTGTTTGATATGTATGCAACCTCCACGCACGCGCGAGCACGCACACACACACACACAAACACACACACACTCTTTGATGTGTATGCCACTTCT
This sequence comes from Oncorhynchus tshawytscha, assembly GCF_018296145.1. Classification (NCBI taxonomy): domain Eukaryota; kingdom Metazoa; phylum Chordata; class Actinopteri; order Salmoniformes; family Salmonidae; genus Oncorhynchus; species Oncorhynchus tshawytscha. Next base: position 26,449,596 of record NC_056452.1, on the reverse strand, counting down.
TCTAATGTACCATGACAGTGTGTGGGCGAACAGCACGGTCCCTGTCACTCTGTCCTCTAACTATGCTTCCATCTCTATGCAAAACCTCAGGCCTGACACTCAGAGGACTCCCAAGAGACCGCCACACACACACACACACACTTTTGTGTCCATTTCAAAATGTCAGTGGCGCACAACAAAAATATGAAAGCATCAGATCCTAAAGGCTTCAATGAAAGATGACTATTGGTTTAACAGCTGTCAAATATACAGCTTCAGGTCTCTGTGCACTGAGAGACTTCAGAATTCACAGATTTAAATCGCTCTTGAAGTTGAGTCCTTTGCCTTGTGTTATCCTAAAGCCCCTCCTGTATGTGTTCTCCTTTCTAGTTATTTCAAGCAGTTGTCTGATCTCTTGGGTGTGTCGGTGTGTGTGTGTCTGTATCTGTGTGTGTTGCATCAGTTGCACACTGAGTATTGAGTCATGGCTGTGATTTTATTTAGCAGCAAACTGTTGCCTTGGTAAAAGTTTGTCCTTCAAATAAGCTTTTAGGAAAATGTGTCCCAGTCAACCAGCCCACCCACTCATCTCCTCAGCTAGAAAGTCAGTGGACAAGAATACAAAGTCTGAGCAGTCTCTTGATTCAGGTCTCCTGTCTATCTCTATCTTCCTCTTCATCTCTCTCTCCCTCCTCTCTCTCCCTCCTCTCTCTCTCGCCTCTCTCTCTCTCTCTCTCTCTCTTTCTCTCTCTCTTTCTCTCTCTCTCTCTTGCCTTCTCTCTCTCTCTCTCTCGCCTTCTCTCTCTCTCTCTCTCGCATTCTCTCTCTCCCTCACCTTCTCTCTCTCCCCCTCCTTCCTTCCCTTTCCTTCCTTCCTTCCTTCTCTCTCTCCATCCTTCTCGCTCGCTCTCTCTTTCTTTCTCTTTCTATAATTCCCTGCAAGCATGATGCAACAGCTAGAAACACATACAGCACATCTCCAGACATCTGTATGAACTGATTCCACAAACAAGTTATTAAAAGTGAAAAGCCACAGCTTTGGACCAAGATCAGTTTGTTAAGGCTGTTGCAGAGCGTTTTACATTGTCCATAAACAGGTCAATGTTCTCTTCATGGGCTGCTCTACATGGACTAGAATAGAACCCACAGCAACTCAAGTATCCTGTATATATTTTATGTCAGTGCTTGGCTGAATACACGGATTGGCTGGTACAATTTATGGGTACAAACTTCTATGACGGAGAATAAAGTAATTGCAAACTCATGGCAAAAAAAGGAGAAGTTAATGATCTGTATTAGTTTTTAATCACAGATTTATTAAGACTCTCTGGCCAATCAGGGACATTAATTGATCAATTAAAGGAAGCAACAGCAACCTCGAAGATGGGAGTTGTACATCCCCGGCCTAAATAATTGTCATTGACAACCAAGGTTTGATTGCTGCAAAATGCTGGCCAATTTGCTGTGTGTGTGTCACGGTCGTCATAATGAGGAGACCAAGGCGCAGCATGGTAAGCGTACGTACTTCTTTAATGAAAGAACAAACAGCGATGCTAATATGGCTAGTGCAGACAGGCAACTAAACATAGAATAACAACCCACAAAATAACCAAGGAATATGGCTACCTAAATATGGTTCCCAATCAGAGACAACGATAAACAGCTGCCTCTGATTGAGAACCAATCCAGGCAACCATAGACATATAAACAACTAAACTAGACAAACCCCTAGACATACAAAACCCCCTAGACAATACAAAAACACAACAAACCACCCTTGTCACACCCTGACCTACCCAACATAATAAAGAAAACAATGATAACTAAGGTCAGGGCGTGGCAGTGTGTTTATTGTCCTAAGGCACAATCAACCCAAACCAATGTCTAAAAGTTGTATCTGTTTTACAATTTAGTTTATGACTGAGAATGTGAAATAAATTACCGTCTCCACACATGAATACTTAATGGAGTGATATGAAGTTCTCCCATTTATCATGGCGAGGAGCATATTCATTACCCATAGTCTAAGTTGAAATGTCATTTGAACGATATGAAAATGCATGTGTTGCGATGGTGCTTAAAGATTGCAGTGCTGCAAAATCAACTATTTGAAAAATCAGCCGTAGAAATAAAGACCTCATCTCAACATCTATATACAGAGGTATGGCGACACCCCTTCAAATGAGTGGATTCGGATATTTCAGCCACACCCTTTACTGAAACGAGTGATGAATCACGCTTCACCATCTGGCCGTCCGACTGACTAATCTGGGTCTGGCGGAGTCCAGGAGAACGCTACCTGCCCCAATGCATAGTGCCAACTGTAAGGTTTGGTGGAGGATCATTAATGGTCTGGGGCTGTTTTTCATGGTTCGGGCTAGGCACTTAAGTTCCAGTGAAGGGAAATCTTAATGCTAAAGCATACAACCACATTCTAGATGATTCTGTTTCCAACTTGGCAACAGTTTGAGGAAGACCCTTTCCTGTTTCAGCATGACAATGCCCACATGTACTAAGCGAGGTTCATACAGAAATGGTTTGTAGAGATCGATGTGGAAGAACTTGACTGGCTTGCACATAACTCTGACCTCAACCCCATCAAACACCTTTGGGAGGAATTGGACCACAGACTGTTAGCCAGGCCTAATCACCCAACATCAGTGCCCAAACTCACTAATGCTCGAGGCTGAATAGAAGAAACATCTAGTAGAAAGATTTCCCAGAAGACCGGAAGCTGTAATAGCAGCAAAGGGACCATCTCCATATTAATGTTCATGATGCTAATGCAGCATAATTTAATATAAGATTGTGAATAACTGATGAAATCATAACAGCTGTGGAAATAAGACAGTCAACTCTCATTAAGTCTGATCCCTCAGTATCAGATGAATCACTGGAGGATGTAACAACTGTGTTTATCACATCGAGTCACTGTTGAGTTCAACATGATCTGTTCAAATGACCGTTTGTTATTTTACTATGAGGAGGGGAATGTGTGACTGTTGTAAGCTCAGCAAAAAAAGAAAAGTCCTCTCACTGTCAACTGCATTTATTTTCAGAAAACTTAACATGTGTAAATATTTGTATGAACATAACAAGATTCAACAACTGAGACATAAATTGAACATGTTCCACAGACATGTGACTAACAGAAAATGTGTCCATGAACAAAGGGGGGGGGGGGACAAAAGTAACAGTCAGTATCTGGTGTGACCAACAGCTGCATTAAGTACTGCAGTGCATCTCCTCCTCATGGACTGCACCAGATTTTCCAGTTCTTGCTGTGAGATGTTACCTCACTCTTCCACCAAGGCACCTGCAAGTTCTCGGTCATGCCTGGGGGGAATGGCCCTAGCTCTCACCCTCCGATCCAACAGGTCTCAGACGTGCTCAATGGGATTGAGATCCGGGCTCTTTGTGACAGAACACTGACATTCCTGTCTTGCAGGAAATCACGCACAGAACGAGCAGTATGGCTGGTGGCATTGACATGCTGGAGGGTCATGTCAGGATGAGCCTGCAAGAAGGGTAACTCATGAGGGAGGAGGATGTCTTCCCTGTAACGCACAGCTCTGAGATTGCATGCAATGACAACAAGCTCAGTCCGATGATGCTGTGACACACCACCCCAGACCATGACGGACCCTCCACCTCCAAATCAATCACGCTCCAGAATACAGGCCTCGGTGTAACGCTCATTCCTTTGGCAATAAACGCGAATCCTACCATCACCCCTGGTGAGACAAAACCGCGACTCGTCAGTGAAGAGCACTTTTTGCACGTCCTGTCTGGTCCAGCAATGGTGGATTTTTGACCATAGGCGACGTTGTTTGCCTGGAGATATCTGGTGATGATCTGCCTTACAACAAGCCTACAAGTCCTCAGTCCAGCCTCTCTCGGCCTATTGCGGACAGTCTGACCACTGATGGAGGGATTGTGCGTTCCTGGTGTAACTCGGTCAGTTGTTGTTGCCATCCTGTACCTGTCCCGCAGGTATGATGTTCGGATGTACCGATCCTGTGGAGGTGTTGTTACATGTGGTCTGCCACTGCGAGGACGATCAGCTGTCCGTCCTGTCACCCTGCAGCGCTGTCTTAGGCGTCTCACAGTACGGACATTGCAATTTAAATCAAATCAAATTTTATTTGTCACATACACATGGTTAGCAGGTGTTAATGCGAATGTAGCGAAATGCTTGTGCTTCGAGTTCCGACAATGCAGTAATAACCAACGAGTAATCTAACCTAACAATTACACAACTAATACCTTATACACACAAGTGTAAAGGGATAAAGAATAAGTACATACAGATATATGAATGAGTGATGGTACAGAACGGCACAGGCAAGATGCAGTAGATGGTATAGAGTAAAGTATATACATATGAGATGAGTAATGTATGTAAACATTATATTAAGTGGCGTTGTTTAAAGTGGCTACTGATACATTTATTACATCAATTTCTCATTATTAAAGTGGCAAGAGATGAGTCAGTATGTTGGCAGCAGCCACTCAATGATAGTGATGGCTGTTTAACAGTCTGATGGCCTTGAGATAGAAGCTGTTTTTCAGTCTCTCGGTCCCTGCTTTGATGCACCTGTACTGACCTCGCCTTCTGGATGATAGTGGGGTGAACAGGCAGTGGCTCGGGTGGTTGTTGTCCTTGAGGGTAGGTAGTTTGCCCCCGGTGAAGCGTTGTGCAGACCTCACTAACCTCTGTAGAGCCTTACGGTTGTGGGCGGAGCAGTTGACGTACCAGGCGGTGATACAGCCCGACAGGATGGTCTCGATTGTGCATCTTTAGAAGTTTGTGAGTGCTTTTGGTGACAAGCCGAATTTCTTCAGCCTCCTGAGGTTGAAGAGGCACTGCTGTGCCTTCTTCACAACGCTGTCTGTGTGGGTGGACCAATTCAGTCTGTCCGTTATGTGTACGCAGAGGAACTTAAAACTTTCCACCTTCTCCACTACTGTACCGTCGATGTGGATAGGGGGCTGCTCCCTCTGCTGTTTCCTGAAGTCCACAATCATCTCCTTTGTTTTGTTGACGTTGAGTGTGAGGATATTTTCCTGACACCACACTCCGAGGGCCCTCACCTCCTCCCTGTAGGCCGTCTCGTCGTTGTTGGTAATCAAGCCTACCACTGTAGTGTCATCCGCAAACTTGATGATTGAGTTGGAGGCGTGCATGTGCACGCAGTCGTGGGTGAACAGGGAGTACAGGAGACGGCTCAGAACGCACCCTTGTGGAGCCCCATTGTTGAGGATCAGCGGGGTGGAGATGTTGTTACCTACCCTCAGGAAGTCCAGTACCCAGTTGCACAGGGCAGGGTCGAGACCCAGGGTTTCGAGCTTGATAATGAGTTTGGAGGGTACTATGGTGTTAAATGCTGAGCTGTAGTCGATGAACAGCATTCTCACATAGGTATTCCTCTTGTCCAGATGGGTTAGGGCAGTGTGCAGTGTGGCTGCGATTGCGTCGTCTGTGGACCTATTGGGGCGGTAAGCAAATTGGAGTGGGTCAAGGGTGTCAGGTAGGGTGGAGGTGATATGGTCCTTGACTAGTCTCTCAAAGCACTTCATGATGACGGAAGTGAGTGCTACGGGGCAGTATTCGTTTAGCTCAGTTACCTTGGCTTTCTTGGGAACAGGAACAATGGTGGCCCTCTTGAAGCATGTGGGAACAGCAGACTGTGATAAGGATTGATTGAATATGTCCGTAAACACACCAGCCAGCTGGTCTGCGCATGCTCTGAGGACGCGGCTGGGGATGCTGTCTGGGCCTGCAGCCTTGCGAGGGTTAACACGTTTAAATGTCTTACTCACGTCCGCTGCAGTGAAGTAGATTCTGCAGGTTTTGGTAGCAGGTCGTGTCAGTGGCACTGCTAATTGAGAATGGTTGACTAAGTCAGTTGTTGTCAGTTCTCTCCTCAGCTGTTCCAGAGCTAGTACACCTGATTCAACTTTTTAATAAACACAATAATAAAACCTTTTGAATTTAACAATATAATACAGCTATTAAAACAGAAAAAATTACCTTTTATGGTTCTACAAAGAATCTGTGAGATTGAGAAAGGTTATTTACAGCACCAAAAATGGTTCCGCTGATTTGACTCTATATAAAACCTTTTTTTTGTGCGTTTAGCTGAATCAAACACAGTGACGTCTTACCAGGTAACCGTACAGAACTGAATGTTTTCCAAAAATATACACACTGTAATTTGAGTCAATTGGCTCTCCAGACAGACATTTAGATGACTACTGCCTAAATGCTTTGGTTATTAGCCAGCTAACTGATCAGGTGTCGGCAGCTGATGAAGTCACCACAGGCCATGTGTGTGTTATCTGTGACTTAAAGAAAGTACAGACAAACAGAGGTCTTAAATCCTCACAGAATTCTCCTCTATCCCTGGACTAATAGGGAAAATGACATGACGTAATGACATGACGTAATGCCTGTTATTAACATTATTAACCTAACACAACCTCCTCCTTTATGAATTATTATTTTTTTTTTTACGGTAGAGGTTGGGTTAGCTGTCTGTCCTGAGGTGTAAACTGGGACGGTTGGGTTAGCTGTCTGTCCTGAGGTGTAAACTGGGACGGTTGGGTTAGCTGTCTGTCCTGAGGTATAAACTGGGATGGTTGGGATAGCTGTCTGTCCTGAGGTATAAACTGGGATGGTTGGGTTAGCTGTCTGTCCTGAGGTGTAAACTGGGATGGTTGGGTTAGCTGTCTGTCCTGAGGTGTAAACTGGGATGGTTGGGATAGCTGTCTGTCCTGAGGTGTAAACTGGGACGGTTGGGTTAGCTGTCTGTCCTGAGGTGTAAACTGGGACGGTTGGGATAGCTGTCTGTCCTGAGGTATAAACTGGGATGGTTGGGATAGCTGTCTGTCCTGAGGTGTAAACTGGGATGGTTGGGATAGCTGTCTGTCCTGAGGTATAAACTGGGATGGTTGGGATAGCTGTCTGTCCTGAGGTGTAAACTGGGATGGTTGGGTTAGCTGTCTGTCCTGAGGTGTAAACTGGGACAGTTGGGATAGCTGTCTGTCCTGAGGTGTAAACTGGGATGGTTGGGATAGCTGTCTGTCCTGAGGTGTAAACTGGGACGGTTGGGATAGCTGTCTGTTCTGAGGTGTAAACTGGGATGGTTGGGATAGCTGTCTGTCCTGAGGTGTAAACTGGGATGGTTGGGATAGCTGTCTGTCCTGAGGTGTAAACTGGGACGGTTGGGTTAGCTGTCTGTCCTGAGGTGTAAACTGGGATGGTTGGGATAGCTGTCTGTCCTGAGGTGTAAACTGGGACGGTTGGGTTAGCTGTCTGTCCTGAGGTATAAACTGGGATGGTTGGGATAGCTGTCTGTCCTGAGGTGTAAACTGGGATGGTTGGGATAGCTGTCTGTCCTGAGGTGTAAACTGGGATGGTTGGGATAGCTGTCTGTCCTGAGGTGTAAACTGGGATGGTTGGGATAGCTGTCTGTCCTGAGGTGTAAACTGGGACGGTTGGGTTAGCTGTCTGTCCTGAGGTATAAACTGGGACGGTTGGGTTAGCTGTCTGTACTGAGGTATAAACTGGGATGGTTGGGTTAGCTGTCTGTACTGAGGTATAAACTGGGATGGTTGGGATAGCTGTCTGTCCTGAGGTGTAAACTGGGACGGTTGGGTTAGCTGTCTGTCCTGAGGTATAAACTGGGACGGTTGGGTTAGCTGTCTGTACTGAGGTATAAACTGGGATGGTTGGGTTAGCTGTCTGTACTGAGGTATAAACTGGGATGGTTGGGTTAGCTGTCTGTCCTGAGGTATAAACTGGGATGGTTGGGATAGCTGTCTGTCCTGAGGTGTAAACTGGGACGGTTGGGTTAGCTGTCTGTCCTGAGGTATAAACTGGGACGGTTGGGTTAGCTGTCTGTACTGAGGTATAAACTGGGATGGTTGGGATAGCTGTCTGTCCTGAGGTGTAAACTGGGACGGTTGGGTTAGCTGTCTGTCCTGAGGTGTAAACTGGGACGGTTGGGTTAGCTGTCTGTCCTGAGGTGTAAACTGGGATGGTTGGGATAGCTGTCTGTCCTGAGGTGTAAACTGGGATGGTTGGGTTAGCTGTCTGTCCTGAGGTGTAAACTGGGACGGTTGGGTTAGCCTGCTGTCTGTTCTGAGGTGTAAACTGGGACGGTTGGGTTAGCCTGCTGTCTGTACTGAGGTATAAACTGGGACGGTTGGGTTAGCCTGCTGTCTGTACTGAGGTATAAACTGGGACGGTTGGGTTAGCTGTCTGTACTGAGGTATAAACTGGGACGGTTGGGTTAGCTGTCTGTCCTGAGGTGTAAACTGGGATGGTTGGGTTAGCTGTCTGTCCTGAGGTGTAAACTGGGATGGTTGGGTTAGCTGTCTGTCCTGAGGTGTAAACTGGGATGGTTGGGTTAGCTGTCTGTCCTGAGGTGTAAACTGGGACGGTTGGGTTAGCTGTCTGTCCTGAGGTGTAAACTGGGACAGTTGGGTTAGCTGTCTGTCCTGAGGTGTAAACTGGGACGGTTGGGTTAGCCTGCTGTCTGTTCTGAGGTGTAAACTGGGACAGTTGGGTTAGCTGTCTGTCCTGAGGTGTAAACTGGGATGGTTGGAATAGCCTGCTGTCTGTTCTGAGGTGTAAACTGGGACGGTTGGGTTAGCTGTCTGTCCTGAGGTGTAAACTGGGATGGTTGGAATAGCCTGCTGTCTGTTCTGAGGTGTAAACTGGGACGGTTGGGTTAGCTGTCTGTCCTGAGGTGTAAACTGGGACGGTTGGGTTAGCTGTCTGTCCTGAGGTGTAAACTGTTGGGTTAGCTGTCTGTTCTGAGGTGTAAACTGGGACGGTTGGGTTAGCTGTCTGTTCTGAGGTGTAAACTGGGATGGTTGGGTTAGCTGTCTGTCCTGAGGTGTAAACTGGGATGGTTGGGATAGCTGTCTGTCCTGAGGTGTAAACTGGGACGGTTGGGTTAGCTGTCTGTCCTGAGGTGTAAACTGGGATGGTTGGGTTAGCTGTCTGTCCTGAGGTGTAAACTGGGATGGTTGGGTTAGCTGTCTGTCCTGAGGTGTAAACTGGGACGGTTGTGTTAGCTGTCTTTCCTGAGGTATAAACTGGGACGGTTGGGTTAGCTGTCTGTACTGAGGTATAAACTGGGACGGTTGGGTTAGCTGTCTGTCCTGAGGTGTAAACTGGGACAGTTGGGTTAGCTGTCTGTCCTGAGGTGTAAACTGGGATGGTTGGGTTAGCTGTCTGTCCTGAGGTGTAAACTGGGACAGTTGGGTTAGCTGTCTGTCCTGACGTGTAAACTGGGACGGTTGGGTTAGCTGTCTGTCCTGAGGTGTAAACTAAGAACCCTGTCCTTGTGATTTTATTTTAAAATTTACATGTTTTATTTATTTAACCTTTATTTAACTAGGCAAGTCAGTTAAGAACAAATTCATATTTACAATGACGGCCTACCAGAAAGCAAAAAACCTCCTGTGGAGACGGGCTGGGATTAAAAAATGAAATCCAAAATAACAATATAGGACAAAATGTATGTGCCTTGGTATATGCAGTTCATCATGCATGGAAAATAACCTTGGTTTATAACCTTGAGATATACTGTCAGCTCTTTGTTGTTTACCTTGTATTTTATCAGGGATATTGATTGACAGTACCTGTAGAATCTTCTCTCTCCTGTCACTGTCTTTACAAAACGATACTCCACTGCCCCCTAGTGTTAGCAGATGTCAAGTTTACTTCCTCAATGTTTAGGGAACATATTCACCCATCAATGCTCAAAAGTCTGCCTGCTCAAAGATGTACCATCGCATCATTATTTATCCCGTCTATCACTTGTTCTTTTTCCCCCTCTGTTTGGGTTGTTTGTATTCCAGTCCAAACAGAGGGATGGTGGACAGATAGCAGTTCTGGCTGATAGAAGCTGTTGTTGCCTAGCAGCTCACAGAGGAAGGAACATCTGCACTCTCATTTCATGAGTTACTGGACTGTGTACCGGAGAAATGGGATTTGTTTGGATCTTAAGGGTGGTAAAAATTGTTTTTGAAAATTATAATGTCAAATGTGATGATGACAGCTAATGTGGGCAGTTCTGTTAGCTAAATTGTGAGTAAAAAGATTAGAAAGATGAGAAAAGTCATTTTAAAAGCAGTCACATCGCCACTTACAGACGGTTGTCAAGGTATCAGAACAACAGACAAATAATGACAATTAAATCAGGTAGCCCTTACGTAAATGCAGTTCTCTCTGTGTTAGGTTAAGACTGACTCGATGAAGTACAATATCAGTTGGTTTCACCAGGTGGCGCTGTGGCCTATTTGACACGTGTAGTTGATTGAAGCAATATTCACTCTCCTTTAGATAATAGGAGCTAAGTGTTAACCGTTAAGTAAATTGGAAATAAAATACGGATGACCTTTTACTCGGGCACCTATAGAGGGAAAATGTCAATCAAATAAAGGCATTTATCTCTCTTTTCACCCTTTGTTAGAAGCCACATCAGTAATCAGGTTTTGTGTTGCTCTTAGCTAAACAAGAAGGATAGTAAATGGTCATAGGAGATTATTTAGTTGAGGTAAAATGACTGCTATAGAGACAGTGCCACCTTCTTATAGACATTCCCTGGAAAAAACTTTCTTGGTGACTAAGAAAGTATTTTTTTAAACATCCCACTTTGGGCTGAATGTGTCAATGTGTAGTTCATACATGCATCATCTATGAGCAGAATTACAGTCTTACTTCAATTAGTCACGAAATCCCCCGTTTGAAAGCGACTGTTTCCTTGAAGCTGTGCTGTGTCATTTTCCCTACATTTCCCCCCACGTGGGCAATTCGAGTTCTAGCCAATGAGCTTCAGCTCTAGCAAGAGGCCTGCCCAACGTTATCCACTGAGGTTGCCGGGCAGGCCAAACAGCTCAGTGGACACAGCAGAGAGAGAGAGCGCAATTACATGGTGCTCATATCTGAACATGTGTGCTGTAGGAAGCAATTTTCGGAACCACCTTTGGCTTTTGAGTACGACTTTCAGAACTACTGGAAATGTATTTTTTTTACAAAAGTACCTGAGAATCTCTTTACGACTCACTGATACAAGAACACCAGGTCTGTTTATTGTCATACATTCTCTGTTTCTGCAAAAGGGTTCATGACTAAACTGAGAACCGTTGTGTTCCCGTTCTGCCATTATGTAATGTGGGAAGACCTTTTTGCTTATAATCCTTCTGGTAGGAGCCCGACTCCTGGTGTCAGCTGCAAAAGTTTCCACAGTCAACTTGTCCTGCTGGTGACTTAACCTGGTACATCTCTAACCTGAAATATCACTGCTCTACAGGAAGATTCCTGAGAGAGGACACATTTTCAGTAGATAGACAAGACAGACAAGACAGACCAGACAGACCAGACCAGACCAGACCAGACCAGACCAGACAGACAGACAGACAGACAGACAGACAGACAGACAGACAGACAGACAGACCAGACAGACCAGACCAGACAGACAGACAGACAGACAGACAGACAGACCAGACCAGACCAGACCAGACCAGACAGACAGACAGACCAGACCAGACCAGACCAGACCAGACCAGACCAGACCAGACCAGACAGACCAGACCAGACAGACAGACAGACCAGACAGACCAGACCAGACCAGACCAGACCAGACCAGACCAGACCAGACAGACCAGACCAGACCAGACCAGACCAGAGACCAGACCAGACAGACAGACCAGACAGACCAGACCAGACCAGACCAGACCAGACCAGACCAGACCAGACCCAACAGACCAGACCAGACCAGACAGACAGAGACAGACAGACAGACAGACAGACAGACAGACCAGACCAGACCAGACCAGACCAGACCAGACCAGACCACAGACAGACAGACAGACAGACAGACAGACAGACAGACAGACAGACAGACAGACAGACAGACAGACAGACAGACCAGACCAGACCAGACCAGACCAGACCAGACCAGACCAGACCAGACAGACCAGACAGACAGACAGACAGACAGACAGACAGACAGACAGACAGACAGACAGACAGACAGACACAGACACACTCGTGGCCAAATCTGAGCCGAATGGGAGAAAAGACACAAACAGTCTCCATCCTTCTGTCCACGAGGCTTGGAGCTCTGCCCCGCAAACAGAAAGAAAATGAATGGTGTTTACACAGAGAATACATTGCAGAGATATTTTCAAGGGATGCAGGATGTGTTATGATTTTTATCAGAACATTTCCCTGAGCGGTTTTAGCCTGCAGCAATATTTATCATTACAGACAGCTCATGAGGTAATGAGCTGAGAAAAATAAACTATGAATGTTCTGATGGACAGACTAAACATGTTTAGACTGTAGGCTAACTGAGTGTTCATATGGTCCAAGGATCAGCCAGGATCAGCCAGGATCAGCTGGGATGTGTTACTTTTGGAAGATAAAAATACTAAGAATTTGGTTTGAGTGCCAGACTATTTTTTACATTGAACAATGTTACATCTTTACCTAGCAATACGACACATTGGCTAATGCTGGTACAGAGCAGCCGGCACCCATTAGTCCTTAAGATCTCAGCACACCCTTTTAATTTATGTAACGTTTATGCAACTAGGCAAGTTAGTTCATTAAGAACAAATTCTTATTTACAATGACAGCCTGCACTGGCCAAACCCAGACGATGCTGGGCCAATTGTGCGCCACCCTATGGACTTCCCAATCACAGCCGGTTGTGATATACCCTGGATTTGAACCAGGTTGTCTGTAATGACCCCTCTAGCACTGAGATGCAGTGCCTTGGACCGCTGCGCCACTCGGCAGCCCCTTACATAGCACTCCCCTGTAGTGACCCAGATCCCCATCCCCTTTAGCCCTTCCTGCCCTGATCCTACACAGCAGCAAGCCTCAGTCTAGACCCCCTGGCCCATCTGTCCAGCTTTCGCCACCTTCAACCCTTATATCACCCTTCATCCCTCCATCAAGAGAGTTAATGGTGCCACCAGGCAGTCAGTAGGGAGTTACGTCAAGAGCAGCCAAGGGGATGGGCCACCATCCCGTCGCAACGATCTGCTAGAAGCCCTCATCCTAATCTGCAATGGCATTGTCAACACCGAACCTTTACCCTCTTCATAACCCTGACAATATCAACCCTCAATACCAGAAGCATCCGGTTCCAGAGAGACAACAGACCGTCCTGCGACAAATCTCAAATAACCCGGAAGACATCTAGCTCCTCCAGGAGTGTGGCATCCCATAGAAGGAGAACGAGTGGACCTGGGGGGCTCTGTCTGGTCAGGCTACACCACCACCAGAGCAGATGAGGTCGGCATATTGGTGACCATCCCATACCTCCAACTGAAGTCTAGTAAGTTTGTTGAGAAAGGCTGAATCCTGGTCTTAGACCTCTAGATTCAGGGTTCTCCCCTGAGGGTCATCAATGTGGCCAAGAGAGTGTTCCTCTTCAAACAGCTTCGGTCTCTCCTGCTCAACCCCACCCCAGTCCTGGTGGGGGGAGACATCAACTGTATCCTTCCAGACGAAAACCACAGCTGGCCAAGGAGTGACTGTAGCACACAGGAACTACAATCAATCATCAACGACTTCTCCCTTACAATTTGCCGGTGGCTCCTCCCCTCCAACACCAATGGGGCGATTCCTCCAGTGCTTCCAACTCCAGGATTGACATGTTCTTGCTCTCGCCAGGTCTGAGAATGTGCTCCCTGACAAGCCAAGCGGTGCGCTTCTCAGTCCACAGGATGCTGACTGTGTCCTTAGATTGGGAAGGCCTCGTGAGAGTAGGTAGGAAGACCTGGAGTGTGAATGCCTCTGTCTTTCAGGACCCAGCCGTCAAGCTCTCCTTATCCAGATGCTACCTGAAGTAGAGAACCTTGAAAGAGCTATTTGGTTCCCACAGAGTGGCGAAAAATGGCTAAAGCCAGGACCAAGGGCAACTTCGAGGGAATAGGGCGGAGGAAAGCTAGGAAAAAGAGGGACAGTTTTGAACACCACAACAAGGCCCTCCAACGTCTTAGCCTCCTCCAGTTACAGTGGGGGCACGTGGCCCGAGAGCTGGTCGAAACCAAAGAACACCTTTCCACCCTCTATTGCAGGCCTGGGCAATTCCAGTCCTCGGGGGCCTGATTGGTATCTCATTTTTCTCCCTTTCCCTATTGTGTGTAGATTGATGAGGGAAAAAACATTTGAATTAAATACAGAATAAGGCTGTAACGTAACAAAATGTGTAAAAAGTCAAGGGGTCAAAATTCTTTTTGAATCCAATATTTAGCCAAAATGGGTTGTTTTTAACTCAGCATTCTTTTTGAGTGTATGTGAATATCTGTATGCTGTAGACTATGACAAATAAATCATTTAATCTGCAGGCTAGTTTTATTCATCCATTTATTTGATTTTGTATTTGATACCATTGAGATTAGACAGATATTTTACAAAAGAGATTATCTGACATTGCGGCTCTCACTCTCATCTGGTTTCATTTGCAAAATGCTCTTGAAATGAAGAACCGTCAAATGGTTTTTAACATCGTAATCCTAATATATTTGCAGCCACATTTTTCTTTAAATTCCCACTATGTTGTAGGACGTTTTCTCATGCGCTACTTTTTTGTGTGTTTGTGTGTGTGTGTGTGTGTGTGCGACGTACCATCACGAATGTTAAGATGTTGGTTATCATTCAGAACTACAAAATAACTTTTGATTTGGCCCAAGTACTTATCCCTGTATATTTTTTATAACCTAATGAGTTGTCATTTGACACTTTAAGTGCTAGTGTTGATTTGATCTCTGGATGCCTTGGCTAAGAAACAAATCTTAAGCCAAGGTGACATGCCAAATTTTAGGCCAAGGCAACATGCAAGAGCAGAGACACTGCGGCCGGTAGGAAGAACTTATCTTTGGAATTTCAACTCAAACTGTCCAGTTCCCTGGTGTATATAGAGCTGTCATAGAGATAGATAAATTAATTATCTGATGATTATCAGCATCCAGAGACAAACAATCTGGAACAAAAAAAGCATAGAACGCTCTTGTCTGAGAATAGACAGATCTTAAAGAGAGAACGTAAACAGGAACACATGGAACAGAGATGGTACAGAGACCACACAGCATGTCCTGGATGATGGTAGATATTATAGATTACAATGGAAATTTATTATTCAAAGATTTACTAAAAAGGGATATTTTTAGTAAATGTGCATCTTTTCTAATTTGGTACGGTAATGGGGGTGTGTGAAATAGTATAGGCAGGTATGACTAGGATGACCTGGGGTGGCAGGTAGCCTAGCAGTTAAGGGGTTGGGCCAGTCACCTAAAGGTTGCTGGTTTGAATCCCTAAGCGGACAAAGGGGACAAATCTGCTGATGTGTTCTTGAGCAAGGGACTTAACCCTAGTTGCTCTGGATAAAAGTGTCTGCTAAATCATTTAAATGTTATAGAGAGTTCAGTACTAAGGGTCTATATGAAATAGCATAGACATGAATACGATGACCTATGGAGTGAGTTCAGATCTAAGGGTCTATATGAAATAGCATACACTGTTTTATTTTATCAGTAACTTACTGTATTAATCAACAGTATGATACTGTATAAACTGAAGACAGTAGCTTTCTGTATAATGCACAGTAAATTATCGTACATTTGTTTTACAGCACACTGTGAGACCTTTCTGTAATTTCAACAGTAAAACACTGTAGAATGTACAGTAAAATACCATACACATGTTTTACAGTAATTATAGTAGTAATTAATTATGGTGCATTGTGTAAAAAAGTTGTGGGCAGGGAAGGAATTTCAGGCTCATTATTAGCATATTATAAGATGTGTCTCGTAAGGGGCTATATTTGTTGCACCCGTGAGTGAGTGCTGTACCCCCATAAAATACGGTAATATAGGGTATTTTAGACAATGTACAAACCTTGTCCTTAAACTCTTCAGTGTCTTACTGGCCAGTTGCTGATGGTAGTTTGCTGTAATTCACACTAGTGGGTACATGGTATTGTTGTCTCTCACTCATTCATATTCTTTGGGGGCGTTTCTTGTTGCACCTTGTAACGGTGAGGCTACATTTGTTGCACCTTGTAACGGTGAGGCTACATTTGTTGCACCTTGTAACGGTGAGGCTACATTTGTTGCACCTTGTAACGGTGAGGCTACATTTGTTGCACCTTGTAACGGTGAGGCTACATTTGTTGCACCTTGTAACGGTGAGGCTACATTTGTTGCACCTTGTAACGGTCAGGCTACATTTTTTGCACCTTGTAACGGTGAGGCTACATTTGTTGCACCTTGTAACGGTCAGGCTACATTTGTTGCACCTTGTAACGGTGAGGCTACATTTGTTGCACCTTGTAACGGTGAGGCTACATTTGTTGCACCTTGTAACGGTGAGGCTACATTTGTTGCACCTTGTAACGGTCAGGCTACATTTTTGCACCTTGTAACGGTGAGGCTACATTTGTTGCACCTTGTAACGGTGAGGCTACATTTGTTGCACCTTGTAACGGTGAGGCTACATTTGTTGCACCATGTAACGGTGAGGCTACATTTGTTGCACCTTGTAACGGTGAGGCTACATTTGTTGCACCTTGTAACGGTCAGGCTACATTTGTTGCACCTTGTAACGGTCAGGCTACATTTGTTGCACCTTGTAACGGTCAGGCTACATTTGTTGCACCTTGTAACGGTCAGGCTACATTTGTTGCACCTTGTAACGGTGAGGCTACATTTGTTGCACCTTGTAACGGTCAGGCTACATTTGTTGCACCTTGTAACGGTGAGGCTACATTTGTTGCACCTTGTAACGGTCAGGCTACATTTGTTGCACCTTGTAACGGTGAGGCTACATTTGTTGCACCTTGTAACGGTGAGGCTACATTTGTTGCACCTTGTAACGGTGAGGCTACATTTGTTGCACCTTGTAACAGTGAGGCTACATTTGTTGCACCTTGTAACGGTGAGGCTACATTTGTTGCACCTTGTAACGGTCAGGCTACATTTGTTGCACCTTGTAACGGTCAGGCTACATTTGTTGCACCTTGTAACGGTCAGGCTACATTTGTTGCACCTTGTAACGGTCAGGCTACATTTGTTGCACCTTGTAACGGTCAGGCTACATTTGTTGCACCTTGTAACGGTCAGGCTACATTTGTTGCACCTTGTAACGGTGAGGCTACATTTGTTGCACCTTGTAACGGTGAGGCTACATTTGTTGCACCTTGTAACGGTGAGGCTACATTTGTTGCACCTTGTAACGGTGAGGCTACATTTGTTGCACCTTGTAACGGTGAGGCTACATTTGTTGCACCTTGTAACGGTCAGGCTACATTTGTTGCACCTTGTAACGGTGAGGCTACATTTGTTGCACCTTGTAACGGTGAGGCTACATTTGTTGCACCTTGTAACGGTGAGGCTACATTTGTTGCACCTTGTAACGGTGAGGCTACATTTGTTGCACCTTGTAACGGTGAGGCTACATTTGTTGCACCTTGTAACGGTCAGGCTACATTTGTTGCACCTTGTAACGGTGAGGCTACATTTGTTGCACCTTTTAACGGTGAGGCTACATTTGTTGCACCTTGTAACGGTCAGGCTACATTTGTTGCACCTTGTAACGGTGAGGCTACATTTGTTGCACCTTGTAACGGTCAGGCTACATTTGTTGCACCTTGTAACGGTCAGGCTACATTTGTTGCACCTTGTAACGGTCAGGCTACATTTGTTGCACCTTGTAACGGTCAGGCTACATTTGTTGCACCTTGTAACGGTCAGGCTACATTTGTTGCACCTTGTAACCGTCGACGTATGAAGAAGGTGTGGACCAAAGTGCAGCGTGGTTTTTATTTCAACTGAACACAAAATAAAATAACACAGAGAATGAACAAAAAACAAAACAGTCCTGTCAGGTGCAGAAACACAAAACAGAAAACAACTTCCCACAAAACCCATGTGGGCAAGACCTACCTAAGTATGGTTCTCAATCAGAGACAACGACAGACAGCTGTCCTTGATTGAGAACCATACCCGGCCAAAAACAAAGAAATACAAAAACATAGAAAAAAGAACATAGAATGCCCACCCTAGTCACACCCTGGCTTAACCAAAATATAGAATAAAAAGCCTCTCTATGGCCAGGGTATGACACACCTGTTAGAAAGAGAGCCGATTTTATCCGATTTGCCCTGTAGTCACTGCCGGTTTGGAAGCCATTGTTTAGTGCTCTAGAAATGCGAGTGAAATATATATTTTTAAACTATCAGTTGGTATGCTGTAATATATAATACAAATGTCCATTCATTATAATCCACGTAATAATTATGATTTCCTGTTACTGCAGGATTATTTTCCTGCTGTAGCACACTGGCTCAAATTAAGATCTTACATCTGTAGCTCTGATAGAAGTGGTCCCTGTTCCCCGCAAGGGACTGCTATCGTCAGGTGACCAATGGGTCCTTATGTTTTGTTTAAAGTAAAATACAACAAACATAACCAACATAAACAACATTGTATTTCCACGGCAATGTTCTCCTGTTGTTTGTAAACAGTTTAGTGGTTTAATTACATGTTTTACTGCAGAGTGTGTTTTTATTATTATCATAAATTCTCTGAGAGTCACATTTCATCAGGATAAAGAGACACACTGTCTGAGATCTATGCTAATATATACTGTTTATACTGCCTTGCTCGGTGTGTGTCTGTGTGTGTGTGTGTGTGTGGACATGTTTAACCAGAAGTCCCCACAAGAATAGTAAACACACCAAAATTTGACCAACTCGGGACATTTTGTTAGTCCGAACAAGGTCAAATGCTATTTCTAGGTGGTTTAGGGTTAAGGTTAGAATTAGTGTTAGAATTACGTTAAGGTTCAGGGTTAGGAGCCAGGGTTAGTTTTAGGGTTAGGAGCTAGGGTTCGTTTTAGGGTTAGGAGCTAGGGTTAGGAGCTAGGGTTAGTTTTAGTGTTAGGAGCTAGGGTTAGTTTTAGGGTTAGGAGCTAAGGTTAGTTTTAGGGTTAGGAGCTAGGGTTAGTTTTAGGGTTACGAACTAGGGTTAGTTATAGGGTTAGGAGCTAGGGTTCGTTTTAGGGTTAGGAGCTAAAGTTAGTTTTAGGGATGGGAACTAGGGTTTGTTTTAGGGTTAGGAACTAGGGTTCGCTTTAGGGTTAGGAACTATGGTTAGGAGCTAGAGTGAATTTTAGGGTTAGGAGCTAGGGTTCGTTTTAGGGTTAGGAGCTAGGGTTAGGTTTAGGGTTAGGATCTAGGGTTAGGTTTAAGGTTAGGAGCTAGGGTTAGTTTTAGGGTTAGGATCTAGGGTTAGGTTTAGGGTTGGGATCTAGGGTTAGTTTTAGGGTTAGGATCTAGGGTTAGTTTAGGGTTAGGAGCTAGGGTTAGTTTTAGGTTTAGGATCTAAGGTTAGATTTAAGGTTAGGATCTAGGGTTAGGTTTAAGGTTAGGAGCTAGGGTTAGTTTTAGGGTTAGGATCTAGGCTTAGGTTTAAGGTTAGGAGCTAGGGTTAGTTTTAGGGTTAGGATCTAGGGTTCGTTTTAGGGTTAGGATCTAGGGTTAGTTTTAGGGTTAGGATCTAGGGTTAGTTTTAGGGTTAGGATCTAGGCTTAGGTTTAAAGTAGGGTAAGAGTAAGAGTAAGGGTTAGAGCACGGGTTTAGGGTTAGGGTTAGGATCTAGGGTTAGTTTTAGGGTTAGGATCTAGGGTTAGTTTTAGGGTTAGGATCTAAGGATAGACTTAAGGTTAGGATCTAGGGTTAGGTTTAAGGTTAGGAGCAGGGTTTGTTTTAGGGTTAAGAGCAGAGTTCGTTTTAGGGTTAGGAACTAGTGTTCGCTTTAGGGTTAGGAACTATGATTAGGAGCTAGGGTTAGTTTTAGGGTTAGGATCTAGGGTTAGTTTTAGGGTTAGGATCTAAGGATAGATTTAAGGTTAGGATCTAGGGTTAGGTTTAAGGTTAGGATCTAGGGTTAGTTTTAGGGTTAGGAGCTAGGGTTCGTTTTAGGGTTAGGAGCTAGAGTTAGTTTTAGGGTTAGGAACTAGGGTTCGTTTTAGGGTGAGGAACTAGCGTTCGCTTTAGGGTTAGGAACTATGATTAGGAGCTAGGGTTAGTTTTAAGGTTAGGAGCTAGGGTTAGATTTAGGGTTAGGGTCTAGGGTTAGGTTTAAGGTTAGGAGCTAGGGTTAGTTTTAGGGTTAGGATCTAGGGTTAGTTTTAGGGTTAGGAACTAGGGTTAGTTTTAGGGTTAGGATCTAGGCTTAGGTTTAAGGTTGGGATCTAGGGTTAGTTTTAGGGTTAGGTTTAAGGTTAGGAGCTAGGGTTAGGTTTAGGGTTAGGGTCTAGGGTTAGGTTTAAGGTTAGGAGCTAGGGTTAGTTTTAGGGTTAGGATCTAGGGTTAGGTTTAAGGTTAGGATCTAGGGTTAGTTTTAGGGTTAGGTTTCAGGTTAGGAGCTAGGGTTAGGTTTAGGGTTAGGGTCTAGGGTTAGGTTTAAGGTTAGGAGCTAGGGTTAGGTTTAAGGTTAGGAGCTAGGGTTAGTTTTAGGGTTAGGATCTAGGGTTAGGTTTAAGGTTAGGATCTAGGGTTAGTTTTAGGGTTAGGATCTAGGGTTAGTTTTAAGGCTAGGAGCTAGGGTTAGTTGTAGGGTTAGGATCTAGGGTTAGGTTTAAGGTTAGGAGCTAGGGTTAGTTTTAGGGTTAGGATCTAGGGTTAGGTTTAGGGTTGGGATCTAGGGTTAGTTTTAGGGTTAGGATCTAGGGTTAGGTTTAGGGTTAGGAGCTAGGGTTAGTTTTAGGTTAGGAGGTTAGGGTTAGGATCTAGGGTTAGGTTTAAGGTTAGGAGCTAGGGTTAGTTTTAGGGTTAGGATCTAGGGTTAGGTTTAAGGTTAGGAGCTAGGGTTAGTTTTAGGGTTAGGATCTAGGGTTCGTTTTAGGGTTAGGATCTAGGGTTAGTTTTAGGGTTAGGATCTAGGGTTAGTTTTAGGGTTAGGATCTAGGCTTAGGTTTAAAGTAGGGTAAGAGCTAAGAGTAAGGGTTAGAGCACGGGTTTAGGGTTAGGGTTAGGATCTAGGGTTAGTTTTAGGGTTAGGATCTAGGGTTAGTTTTAGGGTTAGGATCTAAGGAGCTAGACTTAAGGTTAGGATCTAGGGTTAGGTTTAAGGTTAGGAGCAGGGTTCGTTTTAGGGTTAAGAGCAGAGTTCGTTTTAGGGTTAGGAACTAGTGTTCGCTTTAGGGTTAGGAACTATGATTAGGAGCTAGGGTTAGTTTTAGGGTTAGGATCTAGGTTAGTTTTAGGGTTAGGATCTAAGGTTAGATTTAGGTTAGGATCTAGGGTTAGGTTTAAGGTTAGGATCTAGGGTTAGTTTTAGGGTTAGGAGCTAGGTTAGTTTTAGGGTTAGGAGCTAGAGTTAGTTTTAGGGTTAGGAACTAGGGTTCGTTTTAGGGTGAGGAACTAGCGTTCGCTTTAGGGTTAGGAACTATGATTAGGAGCTAGGGTTAGTTTTAAGGTTAGGAGCTAGGGTTAGATTTAGGGTTAGGGTCTAGGGTTAGGTTTAAGGTTAGGAGCTAGGGTTAGTTTTAGGGTTAGGATCTAGGGTTAGTTTTAGGGTTAGGAACTAGGGTTAGTTTTAGGGTTAGGATCTAGGCTTAGGTTTAAGGTTGGGATCTAGGGTTAGTTTTAGGGTTAGGTTTAAGGTTAGGAGCTAGGGTTAGGTTTAGGGTTAGGGTCTAGGGTTAGGTTTAAGGTTAGGAGCTAGGGTTAGGTTTAAGGTTAGGAGCTAGGGTTAGTTTTAGGGTTAGGATCTAGGGTTAGGTTTAAGGTTAGGATCTAGGGTTAGTTTTAGGGTTAGGTTTCAGGTTAGGAGCTAGGGTTAGGTTTAGGGTTAGGGTCTAGGGTTAGGTTTAAGGTTAGGAGCTAGGGTTAGGTTTAAGGTTAGGAGCTAGGGTTAGTTTTAGGTTAGGATCTAGGGTTAGGTTTAAGGTTAGGATCTAGGGTTAGTTTTAGGGTTAGGATCTAGGGTTAGGTTTAAGGTTAGGAGCTAGGGTTAGTTGTAGGGTTAGGATCTAGGGTTAGGTTTAAGGTTAGGAGCTAGGTTAGTTTTAGGGTTAGGAGCTAGGGTTAGTTTAGAGATGGGATCTAGGGTTAGTTTTAGGGTTAGGATCTAGGGTTAGGTTTAAGGTTAGGAGCTAGGGTTAGGTTTAGAGGTTAGGAGCTAGGGTTAGTTTTAGGGTTAGGATCTAGGGTTAGGTTTAAGGTTAGGAGCTAGGGTTAGTTTTAGGGTTAGGATCTAGGGTTAGGTTTAAGGTTAGGAGCTAGGGTTAGTTTTAGGTTAGGATCTAGGGTTAGGTTTAAGGTTAGGAGCTAGGGTTAGTTTTAGGGTTAGGATCTAGGGTTAGGTTTTAGGTTAGGAGCTAGGGTTAGTTTTAGGGTTAGGAGCTAGGGTTAGGGGTTTAGGGATGGGATCTAGGGTTAGTTTTAGGGTTAGGATCTAGGGTTAGGTTTAAGGTTAGGAGCTAGGGTTAGTTTAGGGTTAGGATCTAGGGTTAGGTTTAAGGTTAGGAGCTAGGGTTAGTTTTAGGGTTAGGATCTAGGGTTAGGTTTAAGGTTAGGAGCTAGGGTTAGGTTTAGGGTTAGGATCTAGGGTTAGGTTTAGGTTAGGAGCTAGGGTTAGTTTTAGGGTTAGGAGCTAGGGTTAGTTTAGAGATGGGATCTAGGTTAGTTTTAGGTTAGGATCTAGGGTTAGGTTTAAGGTTAGGAGCTAGGGTTAGTTTAGGTTAGGATCTAGGGTTAGGTTTAAGGTTAGGAGCTAGGGTTAGTTTTAGGGTTAGGATCTAGGGTTAGGTTTAGGTTGGGATCTAGGGTTAGTTTTAGGGTTAGGATCTAGGGTTAGGTTTAGGGTTAGGAGCTAGGGTTAGTTTTAGGTTTAGGATCTAGGGTTAGATTTAAGGTTAGGATCTAGGGTTAGGTTTAAGGTTAGGAGCTAGGGTTAGTTTTAGGGTTAGGATCTAGGCTTAGGTTTAAGGTTAGGAGCTAGGGTTAGTTTTAGGTTAGGATCTAGGGTTAGTTTTAGGTTAGGATCTAGGGTTAGTTTTAGGGTTAGGATCTAGGGTTAGTTTTAGGTTAGGATCTAGGCTTAGGTTTAAAGTAGGGCTAAGAGTAAGGTTAAGGGTTAGAGCACGGGTTTAGGTTAGGGTTAGGATCTAGGGTTAGTTTTAGGGTTAGGATCTAGGGTTAGTTTTAGGTTAGGATCTAAGGATAGACTTAAGGTTAGGATCTAGGGTTAGGTTTAAGGTTAGGAGCAGGGTTCGTTTTAGGGTTAAGAGCAGAGTTCGTTTTAGGGTTAGGAACTAGTGTTAGCTTTAGGGTTAGGAACTATGATTAGGAGCTAGGGTTAGTTTTAGGTTAGGATCTAGGGTTAGTTTTAGGTTAGGATCTAGGGATAGATTTAAGGTTAGGATCTAGGGTTAGGTTTAAGGTTAGGATCTAGGGTTAGTTTTAGGGTTAGGAGCTAGGTTCGTTTTAGGTTAGGAGCTAGAGTTAGTTTTAGGTTAGGAACTAGGGTTCGTTTTAGGGTGAGGAACTAGCGGTTAGGGTTAGGAACTATGATTAGGAGCTAGGGTTAGTTTTAATGTTAGGAGCTAGGGTTAGTTTTAGGGTTAGGTCTAGGGTTAGGTTTAAGGTTAGGAGCTAGGGTTAGTTTTAGGGTTAGGATCTAGGGTTAGTTTTAGGTTAGGAACTAGGGTTAGTTTTAGGTTAGGATCTAGGCTTAGGTTTAAGGTTGGGATCTAGGGTTAGTTTTAGGGTTAGGAGGTTAGGAGCTAGGGTTAGGTTTAGGGTTAGGGTCTAGGGTTAGGTTTAAGGTTAGGAGCTAGGGTTAGGTTTAAGGTTAGGAGCTAGGGTTAGTTTTAGGTTAGGATCTAGGGTTAGGTTTAAGGTTAGGATCTAGGGTTAGTTTTAGGGTTAGGTTTCAGGTTAGGAGCTAGGGTTAGGTTTAGGGTTAGGGTCTAGGGTTAGGTTTAAGGTTAGGAGCTAGGGTTAGGTTTAAGGTTAGGAGCTAGGGTTAGTTTTAGGGTTAGGATCTAGGGTTAGGTTTAAGGTTAGGATCTAGGGTTAGTTTTAGGGTTAGGATCTAGGGTTAGGTTTAAGGTTAGGAGCTAGGGTTAGTTGTAGGGTTAGGATCTAGGGTTAGGTTTAAGGTTAGGAGCTAGGGTTAGTTTTAGGGTTAGGAGCTAGGGTTAGTTTAGAGATGGGATCTAGGGTTAGTTTTAGGGTTATGATCTAGGGTTAGGTTTAAGGTTAGGAGCTAGGGTTAGGTTTAAGGTTAGGAGCTAGGGTTAGTTTTAGGGTTAGGATCTAGGGTTAGGTTTAAGGTTAGGATCTAGGGTTAGTTTTAGGGTTAGGATCTAGGGTTAGGTTTAGGGTTAGGAGCTAGAGTTAGTTTTAGGGTTAGGAACTAGGTTAGGTTTTAGGTTAGGAACTAGCGGTTAGGTTTTATGATTAGGAGCTAGGGTTAGTTTAAGGTTAGGAGCTAGGGTTAGTTTTAGGTTAGGATCTAGGGTTAGGTTTAAGGTTAGGATCTAGGGTTAGTTTTAGGGTTAGGATCTAGGGTTAGGTTTAAGGTTAGGAGCTAGGGTTAGTTGTAGGGTTAGGATCTAGGGTTAGGTTTAAGGTTAGGAGCTAGGGTTAGTTTTAGGTTAGGAGCTAGGGTTAGTTTAGAGATGGGATCTAGGTTAGTTTTAGGTTAGGATCTAGGGTTAGGTTTAAGGTTAGGAGCTAGGGTTAGGTTTTAGGTTAGGATCTAGGGTTAGTTTTAGGGTTAGGAACTAGGGTTAGTTTTAGGTTAGGATCTAGGTTAGGTTTAAGGTTAGGATCTAGGGTTAGTTTTAGGGTTAGGTTTAAGGTTAGGAGCTAGGGTTAGGTTTAGGGTTAGGGTCTAGGGTTAGGTTTAAGGTTAGGAGCTAGGGTTAGGTTTAAGGTTAGGAGCTAGGGTTAGTTTTAGGGTTAGGATCTAGGGTTAGGTTTAAGGTTAGGATCTAGGTTTTAGGTTTAAGGTTAGGAGCTAGGTTAGGTTTAGGTTAGGGTCTAGGGTTAGGTTTAAGGTTAGGAGCTAGGGTTAGGTTTAAGGTTAGGAGCTAGGGTTAGTTTTAGGGTTAGGGTCTAGGGTTAGGTTTAAGGTTAGGAGCTAGGGTTAGTTTAGAGATGGGATCTAGGGTTAGTTTTAGGGTTAGGATCTAGGGTTAGGTTTAAGGTTAGGAGCTAGGGTTAGTTTTAGGGTTAGGATCTAGGGTTAGGTTTAGGTTAGGAGCTAGGGTTAGGTTTAGGGTTAGGAGCTAGGGTTAGTTTAGAGATGGGATCTAGGGTATGTTTTAGGGTTAGGAACTCTAGGGTTAGGAGCTATGATTAGGAGCTAGGGTTAGTTTTAAGGTTAGGAGCTAGGGTTAGGTTTAGGGTTAGGGTCTAGGGTTAGGTTAAAGGTTAGGAGCTAGGGTTAGTTTTAGGGTTAGGATCTAGGGTTAGTTTTAGGGTTAGGAACTAGGGTTCGTTTTAGGGTTAGGATCTAGGCTTAGGTTTAAGGTTGGGATCTAGGGTTAGTTTTAGGGTTAGGTTTAAGGTTAGGAGCTAGGGTTAGGTTTAGGGTTAGGAGCTAGGGTTAGTTTTAGGGTTAGGATCTAGGGTTAGGTTTAAGGTTAGGAGCTAGGGTTAGTTGTAGGGTTAGGATCTAGGGTTAGGTTTAAGGTTAGGAGCTAGGGTTAGTTTTAGGGTTAGGAGCTAGGGTTAGGTTTAGGTTAGGATCTAGGGTTAGTTTTAGGGTTAGGATCTAGGGTTAGGTTTAAGGTTAGGAGCTAGGGTTAGTTTTAGGGTTAGGATCTAGGGTTAGGTTTAAGGTTAGGAGCTAGGGTTAGTTTTAGGGTTAGGAGCTAGGGTTAGTTTAGAGATGGGATCTAGGGTTAGTTTTAGGGTTAGGATCTAGGGTTAGGTTTAAGGTTAGGAGCTAGGGTTAGGTTTAAGGTTAGGAGCTAGGGTTAGTTTTAGGTTAGGATCTAGGGTTAGGTTTAAGGTTAGGATCTAGGGTTAGTTTTAGGTTAGGATCTAGGGTTAGGTTTAGGTTAGGAGCTAGAGTTAGTTTTAGGTTAGGAACTAGGGTTCGTTTTAGGGTTAGGAACTAGGTTTTAGGTTAGGAACTATGATTAGGAGCTAGGGTTAGTTTTAAGGTTAGGAGCTAGGGTTAGTTTTAGGGTTAGGATCTAGGGTTAGGTTTAAGGTTAGGATCTAGGGTTAGTTTTAGGTTAGGATCTAGGGTTAGGTTTAAGGTTAGGAGCTAGGGTTAGTTGTAGGGTTAGGATCTAGGGTTAGGTTTAAGGTTAGGAGCTAGGGTTAGTTTTAGGTTAGGAGCTAGGGTTAGTTTAGAGATGGGATCTAGGGTTAGTTTTAGGGTTAGGATCTAGGGTTAGGTTTAAGGTTAGGAGCTAGGGTTAGTTTTAGGTTAGGATCTAGGGTTAGGTTTTAGGGTTAGGAACTAGGGTTAGTTTTAGGTTAGGATCTAGGGCTTAGGTTTAAGGTTGGGATCTAGGTTAGTTTTAGGGTTAGGTTTAAGGTTAGGAGCTAGGGTTAGGTTTAGGTTAGGGTCTAGGGTTAGGTTTAAGGTTAGGAGCTAGGGTTAGGTTTAAGGTTAGGAGCTAGGGTTAGTTTTAGGTTAGGATCTAGGGTTAGGTTTAAGGTTAGGATCTAGGGTTAGTTTTAGGGTTAGGTTTAAGGTTAGGAGCTAGGGCAAGGTTTAGGGTTAGGGTCTAGGGTTAGGTTTAAGGTTAGGAGCTAGGGTTAGGTTTAAGGTTAGGAGCTAGGGTTAGTTTTAGGGTTAGGTCTAGGGTTAGGTTTAAGGTTAGGAGCTAGGGTTAGTTTAGAGATGGGATCTAGGGTTAGTTTTAGGGTTAGGATCTAGGGTTAGGGTTTAAGGTTAGGAGCTAGGGTTAGTTTAGGGTTAGGATCTAGGGTTAGGTTTAAGGTTAGGAGCTAGGGTTAGTTTTAGGGTTAGGAGCTAGGGTTAGTTTAGAGATGGGATCTAGGGTTAGTTTTAGGGTTATGATCTAGGGTTAGGTTTAAGGTTAGGAGCTAGGGTTAGGTTTAAGGTTAGGAGCTAGGGTTAGTTTTAGGGTTAGGATCTAGGGTTAGGTTTAAGGTTAGGATCTAGGGTTAGTTTTAGGGTTAGGATCTAGGGTTAGGTTTAGGGTTAGGAGCTAGAGTTAGTTTTAGGGTTAGGAACTAGGGTTCGTTTTAGGGTTAGGAACTAGCGTTCGCTTTAGGGTTAGGAACTATGATTAGGAGCTAGGGTTAGTTTTAAGGTTAGGAGCTAGGGTTAGTTTTAGGGTTAGGATCTAGGGTTAGGTTTAAGGTTAGGATCTAGGGTTAGTTTTAGGGTTAGGATCTAGGGTTAGGTTTAAGGTTAGGAGCTAGGGTTAGTTGTAGGGTTAGGATCTAGGGTTAGGTTTAAGGTTAGGAGCTAGGGTTAGTTTTAGGGTTAGGAGCTAGGGTTAGTTTAGAGATGGGATCTAGGGTTAGTTTTAGGGTTAGGATCTAGGGTTAGGTTTAAGGTTAGGAGCTAGGGTTAGTTTTAGGGTTAGGATCTAGGGTTAGTTTTAGGGTTAGGAACTAGGGTTAGTTTTAGGGTTAGGATCTAGGCTTAGGTTTAAGGTTGGGATCTAGGGTTAGTTTTAGGGTTAGGTTTAAGGTTAGGAGCTAGGGTTAGGTTTAGGGTTAGGGTCTAGGGTTAGGTTTAAGGTTAGGAGCTAGGGTTAGGTTTAAGGTTAGGAGCTAGGGTTAGTTTTAGGGTTAGGATCTAGGTTAGGTTTAAGGTTAGGATCTAGGGTTAGGGTCTAGGGTTAGGTTTAAGGTTAGGAGCTAGGGTTAGGTTTAAGGTTAGGAGCTAGGGTTAGTTTTAGGGTTAGGGTCTAGGGTTAGGTTTAAGGTTAGGAGCTAGGGTTAGTTTAGAGATGGGATCTAGGGTTAGTTTTAGGGTTAGGATCTAGGGTTAGGTTTAAGGTTAGGAGCTAGGGTTAGTTTTAGGGTTAGGATCTAGGGTTAGGTTTAAGGTTAGGAGCTAGGGTTAGGTTTAGGGTTAGGAGCTAGGGTTAGTTTAGAGATGGGATCTAGGGTATGTTTTAGGGTTAGGAACTCGGGTTAGGAACTATGATTAGGAGCTAGGGTTAGTTTTAAGGTTAGGAGCTAGGGTTAGGTTTAGGGTTAGGGTCTAGGGTTAGGTTAAAGGTTAGGAGCTAGGGTTAGTTTTAGGGTTAGGATCTAGGGTTAGTTTTAGGGTTAGGAACTAGGGTTCGTTTTAGGGTTAGGATCTAGGCTTAGGTTTAAGGTTGGGATCTAGGGTTAGTTTTAGGGGTTAGGTTTAAGGTTAGGAGCTAGGGTTAGGTTTAGGGTTAGGAGCTAGGGTTAGTTTTAGGTTAGGATCTAGGGTTAGGTTTAAGGTTAGGAGCTAGGGTTAGTTTAGGGTTAGGATCTAGGGTTAGGTTTAAGGTTAGGAGCTAGGGTTAGTTTTAGGGTTAGGAGCTAGGTTAGTTTAGAGATGGGATCTAGGGTTAGTTTTAGGGTTAGGATCTAGGGTTAGGTTTAAGGTTAGGAGCTAGGGTTAGTTTTAGGGTTAGGAGCTAGGGTTAGTTTTAGGTTAGGAACTAGGGTTAGTTTTAGGGTTAGGATCTAGGCTTAGGTTTAAGGTTGGGATCTGGGGTTAGTTTTAGGGTTAGGTTTAAGGTTAGGAGCTAGGGTTAGGTTTAGGTTAGGTCTAGGGTTAGGTTTAAGGTTAGGAGCTAGGGTTAGGTTTAAGGTTAGGAGCTAGGTTAGTTTTAGGGTTAGGATCTAGGGTTAGGTTTAAGGTTAGGATTAGGAGTTTTAGGGTTAGGTTTCAGGTTAGGAGCTAGGGTTAGGTTTAGGGTTAGGGTCTAGGGTTAGGTTTAAGGTTAGGAGCTAGGGTTAGGTTTAAGGTTAGGAGCTAGGGTTAGTTTTAGGGTTAGGATCTAGGGTTAGGTTTAGGTTAGGATCTAGGGTTAGTTTTAGGTTAGGATCTAGGGTTAGGTTTAAGGTTAGGATCTAGGGTTAGTTGTAGGGTTAGGATCTAGGGTTAGGTTTAAGGTTAGGAGCTAGGGTTAGTTTTAGGTTAGGAGCTAGGGTTAGTTTAGAGATGGGATCTAGGGTTAGTTTTAGGGTTAGGATCTAGGGTTAGGTTTAAGGTTAGGAGCTAGGGTTAGGTTTAAGGTTAGGAGCTAGGGTTAGTTTTAGGGTTAGGATCTAGGGTTAGGTTTAAGGTTAGGATCTAGGGTTAGTTTTAGGGTTAGGATCTAGGGTTAGGTTTAGGGTTAGGAGCTAGAGTTAGTTTTAGGGTTAGGAACTAGGGTTCGTTTTAGGGTTAGGAACTAGCGTTCGCTTTAGGGTTAGGAACTATGATTAGGAGCTAGGGTTAGTTTTAAGGTTAGGAGCTATGGTTAGTTTTAGGGTTAGGATCTAGGGTTAGGGTTTAAGGTTAGGATCTAGGGTTAGTTTTAGGGTTAGGATCTAGGTTAGGTTTAAGGTTAGGAGCTAGGGTTAGTTGTAGGGTTAGGATCTAGGGTTAGGTTTAAGGTTAGGAGCTAGGGTTAGTTTTAGGGTTAGGAGCTAGGGTTAGTTTAGAGATGGGATCTAGGGTTAGTTTTAGGGTTAGGATCTAGGGTTAGGTTTAAGGTTAGGAGCTAGGGTTAGTTTTAGGGTTAGGATCTAGGGTTAGTTTTAGGTTAGGAACTAGGGTTAGTTTTAGGTTAGGATCTAGGTTAGGTTTAAGGTTGGGATCTAGGTTAGTTTTAGGGTTAGGTTTAAGGTTAGGAGCTAGGGTTAGGTTTAGGGTTAGGGTCTAGGGTTAGGTTTAAGGTTAGGAGCTAGGGTTAGGTTTAAGGTTAGGAGCTAGGGTTAGTTTTAGGGTTAGGATCTAGGGTTAGGTTTAAGGTTAGGATCTAGGGTTAGTTTTAGGGTTAGGTTTAAGGTTAGGAGCTAGGGTAAGGTTTAGGGTTAGGGTCTAGGGTTAGGTTTAAGGTTAGGAGCTAGGGTTAGGTTTAAGGTTAGGAGCTAGGGTTAGTTTTAGGGTTAGGGTCTAGGGTTAGGTTTAAGGTTAGGAGCTAGGGTTAGTTTAGAGATGGGATCTAGGGTAAGTTTTAGGGTTAGGATCTAGGGTTAGGTTTAAGGTTAGGAGCTAGGGTTAGGTTTAGGGTTAGGAGCTAGGGTTAGTTTAGAGATGGGATCTAGGGTATGTTTTAGGGTTAGGAACTCGGGTTAGGAACTATGATTAGGAGCTAGGGTTAGTTTTAAGGTTAGGAGCTAGGGTTAGGTTTAGGGTTAGGGTCTAGGGTTAGGTTAAAGGTTAGGAGCTAGGGTTAGTTTTAGGGTTAGGATCTAGGGTTAGTTTTAGGGTTAGGAACTAGGGTTAGGTTTTAGGGTTAGGATCTAGGTTAGGTTTAAGGTTGGGATCTAGGTTAGTTTTAGGGTTAGGTTTAGGTTAGGAGCTAGGGTTAGGTTTAGGTTAGGAGCTAGGGTTAGTTTTAGGTTAGGATCTAGGGTTAGGTTTAAGGTTAGGAGCTAGGGTTAGGTTGTAGGGTTAGGATCTAGGGTTAGGTTTAAGGTTAGGAGCTAGGGTTAGTTTTAGGGTTAGGAGCTAGGGTTAGTTTAGAGATGGGATCTAGGGTTAGTTTTAGGGTTAGGATCTAGGTTAGGTTTAAGGTTAGGAGCTAGGGTTAGTTTTAGGGTTAGGAGCTAGGGTTAGTTTTAGGGTTAGGAACTAGGGTTAGTTTTAGGGTTAGGATCTAGGTTAGGTTTAATGTTGGGATCTAGGTTAGTTTTAGGGTTAGGTTTAAGGTTAGGAGCTAGGGTTAGGTTTAGGGTTAGGGTCTAGGGTTAGGTTTAAGGTTAGGAGCTAGGGTTAGGTTTAAGTTAGGAGCTAGGGTTAGTTTTAGGTTAGGATCTAGGTTAGGTTTAAGGTTAGGATCTAGGGTTTTAGGGTTAGGTTTCAGGTTAGGAGCTAGGGTTAGGTTTAGGTTAGGGTCTAGGGTTAGGTTTAAGGTTAGGAGCTAGGGTTAGGTTTAAGGTTAGGAGCTAGGGTTAGTTTTAGGTTAGGATCTAGGGTTAGGTTTAAGGTTAGGATCTAGGGTTAGTTTTAGGGTTAGGATCTAGGGTTAGGTTTAAGGTTAGGAGCTAGGGTTAGTTGTAGGGTTAGGATCTAGGGTTAGGTTAAGGTTAGGAGCTAGGGTTAGTTTTAGGGTTAGGAGCTAGGGTTAGTTTAGAGATGGGATCTAGGGTTAGTTTTAGGGTTAGGATCTAGGGTTAGGTTTAAGGTTAGGAGCTAGGGTTAGGTTTAAGGTTAGGAGCTAGGGTTAGTTTTAGGGTTAGGATCTAGGTTAGGTTTAAGGTTAGGATCTAGGGTTAGTTTTAGGTTAGGATCTAGGGTTAGGTTTAGGGTTAGGAGCTAGAGTTAGTTTTAGGTTAGGAACTAGGTTAGGTTTTAGGGTTAGGAACTAGGGTTCGCTTTAGGGTTAGGAACTATGATTAGGAGCTAGGGTTAGTTTTAAGGTTAGGAGCTAGGGTTAGTTTTAGGGTTAGGATCTAGGGTTAGGTTTAAGGTTAGGATCTAGGGTTAGTTTTAGGGTTAGGATCTAGGGTTAGGTTTAAGGTTAGGAGCTAGGGTTAGTTGTAGGGTTAGGATCTAGGGTTAGGTTTAAGGTTAGGAGCTAGGGTTAGTTTTAGGGTTAGGAGCTAGGGTTAGTTTAGAGATGGGATCTAGGGTTAGTTTTAGGGTTAGGATCTAGGGTTAGGTTTAAGGTTAGGAGCTAGGGTTAGTTTTAGGGTTAGGATCTAGGGTTAGTTTTAGGGTTAGGAACTAGGGTTAGTTTTAGGTTAGGATCTAGGTTAGGTTTAAGGTTGGGATCTAGGTTAGTTTTAGGGTTAGGTTTAAGGTTAGGAGCTAGGGTTAGGTTTAGGGTTAGGGTCTAGGTTAGGTTTAAGGTTAGGAGCTAGGGTTAGGTTTTAGGTTAGGAGCTAGGGTTAGTTTTAGGGTTAGGATCTAGGGTTAGGTTTAGGTTAGGATCTAGGGTTAGTTTTAGGGTTAGGTTTAAGGTTAGGAGCTAGGGTTAGGTTTAGGGTTAGGGTCTAGGGTTAGGTTTAAGGTTAGGAGCTAGGGTTAGGTTTAAGGTTAGGAGCTAGGGTTAGTTTTAGGGTTAGGTCTAGGGTTAGGTTTAAGGTTAGGAGCTAGGGTTAGTTTAGAGATGGGATCTAGGGTTAGTTTTAGGTTAGGATCTAGGGTTAGGTTTAAGGTTAGGAGCTAGGGTTAGTTTTAGGGTTAGGATCTAGGGTTAGGTTTAAGGTTAGGAGCTAGGGTTAGGTT
Organism: Oncorhynchus tshawytscha; assembly: GCF_018296145.1. Lineage (NCBI taxonomy): Eukaryota > Metazoa > Chordata > Actinopteri > Salmoniformes > Salmonidae > Oncorhynchus > Oncorhynchus tshawytscha. The sequence goes on along the minus strand of NC_056452.1, from coordinate 26,417,208 downwards.
TAGGGTTAGGAGCTAGGGTTAGTTTAGAGATGGGATCTAGGGTATGTTTTAGGGTTAGGAACTCGGGTTAGGAACTATGATTAGGAGCTAGGGTTAGTTTTAAGGTTAGGAGCTAGGGTTAGGTTTAGGGTTAGGGTCTAGGGTTAGGTTAAAGGTTAGGAGCTAGGGTTAGTTTTAGGGTTAGGATCTAGGGTTAGTTTTAGGGTTAGGAACTAGGGTTCGTTTTAGGGTTAGGATCTAGGCTTAGGTTTAAGGTTGGGATCTAGGGTTAGTTTTAGGGTTAGGTTTAAGGTTAGGAGCTAGGGTTAGTTTTAGGGTTAGGATCTAGGGTTAGGTTTAAGGTTAGGAGCTAGGGTTAGTTGTAGGGTTAGGATCTAGGGTTAGGTTTAAGGTTAGGAGCTAGGGTTAGTTTTAGGGTTAGGAGCTAGGGTTAGTTTAGAGATGGGATCTAGGGTTAGTTTTAGGGTTAGGACTAGGGTTAGGTTTAAGGTTAGGAGCTAGGGTTAGTTTTAGGGTTAGGAGCTAGGGTTAGTTTTAGGGTTAGGAACTAGGGTTAGTTTTAGGGTTAGGATCTAGGCTTAGGTTTAATGTTGGGATCTAGGGTTAGTTTTAGGGTTAGGTTTAAGGTTAGGAGCTAGGGTTAGGTTTAGGGTTAGGGTCTAGGGTTAGGTTTAAGGTTAGGAGCTAGGGTTAGGTTTAAGGTTAGGAGCTAGGGTTAGTTTTAGGGTTAGGATCTAGGGTTAGGTTTAAGGTTAGGATCTAGGGTTAGTTTTAGGGTTAGGTTTCAGGTTAGGAGCTAGGGTTAGGTTTAGGGTTAGGGTCTAGGGTTAGGTTTAAGGTTAGGAGCTAGGGTTAGTTTTAGGGTTAGGATCTAGGGTTAGGTTTAAGGTTAGGATCTAGGGTTAGTTTTAGGGTTAGGATCTAGGTTAGGTTTAAGGTTGGGAGCTAGGGTTAGTTGTAGGGTTAGGATCTAGGGTTAGGTTTAAGGTTAGGAGCTAGGGTTAGTTTTAGGGTTAGGAGCTAGGGTTAGTTTAGAGATGGGATCTAGGTTAGTTTTAGGTTAGGATCTAGGGTTAGGTTTAAGGTTAGGAGCTAGGGTTAGGTTTAAGGTTAGGAGCTAGGGTTAGTTTTAGGTTAGGATCTAGGGTTAGGTTTAAGGTTAGGATCTAGGGTTAGTTTTAGGGTTAGGATCTAGGGTTAGGTTTAGGGTTAGGAGCTAGAGTTAGTTTTAGGGTTAGGAACTAGGGTTCGTTTTAGGGTTAGGAACTAGCGTTCGCTTTAGGGTTAGGAACTATGATTAGGAGCTAGGGTTAGTTTTAAGGTTAGGAGCTATGGTTAGTTTTAGGGTTAGGATCTAGGGTTAGGTTTAAGGTTAGGATCTAGGGTTAGTTTTAGGGTTAGGATCTAGGGTTAGGTTTAAGGTTAGGAGCTAGGGTTAGTTGTAGGGTTAGGATCTAGGGTTAGGTTTAAGGTTAGGAGCTAGGGTTAGTTTTAGGGTTAGGAGCTAGGGTTAGTTTAGAGATGGGATCTAGGGTTAGTTTTAGGGTTAGGATCTAGGGTTAGGTTTAAGGTTAGGAGCTAGGGTTAGTTTTAGGGTTAGGATCTAGGGTTAGTTTTAGGGTTAGGAACTAGGGTTAGGTTTTAGGTTAGGATCTAGGCTTAGGTTTAAGGTTGGGATCTAGGGTTAGTTTTAGGGTTAGGTTTAAGGTTAGGAGCTAGGGTTAGGTTTAGGGTTAGGGTCTAGGGTTAGGTTTAAGGTTAGGAGCTAGGGTTAGGTTTAAGGTTAGGAGCTAGGGTTAGTTTTAGGGTTAGGATCTAGGGTTAGGTTTAAGGTTAGGATCTAGGGTTAGTTTTAGGGTTAGGTTTAAGGTTAGGAGCTAGGGTAAGGTTTAGGGTTAGGGTCTAGGGTTAGGTTTAAGGTTAGAGCTAGGGTTAGGTTTAAGGTTAGGAGCTAGGGTTAGGTTTTAGGGTTAGGGTCTAGGGTTAGGTTTAAGGTTAGGAGCTAGGGTTAGTTTAGAGATGGGATCTAGGGTTAGTTTTAGGGTTAGGATCTAGGGTTAGGTTTAAGGTTAGGAGCTAGGGTTAGTTTTAGGGTTAGGATCTAGGGTTAGGTTTAAGGTTAGGAGCTAGGGTTAGGTTTAGGGTTAGGAGCTAGGGTTAGGTTTAGAGATGGGATCTAGGGTATGTTTTAGGGTTAGGAACTAGGGTTAGGTTTATGATTAGGAGCTAGGGTTAGTTTTAAGGTTAGGAGCTAGGGTTAGGTTTAGGTTAGGGTCTAGGGGTTAGGTTAAAGGTTAGGAGCTAGGGTTAGTTTTAGGGTTAGGATCTAGGGTTAGTTTTAGGGTTAGGAACTAGGGTTAGGTTTAGGGTTAGGATCTAGGTTAGGTTTAAGGTTGGGATCTAGGGGGTTTTAGGGTTAGGTTTAAGGTTAGGAGCTAGGGTTAGGTTTAGGGTTAGGAGCTAGGGTTAGTTTTAGGGTTAGGATCTAGGGTTAGGTTTAAGGTTAGGAGCTAGGGTTAGTTGTAGGGTTAGGATCTAGGGTTAGGTTTAAGGTTAGGAGCTAGGGTTAGTTTTAGGGTTAGGAGCTAGGGTTAGTTTAGAGATGGGATCTAGGGTTAGTTTTAGGGTTAGGATCTAGGGTTAGGTTTAAGGTTAGGAGCTAGGGTTAGTTTTAGGGTTAGGAGCTAGGGTTAGTTTAGAGATGGGATCTAGGGTTAGTTTTAGGGTTAGGAACTAGGGTTAGGTTTAAGGTTAGGAGCTAGGGTTAGGTTTAAGGTTAGGAGCTAGGGTTGGTTTTAGGGTTAGGATCTAGGGTTAGGTTTAAGGTTAGGATCTAGGGTTAGTTTTAGGGTTAGGATCTAGGGTTAGGTTTAAGGTTAGGAGCTAGGGTTAGTTGTAGGGTTAGGATCTAGGGTTAGGTTTAAGGTTAGGAGCTAGGGTTAGTTTTAGGGTTAGGAGCTAGGGTTAGTTTAGAGATGGGATCTAGGGTTAGTTTTAGGGTTAGGATCTAGGGTTAGGTTTAAGGTTAGGAGCTAGGGTTAGTTTTAGGGTTAGGATCTAGGGTTAGGTTTAAGGTTAGGAGCTAGGGTTAGTTTTAGGGTTAGGAGCTAGGGTTAGTTTAGAGATGGGATCTAGTGTTAGTTTTTGGGTTAGGAACTAGGGTTAGGTTTAAGGTTAGGAGCTAGGGTTAGTTTTAGGGTTAAGATCTAGGGTTAGGTTTAAGGTTAGGAGCTAGGGTTAGTTTTAGGGTTAGGAGCTAGGGTTAGTTTAGAGATGGGAACTAGGGTTAGTTTTAGGATTAGGATCTAGTGTTAGGTTTAAGGTTAGTGTAATAGTAAGGGTTAGAGCACGGGTAAGGTTTAGGTTTAAGGGTTAGGAAAAATATGATTTTGAATGGGACTGAAGTGTGTCCCTACAAGGTTAGCTGTATAAGACTGTGTGTAGGTGTGTAGCCCTGCTGTCTCTGTGTGTGTGTGTGTGTGTGTGTGTGTGTGTCTGTGTCTCTGTGTCTGTGTGTGTGTGTGTGTGTGTGTGTGTGTGTGTGTGTGTGTGTGTGTGTGTGTGTGTGTGTGTGTGTGTGTGTGTGTGTGCGTGCGTGCGTGCGTGCGTGCGTGCGTGCGTGCGTGCGTGCGTGTGTGTGTGTGTGTGTGTGTGTGTTTGTGTGTGTGTGTGTGTGTGTGTGCGGACCTGCTCTGTGTGTGTGCAGGAGTGTGTAAATTTGTTAATAAATCACTGAATGCTTTAAATACAAATGTATCATTTTAGCACAATGAACCAGGGTTAATCTCTCTCTGCATCTCTAACATGAAACCAAGGAAATATTATGACTTATGTTGGAATAAACATGACAAACTGGACAAACTGGACATGAAATGGAGAAATAAAATAACAGATGTTTTGGCATTAATGTTTTGTTCCTAACCTCTCATAGTTATTTCTTGTATCAATGCAGTAGAAAAGTCCTATACCTACTGAAGGTTACTATTCATGGGTTGCACGTTTCGTCACATTACAGTTTTGAAGATTCGTTTTAGGCCTGGGATGTCACCAGATTGACTTTAGATACATTATAACGTTAGCTAGGTACCTATTGAGGGGAGATCACCGGATTTTAGCTAGATACCGTTAGCATTGATACCATTAGCATTGATACCGTTAGCATTGCTAACTATTTTTGATTAACTTTGCTAACTTTTATTTGTATTTTTTTTTTTAAACCTTTATTTAACTAGGCAAGTCAGTTAAGAACAAATTCTTATTTACAATGGCGGCCTACCAAAAGGCAAAAGGCCTCCTGCGGGGACGGGGGCTGGATTAAAAATTAAAATCAATTAAAATATAGGACAAAACACACATCACAACAAGAGAGACGACACAGCACTACATAAAGAGAGACCTAGGCCAACAACATAGCATGGCAGCAACACATGACAACACAGCATGGTAGCAACTCAACATGACAGCAACATGATAGCAACACAACATGGTAGAAGCACAACATGGTAGCAGCACAAAACAGGGTACAAACATTGGGCAAGAAGGTAGAGACAACAATACATTACGAAAAGCAGACAACTAATGGCATTGCTATCTGTGTAAAGTAAACTTGACAACATAAAAATTATGGCGAAGTTGCTTCCTTGTAAATATTTGCCTACTTTAGCAATGTCATAGCTAGTCTGTGGAACGTTCATAACAATGCCAACGACATGACAGAGTGACGGAAGTGCAACCCATGAATAGAATACTCCCAATCTTCAGATTGTAAAAGGAATTTCGATAACACTTTACTTGACACGCAGTGTCATAATACATTATGACATGGTCACAACCATGTCATAATATGTCATAACAGCTTACATAACTTGTCATAACCTGTCATAATATGGTCATAACACTGTCATGACCCATATATTCCTACCTGTTGTGACATACAACATATTGCGTTATTTAATGGCTGGTTATGACACCTACATACGAGTGTCAAAATGTTGTGGGTTTTAACACTCTTATGTAGGTGTCATAACCAGCCATAAAACATCGCAACATATGTCACAACAGGACTAAATCTATGGGTCATGACAGTGTTATGACCATATTATGACAGGTTATGTCAGCTGTTATGACATGGTTATGACCGTGTCGTATCGTATTATGACACTGGGTGTCAAGTAAAGTGTTACTGGAATTTCCTCATTGAAGTAGAAGAAGAAGAAGAAGAAGAAGAAGAAACAGAAGAAGAAGAAGAAGAAGAAGAAGAAACAGAAGAAGAAGAAGAAGAAGAAGAAAAGAAACAGAAGAAGAAGAAGAAACAGAAGAAGAAGAAGAAACAGAAGAAGAAACAGAAACAGAAGAAGAAGAAGAAACAGAAGAAGAAGAAGAAGAAGAAGAAACAGAAGAAGAAACAGAAACAGAAACAGAAGAAGAAGAAGAAACAGAAGAAGAAGAAGAAACAGAAGAAGCAGAAACAGAAGAAGAAACAGAAACAGAAGAAGAAGCAGAAACAGAAGAAGAAACAGAAACAGAAGAAGAAGCAGAAACAGAAGAAGAAGGAGAGAATGAATATGAGGAAGAGGAAGTGGAGGAGGAGGTGACGAAGGGGAAGGTGTATCCAGCTCAGCTCCAGGCCAGGGAGACAGTATCAGTTTAAGGGGAGTTAGAGAGGTGAGTCCAGTGTCACTGTCTCGTTATGACATCACAATAACCCGGTGGGACAAAAAAACACTAATAAATAGCCGTATTGGCCCATTGGGTTGGATTTCTCCTTCATCATACGATGTTAGTAGAGGGGGGAGGAAGTGAAAGCACCACACACAGAAAGAAAGAAAAGCATCTTGTTTGGAGGTTTTCGAGTTTGTGTTATGTCAGTGTGGCCCTATTCCCTAGCTAATGTCTCAGTATGGACACTGGAAAACTAGGACTGTCTAGAAATAACTCTGATGACTCTGATTATGTAGTCTGTCATCTCCAAGGTCTGTATCGAATAAACTGTATTATTATACAAATATATGGAAATGTCTGCTCTACCCAAAATTACAACCAACTAATTGCAGCATTGCGGCAAAAATGGAAGAGGCAAGTGGAAGGGGGAAAAAGTAAGGAACTTGTCTGTCGGCCCTGCATTAAAGACCAAAATTGGTTAAAGAAAATTGTAATATATAGAAATACACACCAGTTTCATTTAAGGACCAAAACATTTACAGCTTAGCCATACAGATTGAAAAATAGTTGGGAAGAGATATTCCATGTACCGATTCCATAGCACATGGTTTATGAATTGACACACAAAATGACGCTGGATTCAAAACGTTGAATTTTTCCATTTAAATTATTAAACAAAATTGTGTTATATATATATAGGGGATACAATCTTCCCAGCTCTGCAGATATTGCTGCGAGGTGGCAGAGTCATTAGATCATTTATTTTGGTATTGTCCATATGTAGCTTGTTTTTGGTCACAGGTCCAGGAATGGCTGAAGAATTGCAACATTTACCTAGAGCTAACGCTGCAGATAGCAATACTGGGTGATTTGAAAAGTCATAGTTTATCTATCAATAATATAAAAATACTTTTCGCAAAAATGTTTATCTTTAATTTACAATCTGTAGAAACTATGAAAATAGAAAGGTTCAGAACTTTTGTGAAGCATTTGTTTGGGGTCGATTAGAAATGACCTGTTTTTTTTAAAGAAAAGCACATTTTTTGTCCATTAAAATAACATATTGATCAGACATGCAGTGTAGACATTGTTAATGTTGTAAATGACTATTGTAGCTGGGAACGGCAGATTTTATATGGAATATCTACATAGGCGTACGGAGGCCCATTATCAGCAAACATCACTCCTGTGTTCCAATGACACGTTGTGTTAGCTAATCCAAGTTTATCATTTTAGAAGGTTAATTGATCATTAGAAAACCCTTTTGCAATTATGTTAGCACAGCTGACAACTTTTGTCCTGATGAAAGAAGCAATAAAACTGGCCTTCTTTAGACTAGTTGAGTATCTGGAGCATCAGCATTTGTGGGTTCGATTACAGGCTCAAAATGGTCAGAAACAAAGGAGTTTCTTCCGAAACTCGTCAGTCTATTCTTGTTCTGAGAAATTAAGGCTATTCCATGCGAGAAATTGCCAAGAAACAGAAGATCTCGTACAACGCTGTGTACTACTCCCTTCACAAAACAGCACAAACTGGCTCTAACCAGAATATAAAGAGGAGTGTGAGGCCCCGGTGCATCCGCAAAACACCAGTCTTATCGTCAACAGTGAAGAGGCGACTCTGGGATTCTGGCCTTCTAGGCAGAGTTGCTAAGAAAAATCCATATCTCAGACTAGCCAATAAAAATAAAAGCACCCCTGAATCGTGTCTTCAATGTTGAGACTGGTGTTTTGCGGGAATTCTTCATGCCGAATCTCAATTTTGTGTTTGTCCCATTTAGTGAATTCTTGATTGGTGAGCGGAGCCCAGACCCTACAACCATAAAGGGCAATGGGTTCTATAACTGATTCAAGTATGTTTAGCCAGATCCTAATTCGTATGTCAAATTTGATGTTCTTCTAGTTGGCATAGAAGGCACTTCTTGCCTTGTCTTTCAGATCGTTCACAGCTTTGTGGAAGTTACATGTGGTGCTGATGTTTAGGCAGATGTATGTTTAGGTTTTTGTGTGCTCTAGTGCTCAGCAAACAGTTGACATTTAACTTCAGATTCTGTTAGGGTGAGGCCGGGTGCTGCAGACTGTTCTAGTGCCCTTACCAATTCATTGATATATATGTTGAAAAGGGTAGGGCTTATGCTGTATCCCTGTCTCACCCCCAGTCCTGTGGAATGAAATGTGTGTTTCTTGCCAATTCTAACTGCACACTTGTTGTTTGTGTACATGGATTTTATAACGTTGTATGTTTTAACCCCAACTCCACTTTCCATCAATTTGCCCTTGTGTCAAAAGCTTGGAGTCGAAAGCTTTCATGAAATCAACAAAGCATAGGAATACTTTGCCTTTGTTTTGGTTTGTTTTTTTGCCAATTTGGGTTTGTAGGGTGAATACGTGGTCTGTCGTACAGTAATTTGGTAAAAAGCCAATTTGACATTTGCTCAGTACATTGTTATCGCTGAGGAAATGGATGACTCTGCTGTTAAGGATAATGTATAGGATTTCCCCAAGGTGGCTGTTGACGCATATCCCACAGAAGTTATTGGGGTCAAATTTGTCTTGACTTTTGTGGATTGGGGTGGTCAGTCCTTGGTTCCAAATATTGGGAAATATGCCAGAGCTGAGGATGATGTTAAAGAGTTTAAGTATAGCCAATTGGAATTTGTCGTCTGTATATTTTATAATTTAATTTGGGATACCATCAAACCTACATGTGTTTTTGGGTTGGAGGGTTAGTATTTTGTCCTGTAGTTCATTTAATGTAGTTGGAGAATCCAGTGGGTTCTGATAGATTCTAAGATTTGTATTTGATCATGTACACTTTTTTTTCTTTGTTATAGAGCCAACTAGATTGGAGAAGTGGTTTATCCATGCATCTCCATTTGGGATAGATAACTGTTAGTGTTGTTGTTTGTTTAGAGTTTTTACATTTTTCCCAGAAGTGGTTAGATTCCATGGATTTTTCAGTTACATTGAGCTGTTTTTGGATGTGCATTTCCTTCTTTTCCGTAGTATATTTCTGTATTGTTTAGTGATTCAGCATAATGAAGGTGTAGGCTCAGGTTTTCTGGGTCTCTTTGTTTTTGATTGGATAGCATTCTCAATTTCATTCTTAGGTTTTTGCATTCTTCATCAAACCATTTGCCATTGTTGTTCATTCCCTCAGGCTGTCTGCTTGAAATTTTTAGATTTGATAGGGAAGCTGAGAGGTTAAATATACTATTTAGGTTTTCTATTGCCAAGTTTACACTTTTACTATTACAGTGAAGACATTTTGTCCAGGAAAGTATCTATTAGGGATTGAATTTGTGGTTGCCTAATTTGTTTTTTGGTAGATTTCCACACTACTTTCCTTCCATCTATAGCATTTCTTAATATTATAAAGTTCCTCTGGCTTTGATGCCTCAGAGCAAAGCTCTGTTCAAGTAGAGTGTGATGTTTCAGTGGACTGACTGTGAACTCCCTCTCCCTCTCCCTCTCTCTGTGTGTATGTGTGTTTGTTTTCCCTGCTATGAGTCGCTGCGCTCATCAGCCATCCCCTGGGGGCCCTGCCATTACTCTCTGCCTGGGGAAGAATGTAAACAACACACACACACAACATATAATCCCCTGCTCTGTCTTTCTCACGCCACACTTCCTGCTGACTTTTTACCAGGAAGTGTTTATACATTTTCACCTAAAAATTGATCAAAGCATCAAGCCCAAACAAGACAGAATGAAAGAATGAACCAAACAGTTTATGTATCCGCCCAGCAAACTGTTTAACATCCCACATAGCACCTGTCCTGAGAGCTAAACACTTTCCTACCCATTTACAACAATATTTCAGATTTGTATTAATTTATCTTATTTTTATGGTTTTATGCCTGTTTGTGTTGGCACCCAGAGAGCTTTAACTTTGAGGTTTGATGTCAAATGTAGGTCTACAGTATAAATTATAACACCATTCATACATGTAGAAACATTTAGATTTGTGCATAATGAGTACATTTTTAAACACTTTTTTGAATGACTCTTTATCATTTGTTTTCATCCTTTGTATTGTATCGTTGTTGTAAAATGTTGCGACAGCAACTAAAATCTGCACTGTCTCTGTCAGTCACAGGAGGTTGGTGGCACCTTAATTGGGGAGGACGCGCTTGTGATAATGACTGGAGTGCATTCGCTCTGTTACAGCCATTATTATGAGCCGTTATCCACTCAGCAGCCTCCACTGTTGTGAATCATTGTCTTTCATTTATCACAAACAAATGGTATCTATGTGATTGTCTTTACCTGTGTTGTATGTGTCTTCCAAAGTACAGAATGCCTCAATGACCAATCTGCGACCAGCACATTTTTAAACTATAGATTTGCTTGTGATGCACAAAGAAAATGTCACAAAGCAAATGCCTGCCTGTCTCGTTTCATCATTCCCCTTGTTTGAAGAAGCAAAAATCCAATACCGCTAACCCATATTGGATCCTCCCTGAAGCAGAAGGGTTTTGGAAATCAGTTTACACAGTGTTGTTGCCATGTCAAACAAGAGCACAGCTTTCTCTGAAAATGCATTTATCATTTAGCGCACTCCCTCAATTCTTTTAGTAACTCAATTGTGCTGAATGCTAGCAGCAGACCGTTGTTTGGCATAGATGGGTCTTTGCTGTTGAAAGGGCCCTGCTGTAATACATTTCTACCACGCCACTTTGGAGTTTTGACTATAAATCAGCGGAAAAATACTTCGAGCTGAAAAGTGAGAGACAAAAAAAGGGACATACTTTGAAAGAGACTTGGGGGAAGAACTTAGGAAGAGTACTTTCATCTATTTCACCCTTGTTACGTCTGCTCTGTGTCTACTGATTTCGTCAAAAGTATATCTTGACCTCAAGAGGTCATGGGAATGCATTTGAAATCTACTCCAGACCCGCCGTACGACACGAAACAACAAAGTGGAATGTTTTGTTTGTATTTGTTTTTCACATGACAGGGAGAGAATGGTACAGTGATTCAATCATGCACAAATGTAATAAAAACAACAACAAATGAAATACTGCCATCTTCACAGTTCAGGCCAAGTTCACCGTTAATTGCTAATAGTTGGTTAAGATGAAATGCTGGTAGAACCAAAGCCAAGCTAACAGGAAACAAACCCAGATAGATCATAACTGTAATAGCTCTCATTAAATGAGTGAAACTACGCAGACACTCCCCACTGACTGCCATTATAAGCTGCTGTGTGTGAACTGTGATCTGGTTAATAAAAGGCTCATCAGAACACACTAAAACAATGGTTCTAAATTGTACCATATAGGGGTTTAGCTTTAGCTTGTAACATTAGTGGAACCCTTATTGGTGCTATATAGAACCCTTTTTTTGAAGATTTTTTAAAGAACCATACTCATAAGGTTCTAAATTAGAACCTGGAATGTATGTGATATCAACAGAGAGCTATATTTAATGGGTGATTGAAATATTGTCTGGCTTTCATCAAGCTGCCCACTCAAGAAAAAGCTTCAAACTGTAATCATTGCCTGCAACCTGGTTCAGGTTATCAATCAACCTACCAGGCTAGTTATAAACATCACAGGAATGAAATCATCAACATGTATTGGTCACATCTTTACTAATGTTGCAGAAATGTCCATCCAAATCCATTGGATGTAATGATCCCAGTATAGTAGGCATATCTTGGAAAACCAAAGTTCCAAGGGCCTAATATTCTGTATAAGAGATCATACAATATGTTGGGTAGTGATTCCTGTGTTGACGATATAAAGAATATTTGCTGGTCTGTGGTGTGTAATGAGGAGCAATCAGATGCTGCACTTGACACATTTGGAAATGTCTAATTCCAGTTACTAATAAGCATGCACCCATAAACAACACTATCAACAGGTCCTACAGGAGGTCCTACAGGCTCTAGGTTTGTCGCACCTGGACAACTGTTCAGTTGTGTGGTCAGGTGCCACAAAGAGGGACCTCGGAAAATTACAATTGGCTCAGAACAGGGCAGCGCGGCTGCCCCTTAAATGTGCACGGAGAGCTAACTTTGAGCTCTCATGGCTCAAAGTGGAGGAGAGATGGACATCATCTCTACTTGTTTTTGTAAGAAGTGTTGACATGCTGAATGCACCGAGGTGTCTGTTTAAACTACTAGCACACAGCTCAGACACCCATACATTCCCCACAAGACGTGCCACCAGAGGTCTGTTTAAACTACTAACACACAGCTCAGACACCCATACATTCCCCACAAGACGTGCCACCAGAGGTCTGTTTAAACTACTAACACACAGCTCAGACACCCATACATTCCCCACAAGACATGCCACCAGAGGTCTCTTCACAGTCCCCAAGTCCAGAACAGACTATGGGAGGAGCACAGTACTACTATTTCACATCAGGTAACTGATGCAAGCAGTAGAATCAGATTTTAAAAAACAGATCAAAATATACCTTATGGAATAACAGGAATTATGAAGCGATACACACAAACACACGCATATGCACACACACTCTACAACACGTACATAGTAATATTGTTGTATCGTGGTATTATATATTTTGTATTGTAGATATGTAGTGGTGTAATAATGTAACAGTAGGATGTACTGTTTTATTATTTTGTTTTATATGTAATGTAAGTGTCTTCATGTGTGTGGACCCCAGGAAGAGTAGCTGTTGCTTGGCAACAACTAAAGGGGATCCTTAATAAATACAAATAAATACCAGAAAAAGTATGGCAATATAGAGAACCCTTTCCTAAGATTCTAGAAAGAACCATTAAAACAGGTTCTATATACAGTAGCAGCAAATAAAAGTGCTCCACTATGGAACCCTGTTTCATGATTCTTTATAGAACTCTTATGGAGAATTTCTCAAACTAAAACGTTCGTTGTAGATGCTTTTGAAGAACTATAAAGTTTTTTTTTAAATTCTGGTCAGCAATATTACATTGCTAAAATTCCACAAGTGCTATTATTGTGTTAATTGACAAGTTGAATCTAGTGAGCTACCTCTGGAACAGCTGGTGGTCCCTGAGAAAATCCACTGACTGATTTAGTTAACCATTTTCAATGGACACAAGGCAATATGTGAGTCTTTCACAGCACACCGTCACTGGATATAGTCGTATACACTACATGACCTGCTCTTATTCAAAAAACATGGGCATTAATATGGAGTTGTATATATATTGTCTATAACAGCCTCCACTCTTCACTCCTCCACTGTGAAGGATTTTCACAAAATGATGGAAAATTGCTGCAGGGAATTTCTTCCATTCAGCCACAAGAGCATTAGTGAGGTTGGGCACTGATGTTGGGTGATTAGGCCTGGCTCGCAGTCGGTGTTCCAATTTATCCCAAAGGTGTTCAATGGGGTTGAGGTCAGGGCTGATCTCGACAAACCATTTCTGTATGGACCTCGCTATGTGCATGGGGGCATTGTCATGCTGAAACAGGAAAGGGCCTTCCCCAAACTGTTGCCACAAAGTTGGAAGCACAGAATGGTCTAGAATGTAATTGTACGCTGAAGCGTTAAGATTTCACTTCACTGGAACTAAGGGGCCTAGCTCGAACCATGAAAAACAGCCCCAGACCATTATTCGTCCTCCACCAAACTTTACAGTTGGCACCATGCATTGGGGCATGTCGCATTCTCCTGGTATCCTCAAAACCCAGATTAGTCCGTCAGACTGGCAGATGGTGAAGCGCGATTCATCATTCCAGAGAACGCATTTCCACTGCTCCAGAGTCCAATGGTAGCGAGCTTTACACCACTCCAGCCGATGCTTGGTATTGCGCATGGTGATCTTAGGCTTTTGTGCAGCTGCTGAGCAAAGGAAACCCATTTCATTTAAGCTCCTAACAAACAGTTGCTTCCAGAGGCAGTTTGGAACTTGGGTAGTGGGTGTTGCAACCCGAGGACAGACGATTTTTCACGGCTGAGCCGTTGTTGCTCCTAGACGTTTCCACTTAACAATAGCAGCACTTACAGTTGACCAGGGCAGCTCTAGCAGGGCAGACATTTTACGAATTGACTTGTTGGAAAGGTGGCTGTCACGCACTGATCTTAGAGATCCTTATTATTCTCTATGTTTGGTTAGGTCAGGGAGGGACTCGGGTGGGAAAATCTATGTTTTCTATTTCTTTGTGTTTTTGGCTGAGTATGGTTCCGAATCAGAGGCAGCTGTCTATCGTTGTCTCTGATTGGGGGATCATATATAAGTTGTGGTTTTCCTTTTGGGTTTTGTGGGATCTTGTTTTCTGTGTAGTTTATTTTGCCTTACAGAACTGTGCGCTTTCGTTTTTGTTGTTGTTGTTATTTTGCTTTTGGTGTCATCAATAAAAAGAACGATGTACGCCTACCACGCTGCACTTTGGTCCGGTCATTCATCAAACGAGAGCCGTAACAGTGGCATCCTACAATTGTGCAACGTTGAAAGTCAACGAGATTTTCAGTATGAGCCATTCTACTGCATATGCTTGTCTATGGAGATTTCATGGCTGTCTGCTCAATTTTCTACACCTGTCAGCAACGGGTGTGGCTGAAATAGCCGAATCTACTCATTTGAATGGGTGTCTACATACTTTTGTATATATTGTGTAACACTGATACATTTGTTCACACTTTTACAGTGTTAGTTTCATCAGCTGCTCTACAATATGATACAAAAAACTGAAAAAAGTCATTTTGACTGCACTGGGCCTTTAAAGAATCCTGTACAGTAAGTTTCTGCTGACGTCCACAGGCTTTAAGCTTCCTTTGAAGAGGCATTTTCTCAGCTATCAGCAATACAGGTTTGATTATAGAATGAAGGTGGTATTAATCATGGGCTATGATAGACAGAAAGCAGCAGACGATGACTCCATTGTCAACTCTTTGATTAAATCCGATTCACTATCTTCATCTCTACAGTGCCTTCGGAAAGTATTCAGACCCCTTGACTTTTTCCACATTTTGTTACGTTACAGCCTTATTCTAAAATGAGTTAAGTAAAAAAATATGACTCAGCAATCTACACACAATACCCCATAACGACAAAGCAAAAAAAGGTTTTTAGACATTTTTGTAAATCTATTAAAAATGAAAAATAGAAATAACTTATTTACATAAGTATGCAGCATCTTGTTTCCATTGTTCATCCTTGAGTTTTCTACAACTTGATTGGAGGCCACCTGTGGTAAATTCAATTGATTGGATATGATTTGGAAAGAAACACACCTGTCTATATAAGGTTGACAGCGCATGTCATTGCAAAAACCAAGCTATGAGGTCAAATTAATTGTCCATAGAGCTCCAAGACAGGATTGTGTCGAGCCACAGATCTGGGGAAGGGTGCCAAAAACATTCTGCAGCATTGAAGGTCCTCAAGAAAACAGTGGCCTCCATCATTCTTACATGGAAGAAGTTTGGAACCGCCAAGACTCTTCCTAGATCTGGCCGCCCCGGCCAAACTGAGCAATCGGGGAGAAGGGCTTTGGTCAGGGAGGTGACCAAGAACCCGATGGTCACTCTGACAGAGCTTTAGAGGTCCTTTGTGGAGATGGAAGAACCATCCAGAAGGACAACCATCTCTGCAGCACTCTACCAATCAGGCCTTTATGGTAGAGTAGCCAGACAGAAGCCACTCCTCAGTAAAAGGCACATGACAGCCCGCTTGGAATTTTCCAAAAGGCACTTAAAGACTCTCAGACCATGAGAAACAAGATTCTCTGTTCTGAATGCCAAGCGTCACGTCTGGAGGAAACCTGGCACCATCCCTACGGTGAAGCATAGTGATGGGGATTTTTTTCAGCGGCACGGACTGGGAGACTAGTCAGCATCGAAACAAACATGAACTGAGCAAAGTACAGAGAGATCCGAGATGAAAACCTGCTCCAGAGCGCACAGGACCTCAGACTGGGGCGAAGGTTCCCCTTCCAACAGGACAACTCTAAGCACACAGCCAAGACAATGCAGGAGTCTCTGCATTTCATTTTGTGGCCCAGCCAGAGCCTGGACGTGAACCTGATCAAATATCTCTGGAGAGACCTGAAAATAGCTGTGCAGCAATGCTCCTCATACAACCTGACAGAGCTTGAAAGGATCTGCAGAGAAGAATGGAAGATACTCACCAAATATAGGTGTGCCAAGTTTATAGCGCCATACCCAAAAAGACTCAAGGCTGTAAGCATTTCTCCTTTGCCAAGATAATCCATCCCTCTGACAGGTTTGGCATATCAAGAAGCTGATTAAACAGCATGATCATTACAGAGACCTTGTGCACCTTATGGCGTTGTGTGGGCAAGCTTTTTGCTGTTTTCTGATGTCAACGTTGTCAACAGAGTGCCCCATGGTGGTGGTGGGGTTATGGTACGGGCAGGCATAAGGTAAGGTAAACGTTGTCAACAGAGTGCTCCATGGTGGCGGTGGGGTTATGGTACGGGCAGGCATAAGCTAAGGTAAACGTTGTCAACAGAGTGCCCCATGGTGGTGGTGGGGTTATGGTATGGGCAGGCATAAGCTAAGGTAAACGTTGTGAACAGAGTGCCCCATGGTGGTGGTGGGGTTATGGTACGGGCAGGCATAAGCTAAGGTAAACAAACACAATTGCATTATATCGATGGTAATTTGAATACACAGAGATACTGTGACAAGATCCTGAGGCCAATTGTCATGCCATTCATCCGCCGCCATCACCTCATGTTTCAACATGATAATGCACAGCCCCATGTTGCAAGGATCTGTACACAATTCCTGGAAGCTGAAAATGTCCCAGTTCTTCCATGACCTGCATACTCACCAGACATGTCACCCATTGAGTTTGGAATGCTCTGGATAGATGTGTATGACAGCGTGTTCCAGTTCCCACCAATATCCAGCAACATCGCACAGCCATTGAAGAGGAGTGGGACAACAGGCCACAATCAACAGCCTGATCAACTCTATGCGAAGGAGATATGGCTGCATGAGGAAAATGGTGGTCACAGCAGATTCTGACTGCTTTTCTGATCCATGCCCCTACTTTTTTTTAGGTATCTGTTACCAACAAATGGATATCTGTATTCCCAGTCATGTGAAATCCATAGATTAGGGCCTAATGAATTCATATCAATTGACTGATTTTCTTATATTAACTGTAACTCACTAAAATCTTTGAAATTGTTTCATGTTGGGTTTATATTTTTGTTCATGATATACAGTACCGGTCAAAGGTTTGGAAACACCTGTCATTCAAGGGATTGTATTTGTTTTTACTATTTTCTACATTGTAGAATAATAGTGAAGACATCAACACTACGAAATAACACATATGGAATCATGTCGTAATCAATAAAGTGTTAAACAAATATTTTATATTTGAGATTCAAATAGCCACCCTTTGCCTTGATGACAATTTTGGCATTCTCTCAACAAGCTTCATGAGGTAATCACCTGGAATGTATTTCAATTAACAGGTGTGCCTTGCTAAAACTTACTTTTAGGAATTTCTTTCCTTCTTAATGCTTTTGAGACAATAAGTTGTGTTGTGACAAGGTGGGGTGGGGTGAGGGGTAGCCCTATTGGTAATAGACCAAGTCCATATTATGGCAAGAGCAGCAAAAACCTTCAAGCGCTATGATGAAACTGGCTCTCATGAGGACCGCCACAGGAAAGGAAGACCTCTGCTGCAGAGGATACATTTATTAGAGTTACAAGCATCAGAAATTGCAGCCCAAATAAATGCTTCACAGAGTTCAGGTAACAGGCACATCTAAGCAGCAACTGTTTAGAGGAGACTGTGTGAATCAAGCCTTCGTGATCGAATTGCTGCAAATAAACCACTACTAAAGGACACCAATAAGAAGAAGAGACTTGCTTGGGCCAAGAAACACAAGCAATGGACATTAGAACAGTGGAAATCTGTCCTTTGGTCTGATGATGAATTTGAGATTTTTGGTTCCAACCATAATGTCTTTGTGAGACGCAGAGTAGGTGAACAGATGATCTCCGAATGTGTGGTTCCCACCGTGAAGCATGGAGGAGGTGGTGTGATGGTGAGGGGGTACCTAGGCAAGTCAGTTCACTAGGCAAGTCAGTTAAGAACAAATTCTTATTTTCAATGACGGCCTAGGAACAGTGGGTTAACTGCCTGTTCAGGGGCAGAACGACAGATTTGTACCTTGTCAGCTCGGGGGTTTGAACTTGCAACCTTCCGGTTACTAGGCCAACACTCTAACCACTAGGCTACCCTGTCGTAATCTATCCTGTGTGTTTGGACATGGCCACTGCAGCTCCTGCAGTGTGTTTGTAGATCCATTGGACCACACAGGGATCCCATTAGTGTCAAATACTGTTGATGAGGCCCTCTTACTGTGAGTTAACCACCCACATAAAACTGTCACTGAACCTGTAGCCCCATACATGGATCAGCATTGCACGCTTTACCACGAATGTGTTCGTGTGTGTATGGATGTTTGTGTGGGCGTAGGTGTTTGAGTTTACATGTATTCATTCACGTCAGTGTGTGCGTTCCCCTCCTGGACTACAAAGTTAAAATAGCTCTCCCTTGTCTTATCTTGATTGGCTGGGAGAATGCTGGGCGGAGAAGGGGGGGGCAGGCTGATGGGTGAGGAGCCACAGACGCTCTGTCGCTTTCAGGTCACCAGGGAGTACAGACAACGGAACCCCCGCAGGAGACAGTCTTCATCAAATACAAAGAAGCCGATGATAACTTAACTATACACCTGAGGGACAGAGGACAACTTTACTAACTCACGTGATCTAGATCAGAGGACAACTTTACTAACTCACTTGATTTTGGACAAAGGACAACTTTATGAAATACTAAAACTAGGAGAGATGTAGAGAGCTTTACTAGACTGATCACATCTGGAAAAGCAGTGTCGTTGAAAGCCTCAAAGAAACGAAGAAGTGACTGGATATCTTAACAAAACACCTGTCAATCAAGAGAATACCACCTTTAATGCCCAAAACATTGAAGTTTTAAGGAAAGATTTACCTTCAGAATATCAACCACAACTAAAAGAAGTGAAACTCAGATCCTAAACAGGAGAGAAGCAGGCTCCATTTCTACCAGGAAGTTAAAGAGATTAACCTGAACAAATCACAAATGATCTTTAGCTGAAAAACCCACCGTTGCAAGAGGAGCCTACATAGAAGAGAGGACACTGCTTTTGGAAAAGACTTGTGTCCATGTGGAGTGTATGGAGTGTATGCGTAGACCTAAGACAAGGACAACTGTGAAGAAGGCATCGATGGCAGGCGGATCCAGGAAGTGCCACCCAGCGTGTATGTAAACAAAGTGCCATGCCCATGCTACGACCAGCCTGGCACAGAGGAGGGTGGGCACAAGGGAGTACCACAGTCTCTCCCTTACTCATACTGCTCCTCTCCAGTCTGCAGGTAAAATGGTCACCAGTTTTGGAACCTATGTGACCTCTTCCTAACAACTCGTCCTACTTGTTTCCTCTGTCAGCTCTCAAAGAAGGGCCAGTAAAAAATATCCATATAGATGTTCTGTAAAATATGGCAAAAATAATATTCTGTAAAATATGGCAAAAATAATATTCTGTAAAAAAACTAAAAAGAAATGTGTTGAAGTAATCTCACAAATAATCCAATCTGACAACAGAGAAACATAGATTTCAGTTTATCCACTATCGGATTTAGGTGAGACGATGAGTTGCTACTGTTGGACAAAAAACCCATAAACTATCTTACTGACTCGGTGAGATGATAAGCCCTGAATTTGTGGTATTTAATACATTTTGTACAGATATGCAACTGGGATAGGCAAGAACACGGGAGTTGCTTAGCAACGTGGCTATATGATAATGTAGAGGATTGAATGGCATGGTAAACATATGGCCATAGATATCGCTCCAGACATGAATATTATCACAAAATCTGCTATCGCACACAAAATATACCGGAGCAGCCAGAAACAGACTTACAGTATACAGCACCTGCTGTAGAATGCAGCAGGCAAAGCATGATTCTATCAGAGTAACTCCTAAAACTCCGCTTACTGTAAATACATCCCTTAAAGGAAATGTTCACCCATTTTGAATGTTATGTTGTTTCTGTGCATCTCTGAGTGATGTTCTATCAATTCCCTGGGTCATTTCTTGTTTTCATGTGTATCTGAGTCATGTTATATCGATTCCATGGGTCATTTCATGTTTTCATGTGTATCTGAGTTATGTTATATCGATTCCCTGGGTCATTTCATGTTTTCATGTGTATCTGAGTTATGTTATATCGATTCCCTGGGTCATTTCATGTTTTCATGTGTATCTGAGTTATGTTATATCGATTCCCTGGGTCATTTCATGTTTTCATGTGTATCTGAGTTATGTTATATCGATTCCCTGGGTCATTTCATGTTTTCATGTGTATCTGAGTTACTGGCGTTCAAGCAGGCAGAGATCCGGCCGGTATGACGTAGCACTGTGATAAAGTCTCTCTCACTACACTATAAGTGTATAGGAATACGAGTTTTAGATAGTTAAAGCATCTATCATACATGTCAGAATACAATACTGGCCGATGTCATAACGCAATAGGTTGTCTTCTCTTGAATGAGCCATTGATCATATTTTTGTGATATTCCTACCTCAAGAAATGTTTTCTTTAACAGAGGGTCTAGTACATTTTTCCCATTTGTCTCTCTTTAGTCCAGGCTGCATTGCATGGTGCCATTGTCAGAGATATTACAGAAAGGAGATCCAGCAGGCTGTCGGCCAATCACATTCACGTTGTCATGCTGCGTCACACGGTTGCTAAGCTAATCATCACGCAATCCCTTCTCAAAGTCAGGTTATATGTCGAGAAACGTGCCTATTTTCCTCATAAGTACGTAATGTTACGATTCCAAAGCTATACGATACTACAGATAGCAAGTTAATAATCTCATATTGCAGAAAATATTTGTAATGTTGTATTTCTTGTTGATGAAATTTGTGCTAATGTTGGGTTTTTGAGCTGACGCCCAATAAACTCCCATTCCCTCCTTGAAGGGGAGCGCTCCTTGTCCCAGAATTGCCTAAAATGCACCGGGCAGCCCATTGACGTAGAATGGGCCATGTTTCCCATCGCCTCAAAATGTATATCTGCAGTTGCAAATGTTAGGCTCCACTCTGTGAGGCACATCAATCTGCAGGTTGAACATGGTGAGACTGTAGACTCCTAAATTGATAGTGCAGTTTGTTTGGGCCAATTTACAGCTAACTAGCTACTACATGCTGATATTGTCTTTGGTATTATTGTGTGTAGCTACGTTTGCTAGCTGGCTAGCTAACTAACAAGCCAGCCCATAGAGAGAGCATTGCATTGTGGATTTTGTAGTCGACTTTAGCTGTAACAGATTTCCAAAAAGATTTGCCATGTTGCGACCAACCTTTTAACTCCAAAATGAAACATTTGTTTACAAAAATAGAGATATCTCACATTTGACTCCCAGGTTCCTAAATTACATCAGCACTCTCTCCAAATCTATAACTGAGTTAAGCTCAGAATCCTTAAGTGTCTTGTGGATTTTAAATCCTATTCTCTAATAAGGTAGAGGAGAGCCCATGTATTTTCTTTTCACCCCAGATAAAAGTAGAGACCGACACAAACTCTCTCTCTCGTCTGTGATATCTGCTGTCCAGACAACCTGATGATAAGAGACAAACAACCTGATGATAGGAGACAGACAACCTGGTGGTAGGAAACAGACAACCTGATGATAGGAAACAAACAACCTGATGATAGGAGACAGACAACCTGGTGGTAGGAAACAGACAACCTGGTGGTAGGAAACAAACAACCTGATGATAGGAGACAGACAACCTGGTGGTAGGAAACAGACAACCTGATGGTAGGAGACAGACAACCTGGTGGTAGGAAACAGACAACCTGATGGTAGGAGACAGGCAACCTGATGGTAGGAGATAGACAACCTGGTGGTAGGAAACAGACAACCTGGTGGTAGGAAACAGACAACCTGATGATAGGAGACAGACAACCTGATGATAAGAGACAAACAACCTGATAATAGGAGACAGACAACCTGGTGGTAGGAAACAGACGACCTGATGGTAGGAGACAGACAACCTGATGATAGGAGACAGACAACCTGGTGGTAGGAAACAGACAACCTGATAATAGGAGACAGACAACCTGGTGGTAGGAAACAGACAACCTGATGGTAGGAGACAGGCAACCTGATGGTAGGAGAGAGACAACCTGATGGTAGGAGACAGACAACCTGGTGGTAGGAAACAGACAACCTGATGGTAGGAAACAGACAACCTGGTGGTAGGAAACAGACAACCTGATGATAGGAGACAGACAACATGATGATAGGAGACAGACAACCTGATGATAGGAGACAGACAACCTGGTGGTAGGAAACAGACAACCTGATGGTAGGAGACAGACAACCTGGTGGTAGGAAACAGACAACCTGATGGTAGGAGACAGGCAACCTGATGGTAGGAGAGAGACAACCTGATGGTAGGAGACAGACAACATGGTGGTAGGAGACAGACAACCTGATGGTAGGAGACAGACAACCTGATGGTAGGAAACAGACAACCTGGTGGTAGGAAACAGACAACCTGATGATAGGAGACAGACAACATGATGATAAGAGACAAACAACCTGATAATAGGAGACAGACAACCTGGTGGTAGGACACAGACAACCTGATGGTAGGAGACAGACAACCTGGTGGTAGGAAACAGACAACCTGGTGGTAGGAGACAGACAACCTGTTGGTAGGAAAAAAACAACCTGATGATAGGAGACAAACAACCTGATGGTAGGAGACAGACAACCTGGTGGTAGGAAACAGACAACCTGATGGTAGGAGACAGACAACCTGGTGGTAGGAGACAGACAACCTGATGGTAGGAGACAGACAACCTGATGGTAGGAGACAGACAACCTGATGGTAGGAGACAGACAACCTGATGGTAGGAGACAGACAACCTGATGGTAGGAGACAGACAACATGGTGGTAGGAAACAGACAACATGGTGGTAGGAAACAGACAACCGGTGGTAGGAGACAGACAACCTGGTGGTAGGAAACAGACAACCTGGTGGTAGGAAACAGACAACCTGGTGGGAGGAGACAGACAACATGATGGTAAGAGATAGAATGGGTAATTGAAGTGTTAGACCGTCAGGGAGCTCTTATAGGATAGAGGAACAGGTGGACAGGCACAGGGAGGATACACAGCTCAAGATTGAGATCTGTATCCCTACTGGAGATTGAAGGCAAGGCAGGGAATGTTAGTCAGAGATAGAGTACCACACATAGAAATAGAATCCATTGGATGGTACTACACACCACCCGTGGAACGACAGATTCTAAATAGGAAACTTTGATTCTCTGTTTACCTTTAAAAGGGAAGAGAAGGGTTGGTCTGTCACTAGAGTCAGATCAGAAGGGTTGGTCTGTCACTAGAGTCAGATCAGAAGGGTTGGTCTGTCACTAGAGTCAGATCAGAAGGGTTGGTCTGTCACTAGAGTCAGATCAGAAGGGTTGGTCTGTCACTAGAGTCAGATCAGAAGGGTTGGTCTGTCACTAGAGTCAGATCAGAAGGGTTGGTCTGTCACTAGAGTCAGATCAGAAGGGTTGGTAAGTCACTAGAGTCAGATCAGAAGGGTTGGTCTGTCACTAGAGTCAGATCAGAAGGGTTGGTCTGTCACTAGAATTATAAGAGAAGAGTTGGTCTGTCACTAGAGTCAGATCAGAAGGGTTGGTCTGTCACTAGAATCATAAGAGAAGGGTTGGTCTGTCACTAGAATCATAAGAGAAGAGTTGGTATGGCACTAGAATCAGTAGGGTTAGTCTGTTACTAGAATCCGAAGGGTTGGTCTGTCACTAGAATCAGAAGGGTTGGCCTGTCACTAGAATCAGAAGAGAAGGGTTGGTCTGTCACTAGCATCAGAAGAGAAGTGTTGGTCTGTCACTAGAATTAGAAGTGTTGGTCTGTCACTGGGATCAGAATGGTTGGTCTGTCACTAGAATCAGAAGAGAAGGATTAGTATGCCACTAGAATCAGAAGGGTTGGTAAGTCACTAGAATTGGAGGAGAAGGGTTGGTCTGTCACTAGAATCAGAGGAGAAGGGTTGGTATGTCACTAGAATCAGAAGGGTTGGTCTGTCACTAGGATCAGAAGGGTTGGTAAGTCACTAGAGTCAGATGAGAAGAGTTGGTATGTCATTAGAATCGGAAGGTTTGGTTTGTCTCTAGAATCAGAAAAGGAGGGTTGGTCTGTCACTAGAATCAGAAGAGAAAAGTTGGTCTGTCACTAGAATCAGAAGAGGAGGATTAGTATGTCACTAGAATCAGAAGGGTTGGTCTGTCACTGGGATCAGAAGGGTTGGTATGTCACTAGGATCAGAAGGGTTGGTAAGTCACTAGAATTGGAAGAGAAGGGTTGGTCTGTCACTAGAATCAGAGGAGAAGGGTTGGTATGTCACTAGGATCAGAAGGGTTGATAAGTAACTAGAATCAGATGAGAAGAGTTGGTCTGTCACTAGAATCAGAGGAGAAGGGTTGGTATGTCACTAGAATCAGAAGGGTAGGTCTGTCACTAGGATCAGAAGGGTTGGTAAGTCACTAGAATCAGATGAGAAGAGTTGGTATATCATTAGAATCGGAAGGTTTGGTTTGTCTTTAGAATCAGAAGAGGAGGGTTGGTCTGTCACTAGAATCAGATGAGAAGAGTTGGTCTGTCACTAGAATCAGAGGAGAAGGGTTGGTATGTCACTAGAATCAGAAGGGTAGGTCTGTCACTAGGATCAGAAGGGTTGGTAAGTCACTAGAATCAGATGAGAAGAGTTGGTATATCATTAGAATCGGAAGGTTTGGTTTGTCTCTAGAATCAGAAGAGGAGGGTTGGTCTGTCACTAGAATCAGATGAGAAGAGTTGGTCTGTCACTAGAATCAGAAGAGAAGGATTGGTACAGTGCCTTGCGAAAGTATTCGGCCCCCTTGAACTTTGCGACCTTTTGCCACATTTCAGGCTTCAAACATAAAGATATAAAACTGTATTTTTTTGTGAAGAATCAACAACAAGTGGGACACAATCATGAAGTGGAACGACATTTATTGGATATTTCAAACTTTTTTAACAAATCAAAAACTGAAAAATTGGGCGTGCAAAATTATTCAGCCCCTTTACTTTCAGTGCAGCAAACTCTCTCCAGAAGTTCAGTGAGGATCTCTGAATGATCCAATGTTGACCTAAATGACTAATGATGATAAATACAATCCACCTGTGTGTAATCAAGTCTCCGTATAAATGCACCTGCACTGTGATAGTCTCAGAGGTCCGTTAAAAGCGCAGAGAGCATCATGAAGAACAAGGAACACACCAGGCAGGTCCGAGATACTGTTGTGAAGAAGTTTAAAGCCGGATTTGGATACAAAAAGATTTCCCAAGCTTTAAACATCCCAAGGAGCACTGTGCAAGCGATAATATTGAAATGGAAGGAGTATCAGACCACTGCAAATCTACCAAGACCTGGCCGTCCCTCTAAACTTTCAGCTCATACAAGGAGAAGACTGATCAGAGATGCAGCCAAGAGGCCCATGATCACTCTGGATGAACTGCAGAGATCTACAGCTGAGGTGGGAGACTCTGTCCATAGGACAACAATCAGTCGTATATTGCACAAATCTGGCCTTTATGGAAGAGTGGCAAGAAGAAAGCCATTTCTTAAAGATATCCATAAAAAGTGTTGTTTAAAGTTTGCCACAAGCCACCTGGGAGACACACCAAACATGTGGAAGAAGGTGCTCTGGTCAGATGAAACCAAAATGGAACTTTTTGGCAACAATGCAAAACGTTATGTTTGGCGTAAAAGCAACACAGCTCATCACCCTGACCACACCATCCCCACTGTCAAACATGGTGGTGGCAGCATCATGGTTTGGGCCTGCTTTTCTTCAGCAGGGACAGGGAAGATGGTTAAAATTGATGGGAAGATGGATGGAGCCAAATACAGGACCATTCTGGAAGAAAACCTGATGTAGTCTGCAAAAGACCTGAGACTGGGACGGAGATTTGTCTTCCAACAAGACAATGATCCAAAACATAAAGCAAAATCTACAATGGAATGGTTCAAAAATAAACATATCCAGGTGTTAGAATGGCCAAGTCAAAGTCCAGACCTGAATCCAATTGAGAATCTGTGGAAAGAACTGAAAACTGCTGTTCACAAATGCTCTCCATCCAACCTCACTGAGCTCGAGCTGTTTTGCAAGGAGGAATGGGAAAAAATTTCAGTCTCTCGATGTGCAAAACTGATAGAGACATACCCCAAGCGACTTACAGCTGTAATCGCAGCAAAAGGTGCGCTACAACGTATTAACTTAAGGGGGCTGAATAATTTTGCACGCCCAATTTTTCAGTTTTTGATTTGTTAAAAAAGTTTGAAATATCCAATAAATGTCGTTCCACTTCATGATTGTGTCCCACTTGTTGTTGATTCTTCACAAAAAAATACAGTTTTATATCTTTATGTTTGAAGCCTGAAATGTGGCAAAAGGTCGCAAAGTTCAAGGGGGCCGAATACTTTCGCAAGGCACTGTATGTCAATAGAATCAGAAGGGTTGGTCTGTCATTAGAATCAGAGGAGAAGGGTTGGTCTGTCAATAGAATCAGAAGGGTTGGTCAATTCCTAGAATCAGAAGGATTGGTAAGTGACTAGAATCAGAGGAGAAGAGTTGGTCTGTCGCTAGAATCAGAAGGGTTGGTCTGTCTCCAAAATCAGAAGAGGTGGGTTGATCTGTCACTAGAATCAGAGGATAAGAGTGGATATGTCTCTAGAATCAGAAGAGAGGGGTTGGTATGCCATTAGAATTAGAAGGGTTGGTCTGTCATTAG
Source organism: Oncorhynchus tshawytscha (assembly GCF_018296145.1). Lineage (NCBI taxonomy): Eukaryota > Metazoa > Chordata > Actinopteri > Salmoniformes > Salmonidae > Oncorhynchus > Oncorhynchus tshawytscha. The sequence continues at coordinate 26,390,699 of NC_056452.1, read as the reverse complement.
AATTAGAAGAGAAGGGTTGGTATGTCACTGGAATCGTAAAAGAAGGTTTGGTTTGTCACTTGAATTAGAAAGATTGGTATGTCACTAGAATCAGAAGGGTTGGTCTGTAACTAGAATTAGAAGAGAAGGTTTGGGCTGTCACTTGAATTAGAAAGATTGGTATGTCACTAGAATCAGAAGGGTTGGTCCGTAACTAGAATCAGAAGAGAAGGTTTGGTCTTTCACTAGAATCAGAAGAAATGGGTTGGTCTGTCACTATAATGAGAAGAGACGGGCTGGTCTTTCACTAGAATTAGAAGAGAAGGTCGGGCCTCCCGAGTGGCACAGTAGTCCAAGGCACTGCATCGCAGTGTTGCGGCATCACTACAGCCCAGCTTTGTCCTAGTTAGTGGAGGGTCTGGTCGGGGTGTGCTTTACTTGGCTCATCGCACTCTAACGACTCCTTGTGGTGTGCCTGGTGCCAGCAGGCTGACTTTGGTCATCAGTTGAACTGTGTTTTTCTTTCGACACATTGGTGCAGTTGGCTTCTGGGTGAAACTAGCGGATGTTAAGAAATGGGGCTTGGTGGGTCATGTTTCGGAGGACGCATGACTCCACGTTCGCCTCTCCCAAGCCAGTTGGGGAGTTGCAGCGATGAGACAAAATCATAATAACGAAATCTGGGAGAAAAAGGGGGTAAAAAGAACACTGCCCAAGCATGTGTTAAGATATCTTAAGTTTTGGACCAAGATCATGAAAATGCAGGTAAGAACCCAAATCTCATTTCCTTTTTTATTTCCAATCTTTTTTTTTTTTGTCCACACATAGTTTTACATGTGACCTGAATCAGATTGATGTAGCATCTGAAGGAGCACACAAATGCAACGCTAATTTCCCATCTCTGTTGCTTTACATTTTGGGGTGGTTGTCATGGCAAAGACAGCTCATGTGCAATGAAACTACTTATTTCCCCAATTATTGGCAAAAGATTTGATCTAATTGGTCGAACAAGACCAATTAATCGGGTTAAATATCTGAATTGAATTGCCATATGGAAGCGGTATAAATTGGAAATTATAAGATCAGATTTTATGTGTTTTTATGTTGTTGTTCCTGAAAAAAATCAGATGGGTAACAGATATGCACATAATTGATGAAAGATCTGAATTGGGCTGCCTGTGTAAATGCAGCCTAACTGAGGCACTGCTGGTTAAATCTCCCAACTTTATTTCTCCCCTCAGAGTAAATGATACCGGTATATTTACTTCTAGTAGTATAGACCACATGATATTATGGGCTCGATTCAATCTGTATATCACCGAAGTTCAGTGTGTTCGTGGAAACTGCATTCACAGTTAAAGACCCAGTTCAGTGAAAAACATGATTTCCTGTGTTTTATATACATTTCCACACTGAGGTTGGAATTATACTGTGAAATTGTGAAAATTATAATCATGACTTTTTATTGTAAGAGCTGTTTGAAAAGACCGCCTGAATTCATTGTATCCTGTTTTCGAGGGGTGGAGTTTAGGTCACCAGGTGATAAATTAGGTGATAGACCAATAAGGAAAGTTTCAAACCTCTCTGCCAATAACAGCTACCCTTCCCCATTCAGACCACTCCCAGACAGACAGTCCTGGCAAAATGATTTGTCTTTGCCAAGAAGCTTTTTTTGTTTTTACAATCACAGTAAGGTACTTAATTTTTACCCAGAAATAATTTGATATTGAGATAAAAATGGCTGCAATGGACCTTTTCACCCTGGATATGTTGTTGTTGCTGCTCAATCGGAAATTACCTGTACATTTCAATTGCGAGATAGCGCTGAAATTCGGCGACACGGATTGAATTGAGCCCTAGGCTTGGGAAATTGCCTAAACAGACTCCTAAGACGATTGAGGTTGAGCAGTTAGATACCTCAGTGTGAATTCTACTCAAACACTGCCATCTTGTGGACTCTCACTCCAAACACATACCCCTCTGTCTTCCTGACACATTATGGGGGCCGGGGGTGGTACACGTTAATAGTTTATCATGGACTATTCTTTTGGGATTTTCTTATTTGACATGAAAGGTGGTGGTTCTGTGATTGATTGTGTTGTATTTTCATTAGGATCCCCCATTAGCTGATGCCATGAAGCTGACGCTTAAAGAGTTGATCTCTAAAAGGAATGAATATAGGGAGAACTGCACCAGGATTTTAGCAGAAAGCTACTTCTCAGGAACTGGTGAGCAGTTTTGTTTTTGGCCCTGGCCACTTGCATGTATCATTGTAGCATGTTTCTGCTCCAATGTGTATTGTAATTGTACTGCAGCCAGACTGTCAGTGCTGCAATTAATCTGTATGGAAATTCATTTTAAGTTTTAATTAATTTTGAGATAAGCAGTAGCACTTTTTTAATCATGTACTTTTCAGTTTGCCTCTTTACTCTGTCCTTGTTTGTCCTTTCAGGAACCTACTGTAACGGGACGGTTGACCTATTTGTGTGTTGGCCCCACTCAGCTCCTGGTAACGTGTCAGTGCCCTGTCCTTCTTACCTCCCCTGGGTCACAGAGGGTGAGTCTCCAGGCTTCGTATCACACACGTTCCATATCCATTATGTCACGTCATGGCACAACATGACATAATACCATTTCTACCAAAGTAGAAAGTTAAACCTATCTTCCAACACGGTTAGCTCGTGAGAACATCTCTCCATAACCAATCTATTGGTTCCTCTTCTTTTCCTGACCCAGATGACTCCAGGAGTGTGTACAGGCAGTGTCTGTCCAATGGGAGCTGGCGACTCCAGGAGAATTCTTCGGAAGCCTGGCGGGACCAGAGAGAATGCGATGAGAAACGTTTCTTTGAAGCCGAGGTGAGGGAAAGTCTGTGAGGAAACCTTTGGAAAATGCCTTGTAACCGAATTGTCAAACATAAATCCAGATAAAAAGCAGAATGTTCCGTCGAGGTCAAAGGTCACCTCTTTTACTTTTGTTTGTCTGTTGTTTTCCAGGAGAATGAGGTGTTTCGCCAAGGAGCACTGCGGGTTATCTCCATCGTCGGCTACGCTCTGTCCCTCTTCTCCCTCTCTCTGGCCACTCTCCTCATGGGCATTCTCAGGTCAGTGTCAAGGGGTCAGCATCAACAGCTTAGACACATGTTGATGATGGTTATGATGAATTCTACTACGGTTGGGCGATGACATGATTGCAAATGAATGACATTCTCCTTAGTCACGGCATCGATTCAAACCCACTAGTCAGTGTTCAATGTCAGTGTATAATATGTAACGGATATCAGGGGAGGTAGAATAACAAGATCACAGATGTTGTCGATCACTATAAATGACATTATAACAACTACGTCGGATTGCCTATGTACTGGGCACTTATCTTAATCACATAATAACAAAATCAACTTCCACACTAAATAGTCAGTGGTGGTTTTGAGTCAATGCCAACCTCTGTCTCTTCCAGGAAGCTCCACTGTACGAGGAACTACATCCACATGAATCTGTTTGTGTCGTTCATGATGAGAGCCATAGCCGTTTTCGTAAAGGAGATCGTTTTACATGTCATGTACACCAAGCTACCCATTGACGACCCAGGGTGGAACTCATACTCCAACTCAGTGGTATTCATCTCCTGGAGAGAATTTAATTAGAAATTACCTTCAGAATATTTATTTCTTATGATATAAGCTCAAAATGGCCAGAAAAAATAACTTTCTTCTGTAACTCATCAGTCTATTCTTGTTCTAAGAAATGAAGGCTATTCCATGTGAGAAATTGCCAAGAAACTGAAGATCTCGTACAACGATGTGTACTACTCCCTTCACAGAACAGTGCAAACTATCTCTAACCAGAATAGAAAGAGGAGTGAGAGGCCCCGGTGCACAACTGAGCAAGAGGACAAGTACATTAGAGTGTCTAGTCTGAGAAACAGACACCTCACAAGTCCTCAACTGGCTGTTTCATTAAATAGTGAAGGGTGTAGTACACAGCATTGTACGAGATCTTCAGTTTCTTGGCAATATCTCACATGGAAAGTCCTTTGTTTCTGGCAATTTTGAGCCTGTAATCAAACCCACAAATGCTGATGCTACAGATTCTCAACTAGTCTAAAGAAGATCAGTTTTATTGCTTATTTAAACAGGACAACAGTTTTCAGCTTTGCTCACATAATTGCAAAAGGGTTTTCTAATGATCAATTAGCCTTTTAAAATTATAAACTTGGATTAGCTAACATAATGTGCCATTGGAACACAGGAGTGATGGTTGCTGATAATGGGCCTCTGTACACCTATGTAGATATTCCATAAAACATCTGCCTTTTCCAGCTACAATAGTCATTTACAACATTAACAATGTCTACACTGTATTTCTGCAGTGTAATTTACATTTTACAAGGCAGTGTAATGTATATATTTAACAAGGCAGTGTAATGTATATAGTTAAGGCATTGCAATGTATATAGTTAAGGCAGTGTAATGTATATATTTAACAAGGCAGTGTAATGTATATATTTAACAAGGCAGTGTAATGTATATATTTAACAAGGCAGTGTCATTTCTAATATTGAATAGTCTCTCCTCTTCCTGTAGATAGCGGTGGTATGTAAGGCCTCCCGGATGTCCATGGAGTATTTTGTAGCCTGTAACTACTTCTGGCTCCTGGTGGAAGCCATCTTCCTCCACACTCTCCTCTTCACCGCTGTCCTCACCAAGAGACGGCTGCTCAAGAGATACATGCTCATTGGCTGGGGTCAGGTTCTAATGTTTCAAAGACCTGTTCATTGGCTAGGTTAAGGCTCTAATGAAGATGGATTAACAACTACGGCAACAAAATACTCTTTGTTCTTCCTAAAGGTACTCCATTCGTGTTTGTGGTGCCATGGACAGTTACCAAAGTTTTATTTGAAAATGAAGGGTAAGTATTTTGGGAGCATTTCTTCTCATTTCAACACTTCTGATCATATTTCTGGCTTTTCGCATAAAGGAATCAATCAGTAGTGATCTGTGTAATTACCCAATACGTCTAGGCTGATACTCTAGGCCTAAATCTGGTTTGAATATCTTCTGTCCTAAGGTGCTGGGCCAATCAGGATAGATGGATCTGGTGGATAATAAGAGGTCCGATCACTGTATCTGTGTTGGTGAGTAGCTGCCATCCAGGGCCGTGCACGGACCTTGGAGAGAAAGGTGCTCAAAGTGAAAAAAGCCCCCCAAAAAAAAAAAAAAAACAACAACAACTGTTTACTTAATTTTCTTACATTCAAAGCTAATTAAGCCAAATGAGTATGTATATATACAGTACCAGTCAAAAGTTTGGACACAGCTACTCATGCAAGGGTTTTTCTTTATTTTTTAAAACTAATTTCTATATTGTTGAATAATAGTGAAGATATCAAAACTATGAAATAACACATATGGAATCAGGTAGTAACAAAAACAGTATTAAACAAATTGATTCTTCAAAGTAGCCACCCTTTGCCTTGATGACAGCTTTGCAAACTCTTGGCATTCTCTTATCCAGCTTCACCTGGAATGCTTTTCCAACAGTCTTGAAGGAGTTCCCACATATGCTGAGCACTTGTTGGCTGCTTTTCCATCACTCTGCAGTCCAACTCATCCCAAACCATCTCAATTGGGTTGAGGTCTGGTGATTGTGGGGACCAGCTCATCTGACAGCCTGGAGGTGTGTTGGGTCATGGTCCTGTTGAAAAACAAATGATAGTCCCACTAACCGCAAACCAGATGGGATGGCATATCGCTGGAGAATGCTGTTGTAGCCATGATGGTTAAGTGTGCTTTGAATTCTAAATAAATCACTGACAGTGTCACCAGCAAAGCATCCCCACACCATCACACCTCCTCCTCCATGCTTCACGGTGGGAACCACACATGCGGAGATCATCCATTTACCCACTCTGCATCTCACAAAGCCACCCCGGTTGGAACCAAAAATCTCAAATTTGGACTCATCAGACCAAAGGACAGATTTCCACCGGTCTAATGTCTATTGCACATGTTTCTTGGCCTAAGCAAATTTCTTCTTATTATTGGTGTCCTTTAGTAGTGGTTTCTTTGCAGCAATTTGACCATGATGATTCATGCAGTCTCCTCTGGACAGTTGATGTTGAGATTTGTCTGCTCCAATCTGAAATGCAGTTAATTGATGATTTCTGAGGCTGGTAACTCTAATGAACTTATCCTCTGCAGCAAAGTTAACTCTGGGTCTTCCTTTCCTGTGGCGGTCCTGATGAGAGACAATTTCATCATAGCGCTTGATGGTTTTTGAGACTGCACTTGAAGAAACTTTCAAAGTTCTTGAAATTTTCCGCATTGACAGACCTTCATGTCTTAAAGTAATGATGGACTGTCGATTATCTTTGCTTATTTGTATCACACCCTGATCTGTTTCACCTGTCTTGTGCTTGTCTCCACCACCCACCAGGTGACTCCTATTTTTATCCAGTATCCCCTGGGTATTTATACCTGCGTTTTCGGTTTGTCTGTGGCCAGTTTGTCTTGTTATGTCAAGTCTTACCAGCATTTTGCCCGTTTCTCCTGTTCTCAAGTTTTGTTTAGTAGTCTTCCCTGGGTCATATCCTGAGTCGTGATAGTATAAAGTGGTCATCATTGATCCAGCAGATTTGGACCATCTCTTCAACACTGTCTCTTCACAAGGAGCCACCATTGGAAGACATGAAGAGTTACTACATAACCTTGTGGAAGGATTCCACACCTTGGTGGAACACCATGACCATGCCATTAGTGCATTGTTGGATCAATTCCGCAGACTATCTATTAGGCAGGAAGCAACAATGGAAGCCTCCCAGACTCTCAGTAACCCCGCTACTAGCGGTGCTTCTTCCCATCCTACCACAGCTTCCCGAGAACCCCGCTTCCCCTTCTGAAGCGCTACGCTGGGGATGCTGGAATCTGCTGGGTGTTTCTCTCCCAGTGCTCCTTCATTTTTGAGCTACAGCCCTCTTCGTTTCCGTTGGACGATTCTAAAATAGCATATCTTATAATGCTGATGTGTGAGCAATCACCGTAGGCTGGAGGATTTTGTGGCAGAAGTAAGGAAGGTTTTCGACTCTCCGTTGTCTGGGAGAGAGGCGGAAGCTACTTCAATTGCGTCAAGACTCCCATAGTGTGGCAGACTACACAGTAGACTTTCACACTTTAGCCGCAGAGAGTGCCTGGAACCCGGGATCCCTGTTCGACATGCTCCATCATGGATTATCGGAAGGAATAAAGGACGAGCTCGCAGCCTGGGAACTGCCCTTGGACCTCGACTCTCTCATAGCCTTGACCATGAGGATCTATGGGCAACTACGGGAACGCAGTAGCGAGAGGATTGTCGTGGCTCCAGAGGCACAACCTCCTGATTGACTGGGCTATGGGTTCTATCATGGGTTGGAGCCCGTTCTGCCATGTGCATTGCCTCAAGGTGGCATGGCCCGCCCCTGGCTGTCTTCCTGCGGACTTGGATAAAGCCTCGGCTCTCTCTGCCATTCCTGCGGAATATCAAGACCTCCAAGAGGTTTTCAACAAGACCCGCACCACATCTCTTCCTCCGCATCAACCCTATGACTGTGCCATTGACCTCCTCCCTGGCACTACACCGCCTCGGGGGTGGCTTTAATCCCTGTCGGGTCCGGAGATCAAGACTATGGAATGGTACATTGAGGACTCTCTGGGGACAGGGTTCATTCGTCCTTCTTCCTCCCCTGCTGGTGCAGGGTTCTTCTTTGTTGGGAAGGACAAAACCCTGCGCCCGTGTATTGACTACTGGGGCCGGGAAAGAACCGCAACCCGCTACCACTCCTCTCCTCAGCTTTCGAGCCTCTCCCGGGGTGACTGAATTCTCGAAGTTGGACCTTCGGAATGCCTACCATCTGATTTGGATAAGGGAAGGAGACGAATGAAAGGCAGCCTTTAACACAGCTAGCGGGCACTACAAGTATCTGGTTATGCCATTCGGACTGACCAACACTCCCGCAGTGTTCCAGGCTCTGATTAATGAGTGCTCCGTGACATGTTGAACTGGTTCGTGTTTTTCTACCTTGACAACATCCTTGTCTTTTCCCGTTCAGTTCAGGAGCATGTTCTCCACATCACACAAGTCCTGCAGTGCCTCCTTGAGAACCAATTGTTTGTCAAGGCGGAGAAGAAAGAATTTCATCGTTCTGCTATCTCCTTTCTGGGATACGTCATTGCTGCCGGAAACATTCAGATGGATCCAGACAAGGTGAGAGCGGTGGTGTAGTGGCCCCAAACCACATCCAGAGTGCAGCTGCAATGTTTCCTAGGATATGCTAATTTCTACCGCTGCTTCATAAGGATCTACAGCACCCTGGCTTCCCCCCTCTCTGCACTCACCTCACCCAATGTTCCGTTCACATGATCCCCAGCTGCTGATCGGGCATTTTCAGATCTCAAGCATCAGTTCACTACAGCCCCCATCTTAATCCATCCGGACCCATCCCGTCTGTTCATGGTGGAGGTCAACGCCTCGGACGTTGGAGTGTGGACAGTCCTGTCCCAGCATTCTGCCCAGGACGAAAAGCTGTATCTCTGCCAGTTTTCCTCACTGGCTAAAAAAGGCGGAACAACCATTCCTAGTGTGGACTGACCATAAGAATCTGGAATATCTCTGCACTGCCAAGTGCCTCAATTCAAGGCAAGCTCGTTGGGCTGTGTTCACTCGTTTCAATTTCACCATCTCCTACCGCCCTGGGTCCAAGAATGTGAAGCCTGATGCCCTCTCTCGCTTGCATAGCTCCGCTGATACTCCGTCTGACCCAGAGACCATCCTCCCTACCTCCTGTTTAGGCTCGAGGGGCCCGGCTAAACGGTTGTTCGTCCCGGATTCTGTCTGGTCCCTGGTCCTGGAATGGGCTCATTACTCTAATCTAACCTACCACCCCGGCTCCCGCCCATACCCTGGCCTTCCTCCGACAAAGTCTTTGGTGGCCCACTATGTTTTCTGACATTCATCGCCGCATGCATGGTGTGTGCTCAGAATAACACTCTGCGGCAAGCTCCGGCCTGGCCTCCTTCAACCACTCCCTGTTCCTCATCGCCCCTGGTACCATATATCCTTGAGCTTTGTCACTGGTCTCCCTCCATCTGATGGCAACACCACCATTCTTATAATGGTAGATAGGTTTTTCCAAAGCTGCCCACTTCATCCCCCTTCCAAAGTCACCCTCAGCCAAGGAGACGGCTCAACTCATGGTAAGTCTTCTGAATCCATGGACTTCCAGTTAACATAGTCTCCGATTGTGGTCCTCATATCTCGTGCCGATTCTGGAACGCTTTCTGCAACATCATTGGGTCGTCGGCCAGCCTGTCCACGGGGTTTCGTCCTCAATCTAACGGCCAGTCGGAGCATGCCATTCAGGACCTGAAGACAACTCTTGGTGCCTCTTCTTGGCCAACCCCACCACCTGAAGCCAGAAACTTGTGTGGGTGGAGTATGCCCTGAATCCCCTTCCCTACCCGGCCACTGGTCTCTCACTTTCACCCCGCTTAATTGTCCCTTTCCCATCTCTAAAGTCCTTAGCCACACTGCTGTTCATCTTCTGTTGCCCTCCACCCTCCGTATACATTCCACTTTCCATGTGTCTAGAATTAAACCTCTGTCTCACAGCCTTTTCTCTCCTGTTTCCAAGCCCACTCCTGTCTCCCGTCTTATCGACGGCTATCTGGCATACACAGTGAGGCACCTCCTGAGTGTTTGACCTCAGGGCAGGGGATTCCAGTACCTGGTTGACTGGGAGCGTTATGGCCCAACCACCAACACCCCGGTCAACCAGGTACAGTTGAAGTCGGAGGTTTACATACACTTACATTGGAGTCATTAAAACTCGTTCTTCAACCACTTCACAAATTTCTTGTTAACAAACTATAGTTTTAGCAAGTCGGTTAGGAAAAAAAAAAGTCATTTTTCGAACAATTGTTTACAGACAGATAATTTCACTTATAATTCAATGTATCACAATTCCAGTGGGTCAGAAGTTTACATACACTAAGTTGACTGTACCTTTAAACAGCTTGGAAAATTCCAGAAAGTTATGTCATGGCTTTAGAAGCTTCTGATAGGCTAATTTACATAATTTTAGTCAATTGGGGGTGTACCTCTGGATGTATTTCAAGGCCTACCTTCAAACTCAGTGCCTCTTTGCTTGACATCATGGGAAAATAAAAAAGAAAACAGCCAAGACCTCAAAAAAATAATTGTCGACCTCCACTAGTCTGGTTCATCCTTGGGAGCAATTTCCAAATGCCTGAAGGTACCACGTTCATCTGTACAAACAATAGTACGCAAACATAAACACCACAGGACCACTCAGCCATCATACCGCTCAGGAAGGAGAAGCGTTCTGTCTCCTAGAAATTCATGTATTTTGGTGCGAAACGTGCAAAGCAAATCAAATCAGGTGCAAACAACAAAGGACCTTGTGAAGATGCTGGAGGAAACAGGTACAAAAGTATCTACATCCACAGTAAAACGAGTCCTATAACCTGAAAGGCCGCTCAGCAAGGAAGAAGCCGCTGCTCCAAAACTGGCATAAAAAAGCCAAACTACGGTTTGCAACTGCACATGGGGACAAAGATCATACTTTTTGGTGAAATGTCCTCTGGTCTGATGAAACAAAAATAGAACTGTTTGACCATAATGACCATTGTTATGTTAGGGGGAAAAGGGGGAGGCTTGCAAGGACAACAAAGTCAAGGTATTGGAGTGGCCATCACAAGCCTTGACCTCATTCCTATAGAAAATTTGAGGGCAGAACTGAAAAAGCGTGTGCGAGCAAGAAGGCCTACAAACCTGACTCAGTTACACCAGCTCTGTCAGGAGGAATGGGCCAAAATTCAACCAACTTATTGTGGGAAGCTTGTGGAAGGCTTCCCAAAATGCTTGACCCAAGTTAAACAATTTAAAGGCAATGCTACCAAATACTAATTGAGTGTATGTAAACTTCTGACCCACTGGGAATGTGATGAAAGAAATAAAAGCTGAAATAAATAATTCTCTCTACTATTATTCTGACATTTTATATAAAAAAAGTGATCCTAACTCACCTAAAACAGTGATTTTTCACTCGGATTAAATTTCATGAATTGTGAAAAACTGAGTTGAAATGTATTTGGCTATTGTCCTTGATGTGGTTATTGTCCTTGATGATCTTTTCGGCCTTCCTGTGACATTGGGTGTTGTAGGTGTCCTGGAGGGCAGGTCATTTGCCCCCGGTGATGCGTTGTGCAGACCGCACCATCCTCTGGAGAGCCCTGCGCTTGTGGGCGGTGCAATTGCCGTACCAGACGGTGTTACAGCCTGACAGGATGCTCTCAATTGTGCACCTGTACAAGTTAGTGAGGGTTTTCGGTGACAAGCCAAATTTTTTCAGCCTACTGCGGTTGAAGAGGTGCTGTTGCGCCTTCTTCACCACACTGTCTGTGTAGGTGAACCATTTCAGTTTGTCAGTGATATGTACACAGAGGAACTTCAAACTTTCCACCTTCTCCACTACTGTCTCGTCAATGTGGATAGTGGGGTGCTCCCTTTGCTTTTTCCTGAAGTCCACGATCATCTCTTTTGTTTTGCTGACATTTGAGTGAGAGTTTATTTTCCTGACACCACACTTCACAGGCCCTCACCTCCTCCTTGTAGGCTGTTTCGTCGTTGTTGGTAATCAAGCCTACCACTGTAGTAGTGTTGTCTGCAAACTTGACGATTGGAGGCGTGCATGGCCACGCAGTCTTGGGTGAACAGGGAGTACAGGAGAGGGCTGAGGGCTGAGAACGCACCCTTGTGGGGCCCCAGTGTTGAGGATCAGCGGAGTGGAGATATTGTTTCCTACCTTCACCACCTGGGGGGGCCCGTCAGGAAGTCCAGGACCCAGATGCACAAGGCGGGGTTGAGACCCAGGGTCTACAACTTAATGATGAGTTTGGAGGGTACTATGGTGTTGAATGCTGAGCTGTCGTCAATGAACAGCATTCTTACATAGTATTCCTCTTGTCCAGATGGGATAGGGCAGTGTGATGGCCATTGCATCGTCTGTGGACCTATTGGGGCGGTAAGCAAATTGGAGTGGGTCTAGGGTGACAGGTAGGGTGGAGGTGATATGATCCTTGACTAGTCTATCAAAGCACTTCATGATGACGGAAGTGAGTGCTACATGGCGATAATCATTTAGTTCAGTTACCTTAGCTTTCTTGGGAACAGGAACAATGATGACCATGCATTTGGGGACAGCATACTGGGATAGGGGTTGATTGGATATGTCCATAAACACACCAACCAGCTGGTCTGTGTGTGCTCTGAGGACTGGGATGCCATCTTGGCCGGGATCATTGCGAGGGTTAACAAGTTTAAATGTTTTATTCATGTTGGCCACGGAGAAGGAGAGCCCACGGGCCTTTGGTAGCGGCCGTGTCAGTGGCACTGTATTGTCCTCAAAGCGCGCAAAGAAGCTGTTTAATTTGTCTGGGAGCAAGATGTTGATCTCCGCAACGGGGCTGGTTTTCTTTTTGTAATCCGTGATTGTCTGTAGACCCTGCAACATGCGTCTCTTGTTTGAGCCGTTGAATTGCGACTCCACTTTGTCTCTATACTGACGCTTTGCTTGTTTGATTGCCTTACGGAGGGAATAACTACACTGTTTGTATTCGGCCATGTTTCCAGTCACCTTGCCATGATTAAATGCGGTGGTACATGCTTTCAGTTTTGCACAAATTCTGTCATCAATCCACGGTTTCTGGTTAGGGAAGGTTTTAATAGACAGACTGACCAGGTGAATCCAGGTGAAAGCAATGATCCCTTATTAATGTCACTTGTTAAATCCACTTCAAATCAGTGTAGATGAAGGGGAGGGGACAGGTTAAAGAAGGACTTTTAAGCCTTGAGACAATTGACATATGGATTTTGTATGTGTCATTCAGATTGTCAATGGGCAAGACAAAATACTGAAGTGCCTTTGAATGGGGTATAGTAGTAGGTGCCAGGTGTACAGGTGTCAAGAACTGCAACACTGCTGGGTTTTTCAAGAATGGTCCACCACCCAAAGGAAATCCAGCCATCTTGACACAACTGTGGGAAGCATTGGAGTCAACATGAGCCAGCATCCACGTGGAACGCATTCAACACCTTGTATAGTCCATGTCCCAACAAATTGCCACTGTTCTATGAGCAACTCCATATCAGGAAGGTGTTCCTAATGTTTGGTATACTCAGTGTATTGATTATTTTTCGTTATTATTATTAATATATATATTTTTTAGCATAGGCCTTTATTTTCTGCAAAACCCCATTGTAAGCAAGCTTATAGCCTTCTGCTCAAAGAGAGAGCAAATTGGGGTGGGCTATCAGCTGATAACGAATGTAGATTATGTGAATCAGATTGTTTCAACAGGATAGCTAACTAACTAGTCTTTACCTGTGATTGGAGCTTATCCTGCTGCTGACATCTGCGTCTTAGGCCTACTAACAAATTGAAGCCTTCCATGTTCCTGACCGTGAGATGACCAATGCAACTCAAACGGGATCTGCTTCAACACTACGGTTTGGCGCCGGTATCTTCTCCAGGACGAGTGCAGTGCGTGTGCTCTTCTATGGGCAGGGGAGGGGGACTGATACCTAACAACGTAACACAATGATAAATCATCCATCAAACCATATAGACTGACACACTGGGGCCATCAGTTCTCCTCAGCGTTCCAGTGATTTCTCACTGATTTCACACTGATTTTGGGATGTCTGTAAGATCAGTAATTGGTAGAGACAAAGTGTAGATCAGTAGTCAGTAGAGACCAAGTGACATAGACTTCGGCCAGAGTAGTGGTTGTCATATGTGGTCATCAGCATATCTATAGGGCAGAATGGTTAGGGTGCGCTGATGACAATAACATGGGGTTTCTGTTCTTTAAAGACACCGTTTTGACACACCAGACTAAAAACCTGGACATGTCTTACTGTTTTACAGAAACGTTTTTTAATTGATTTGTGTTGCAGGTCATTTTCTACATTTTCATCAAAATACTAATGCTGCTGCTCTCAAAGTTAAAAGCAGACCAAGTGAGATTCACAGACTACAGATACAGGTACTGTTTCTCAAAAGGGTGACTGATCTGTTACAGGAGTAAAACCCCAGTACTGTCTGAATGCCATAACGCCTTTCCTTTCCTCTAAGCTTGGCCAGGGCTACACTAGTCCTGATCCCTTTACTGGGAATCCACGAGGTGGTTTTCACTCTCCTGATTGACGAGTGTGTGGAGGGAAACATCCGCTATGCCAGGAATGTCATCAACCTCACCCTCAGCTCCTTCCAGGTGAGAGCTGAGAACAATGGCCGCATGTCACAACAAGAACAATGGCCGCATGTCACAACAAGAACAATGTTTTGTTATGTTTCCATTGATTTATGTTCCTGTTGAGGATAGGAAAGAAAGCACCCAGATCGCATTGAGAACAACATTTAGTGGGAGAAATTAGTCCTGATAAAAAAATGCATTGGAAAATGAGCCAGTAGAGTAATGCCAATCACTGTCATACCTCTCTCTCAGGGATTCTTGGTTTCTGTGCTGTACTGCTTCGCCAATGGAGAGGTAGCTATCCACAAACTATCAGTTAAATGTACTGTAGTCTTACGTGTTAGGCTAACAAATCATAATGGGAAATAATAAATAAATTAAACACCAACATAAATCTATTTTCTCCAGTTCCAGGCGGAGCTGAAGAAGCACTGGCAGCTCTTCCGGTTTACGAACCACTTCCAGGTCACGCCCTGTATTGACTACCGGGATGCGCCCCTCAAACACCTGTGGAAGTGCTCCAGAGGCCGACGCTCCCATCAAAACAAATCATATGAGGAGGAGGAGGGTGGGCCTGCCACACACTCACACCTGCTGCAGGTGGCCTGGCAGGGGGACGGAGGAGGGGGAGAAGGACGGGCGGTGGCAGGGTGGAGAGGAAGGGGGAGAGAAATGGGAGGATTGGAGTTCCACACCAGGAAGAGTTTGTCAGGTAGTGACGGAGAGATGACGCTGGGAGAGACCATGGAGGAGATACTGGAGGAGAGCGAGTTCTGACCTCCTTTTCTCTCCAGAATGCTATGAACTGTTACGGGGCCTCGTTTCCTTATCAAATCAAAAAATCTAATCAAATCAAATGTATTTATATAGCCCTTCGTACATCAGCTGAACTCAAAGTGCTGTACAGAAACCCAGCCTAAAACCCCAAACAGCAAGCAATGCAGGTGTTGAAGCACCTTGGCTAGGAAAAACTCCCTAGAAAGGCCAAAACCTAGGAAGAAACCTAGAGAGGAACCAGGCTATGAGGGGTGGCCAGTCCTCTTCTGGCTGTGCCGGGTGGAGATGTTCAAATGTTCGTAAATGACCAGCATGGTCAAATAATAGGTCTGGGACAGGTAGCACGTCCGGTGAACAGGTCAGGATTCCATAGCCGCAGGCAGAACAGTTGAAACTGGAGCAGCAGCACGGCCAGGTGGACTGGGGACAGCAAGGAGTCATCATGCCAGGTAGTCCTGAGGCATGGTCCTAGGGACAGCATGAGCCAGTGACTCAGCCCCTGTAATATGGTTAGAGGCAGAGAATCCCTGTGGAAAGAGGGGAACCGGCCAGGCAGAGACAGCAATGGCAGTTCGTTGCTCCAGAGCCTTTCCGTTCACCTTCACACTCCTGGGCCAGACTACACTCAATCATATGACCCACTGAAGAGATGAGGCTTCAGTAAAGACTTCAAGGTTGAGACCGAGTTTGCGTCTCTCACATGGGTAGGCAGACCATTCCATAATAATTGAGCTCTATAGGAGAAAGCCCTGCCTCCAGCTGTTTGCTTAGAAATTCTAGGGACAATTAGGAGGCCTGCGTCATGTGACCGTAGCATATGTTTAGATATGTACGGCAGGACCAAATCAGAGAGATAGGTAGGAGCAAGCCCATGTAATGCTTTGTAGGTTAGCAGTAAAACCTTGAAATCAGCCCTTGCCTTGACAGGAAGCCAGTGTAGGGAGGCGTAAGGTGTAGGGAGGCGTAGGGAGTAATATGATCAATTTTTTTGGTTCTAGTCAGGATTCTAGCAGCCGTATTTAGCACTAACTGAAGTTTATTTAGTGCTTTATCTGGGTAGCCGGAAAGTAGAGCACTCCAGTAGTCTAACCTAGAAGTAACAAAAGCATGGATTAATTTTTCTGCATATGTGCTATGATGGGGTCTAAAACCAGACTGAAGCATTTCGTATACATTGTTTGTCTTCAGGAAGGCAGTGAGTTGCTGCGCAACAGCCTTTTCAAAAAATGTTGAGAGGAATGGAAGATTCGATTTAGGCCGATAGTTTTTTATATTTTCTGGGTCAAGGTTTGTCTTTTTCAAGAGAGGCTTTATTTCTGCCACTTTTAGTGAGTTTGGTATACATCCGGTGGATAGAGAGCCATTTATTATGTTCAACATAGGAGGGCCAAGCACAGGAAGCAGCTCTTTCAGTAGTTTAGTTGGAATAGGGTCCAGTATGCAGCTTGAAGGTTTAGAGGCCATGATTATTTTCATCATTGTGTCAAGAGATATAGTACTAAAACACTTGAGTGTATTTCTTGATCCTAGGTCCTGGCAGAGTTGAGCAGACTCAGGACAACTGAGCTTTGAAGGAATACACAGATTTAATGAGGAGTCCGTAATTTGCTTTCTAATAATCATGATATTTTCCTCAAAGAAGTTCATGAATTTATTACTGCTGAAGTGAAAGCCATCCTCACTTGCGGAATGCTGCTTTTTAGTTAGCTTTGTGACAGTACCAAAAATAAATTTCGGATTGTTCTTATTTTCCTCAATTAAGTTGGAAAAATAGGATGATCGAGCAGCAGTAAGGGCTCTTCGATACTGCACGATACTGTCTTTCCAAGCTAGTCGGGAGACTTCCAGTTTGGTGTGGCGCCATTTCCGTTCCAATTTTCTGGAAGCTTGCTTCAGAGCTCGGGTATTTTCTGTATACCAGGGAGCTAGTTTCTTATGAGAAATGTTTTTAGTTTTTAGGGGTGCAACTGCATTTAGGGTATTGCGCAAGTTTAAATTGAGCTCCTCAGTCAGGTGGTTAACTGATTTTTGTCCTCTGACGTCCTTGGGTAGGCAGAGGGAGTCTGGAAGGGCATCAAGGAATCTTTGTGTTGTCTGTTAATTTATAGCACGACTTTTGATGCTCCTTGTTTGGGGTCTGAGCAGATTATTTGTTGTAATTGCAAACGTAATAAAATGGTGGTCCGATTGTCCAGGATTATGGGGAAAAACATTAAGATCCACAACATTTATTCCATGGGACAAAACTAGGTCCAGAGTATGACTGTGACAGTGAGTAGGTCCAGAGACATGTTGGACAAAACCCACTAAGTCGATGATGGCTCCGAAAGCCTTTTGGAGTGGGTCTGTGGACTTTTCCATGTGAATATTAAAGTCACCAAAAATTAGAATATTATCTGCTATGACTACAAGGTCCGATAGGAATTCAGGGAACTCAATGAGGAACGCTATATATGGCCCAGGAGGCCTGTAAACAGTAGATATAAAAATGATTGAGTAGTCTGCATAGATTCCATGACTAGAAGCTCAAAAGACGAAAACATCATTTTTTGGGGGTAAATTGAAATTTGCTATCGTAAATGTTAGCAACACCTCCGCCTTTGCGGGATGCACGGGGGATATGGTCACTAGTGTAACCAAGAGGTGAGGCCTCATTTAACACAGTAAATTCATCAGGCTTAAGCCATGTTAGAGTCAGGCCAATCACATCAAGATTATGATCGGTGATTAGTTCATTGACTATAATTGCCTTTGACGTAAGGAATCTAACATTAAGTAGCCCTATTTTGAGATGTGAGGTATCACGATCTCTTTCAATAATGACAGGAATGGAGGAGGTCTTTATCCTAGTGAGATTGCTAAGGTGAACACCGCCATGTTTAGTTTTGACCAACCCAGGTCGAGGCACAGACAGGGTCTCAATGGGGATAGCTGAGCTGACTACACTGACTGTGCTAGTGGCAGACTCCACTAAGCTGGCAGGCTGGCTAACAGCCTGCTGCCTGGCCTGCACCCTATTTCGTTGTGGAGCTAGAGGAGTTAGAGCCCTGTCTATGTTGGTAGATAAGATGAGAGTACCCCTCCAGCTAGGATGGAGTCCGTCACTCCTCAGCAGGCCAGGCTTGGTCCTGTTTGTGGGTGAGTCCCAGTTATCTACAAAGTCTATCTTTTGGAAGGGGCAGAAAACAGTTTTCAACCAGCGATTGAGTTGTGAGACTCTGCTGTAGAGCTCATCACTCCCCCTAACTGGGAGGGGGCCAGAGACAATTACTCCATGCCGACACATCTTTCTAGCTGACTTACACGCTGAAGCTATGTTGCACTTGGTGACCTCTGACTGTTTCATCCTAACATCGTTGGTGCCGACGTGGATAACAATATCTCTATACTCTCTACACTCGCCAGTTTTAGCTTTAGCCAGCACCATCTTCAGATTAGCCTTAACGTCGGTAGATGGAGTCATTCCTATATGATACAAGTCATTTGACAGACAACGGTCACAACTTGCGTATAACAATGATGTTGTATCTTTGTACAGATTCTTTGTATGGTACCTTGTGTATCATTGTGTATGTGAGCAATGTTCAAGGATGTTAATGCTAAATCATAAAACACACACAGTACCAGTCAAAAGTCCCAGTCAAAAGTGTTTCTTCATTTGTACTATTTTCTACACTGTATAATAAAAAATGAAGACATCAAACCTATGAAATAACACATATGAAATCATGCAGTAACCCCAAAAAGTTTTAAACAAATCAAAATAGATTTTAGATTCTTCAAAGTCGCCACCCTTTGCCTTGATGACAGCTTTGCACACTCTTGGCTTTCTCTCAACCAGCTTCACCTGGATGCTTTTCCAACCGTCTTGAAGGAGTTCCCACATATGTGACCGACCACCTTGATTCGGTCTTATGTAGCAAAATTGTACATATGATAAAAGCAGAGACACAGAGCTACAAAATGGTATATCATACACTGCATTTGAGGAACAATGGGAAAGTAATTCTGCTTTGAAAGTTGACAAACTTATAACCTCACTTTTGAGAAAATGGCCTTTAAATGTTTTTGTAACTACTGGAGAGCTCTTCTTTGTCTACCCTCATTCAGCATCATTCACACCCTCTTAAGCTTTAGCCCCCAACCAAACTCTGACCATTTAACTCATCCTAGCAGAGCTGGTTAGGATGTTTTCATGTTACCCAGAGCATTGGTGACTGTAACTATGCTGCTGGTAACAATTTAATTATGTTTATTTGCCGACGTTTCCTGACACTGGCCATCTTGAACGCGTGTTGAGCGTTCTTTAATTCATCAGTTATTCTGCGCTCTGGCACACTTAGACGAGAGTGCTCTGGAATCGGAGTAGATGGCCAGACTGAATTTACGAACGCACCCAAAATGGTTACTTGTATAGTGGGGTCTTTCGTTAAGACATGTAGCTAGCTAGCTACATCCAAGACCCCACACATTGTTTAGCTAGCTAGCTAATCCCAACTCATGACGTTACCACCCTGCATGAATCTGCAGGTAGCTAACCAACCAGGTTCAATGTTAGCTAGCTAAAATAGACAGAAGCTATATGTCAAACCAATCCAAAATCATCTCTCGGCATGTCCAGCCCACTCATTATCTCAGCCAGTCATTGCTAGCGGGAAGGTTGCTGCTTTTTTCTGTGGCTAAACCAACTAGGCTAGTAATTTAACAATTTTATACATATTCACAGATGGCATTGTTATTAAGGCACATGAAAGTTCACTGTACGAGAAGGCATTTCTACCTGATAAAAAAAGAAAAGTTTATGTTCAAACGGCTCTCCTGTGAAGTAGTGACCTTATTTTCCTGAAACGAGTCACATATGCTGAGCACTTGTTGGCTGCTTTTACTTCACTCTGCGGTCCAACTCATCCCAAACCATCTCCATTGGTTTGAGGTCAGGGGATTCTGGAGGCCAGGTCATCTGATGCAGCACTCCATCACTCTCCTTCTTAGTCAAATAGACCTTACACAGCCTGGAGGTGTGATGGGTCATTGTTGAAAAACAAATGATAGTCCCACTAAGCGCAAACCAGATGGGATGGCATATCGCTGCAGAATGCTGTGGTAGCCATGCTGGTTAAGTGTGCCTTGAATTCCAAATAAATCAGTGACCATGTCACCAGCAAAGTACCCCCTCACCATCACACCACCTCCTCCTCCATGCTTCACCGGGGGAACCACATTTTCGGAAATCATCCATTCACCTACTCTGCGTCTCACAAAGACATGGCGGTTGGAACCAAAAATCTCTAATTCGGACTCATCAAACCAAAGGACAGATTTCCACCATTCTTTAAATAGTGGTTTCTTTGCAGCAATTTGACCACGAAGGCCTGATTCACACAGTCTCCTCTGAACAGTTGATGTTGAGATGTGTCTGTTACTTGAACTTTGTGAAGCATTCATTTGGGCTGCAATGTCTGAGGCTGGTAACTCAAATGAACTTATCCTCTGCAGCAGAGTTAACTCTGGGTCTTCCTTTCCTGTGGCGGTCCTCATGAGAGACAGGTAACTCTAATGAACTTATCATCTGCAGCAGAGTTAACTCTGGGTCTTCCTTTCCTGTGGCGGTCCTCATGAGAGCCAGTTTCATCATAGCGTTTGATGGTTTTTGCGACTACACTTGAAGAAACTTTCAAAGTTCTTGAAATGTTCCGGATTGACTGACCTTCATGTCTTAAAGTAATGATGGACTGTCATTTCTCTTTGCTTATTTGATCTGTTCTTGCCATAATATGGACTTGGTCTTGTACCAAATAGGGCTATCTTCTGTATATCACCCCTACCATGTTACAACACAACTGATTGGCTCAAACGCATTAAAAAGGAAAGAAATTCCAGAAATTAAGTTTTACAAGGCACACCTGTTAATATACATGCATTCCAGGTGACTACCTCATGAAGCTGGTTGAGAGAATGCCAAGATAGTGCAAAGCTGTCATCAAGGCAAAGGGTGGCTACTTTGAAGAATCTGTAACATAAAATACAGTGCCTTGCGAAAGTATTCGGCCCCCTTAAACTTTGAGACCTTTTGCCACATTTCAGGCTTCAAACATAAAGATATAAAACTGTATTTTTTTGAAGCAACAATGACACAATCATGAAAACGACATTTATTGATATTTCAAACTTTTTTAACAAATCAAAACTGAAAAAGCTCAAAATTATTCAGCCCCCTTAAGTTAATACTTTGTACACCTTTTGCCATTACAGCTGTAAGTCCTTGGGGTATGTCTCATCAACATGAGAGACTGAAACCCATTCCTCCTTGCAAAACAGCTCGAGCTCAGTGAGGTTGGATGGAGAGCATTTGTGAACAGCAGTTTTCAGTTCTTTCCACAGATTCTCGATTGGATTCAGGTCTGGACTTTGAGCCATTCTAACACCTGGATATGTTTATTTTTGAACCATTCCATTGTAGATTTTGCTTTATGTTTTGGATCATTGTCTGGAAGACAAACCTGTCCCAGTCTCAGGTCTTTTGCAGAAAGATTCTTCCAGAATGGTCCTGTATTTGGCTCCATCCATCTTCCCATCAATTTTAACCATCTTCCCTTCCCTGAACAAGACAAAAAATGATCCACCAAACAGGGGGATCAGGGTGATGAGCTGTGTTGCTTTTACGCCAAAATAACTTTTGCATTGTTGCCAAAAAGTTCAATTTTGGTTTCATCTGACCAGACAATCCACATGTTTGGTGTGTCTCCCAGGTGGCTTTGGCAAACTTTAAACAACACTTTTTATGGATATCTTTAAGAAATGCCACTCTTCCATAAAGGCCAGTGTATAGAATTGTTGTCCTATGGACAGAGTCTCCCAAAGCCAGACCTGAGTTCATCCAGATGATCATGAATCTGTGGAAAGAGCTGAAAAAACTGCTGTTGCAGTGGTCAAATACTCCTTCCATTTCCAACCTCACAGTGCTCCTTGGGATGTTTAAAGCTTGGGAAATCTTTTGTATCCAAATGGGAAAAAATTTCAACAGTCTCGGACCTGCCTGGTGTGTTCCTTGTTCTTCATGAAACGGACCTCTGAGACTATCACAGTGCAGGTGCATTTATACGGAGACTTGATTACACCTGATTAATTATCATCATTAGTCATTTAGGTCAACATCAAGAGATCCTCACTGAATTAGAGTTTGCTGCACTGAAAGTAAAGGGGCTGAATAATTTTGCACGCCCAATTTTTCAGTTTTTGATTTGTTAAAAAAGTTTGAAATATCCAATAAATGTCGTTCCACTTCATGATTGTGTCCCACTTGTTGTTGATTCTTCACAAAAAATACAGTTTTATATCTTTATGTTTGAAGCCTGAAATGTGGCAAACGGTCGCAAAGTTCAAGGGGGCCGAATACTTTCGCAAGGCACTGTATATTTTGATTTGTTTAAAACCTTTTTTGCTTACTACATGATTACATATGTCTTATTTTATAGTTTTGATGTCTTCACTATTATTCTACAATGTTGAAAATAGTCAAATAAAATGAAGAAAAACCCTTTAATGAGTAGGTGTGTCCAAATGTTTGACTGGTACTGTATTTATGTACATTTTATCAGAAAAACTATAAAATGACTCAAATGAAACTTTATCACATAAAGGTACTAACGACAGATATATAAACATAATTTAATACACTCAAAACAGTAGAGCATTGACAGGTAAGTGTTGGTATTGAACATACTAATATTGGTCTTTGACAAAGTACAGTGTGAAGGATAAGTCTTACAGTAATGTGCATGATGTGGGTATTATCATGTATTTTGTCATATCTAAAATGTATCCTTAAAGGAATATATACATTAAAGGGAATTTTGTGTTTGAAACAAATCTCTGCTATGGATTACTAAATCATAAAAATGTATATACCGGCAATGACATAAAAGATACCATATAAACGTGCTGTTCCAACGGCACTCTTCAACAAGTACTATGTTACAAACTTAACAACAAACATTGCAAGCTTCAGGTCTTTCTGGATGTGAATATTTAGTCCCAGTGAAACTAACCTGGATGTATAAAGTTGAAGTGAGAAAAAAAAGAAGAAAAAAAAAAGATGGCGATGTCAGCTGCTAATGTTTCATCTCCTTTAGTCTCTCCTGTACCTTCTGTGGCTGGCCAAACTGCACCAGTCTGAGGATGTTTCTGTTGTCCATCACTCCCTGGATAAACTCCTCCTCTGTTAGCTTATCTGAAAGGACAGAATTAATAATAGATACATTTACAATGCTCATAAGGTCAAAATGTATTCATCAAAATACAATATATGTATGATTTTCTTGAACTATTCTTTGAGTGGTTCTCAAACATGAAAACAAGGCTTACCATTGTCTTTCTTGAACTATTCTTTGAGTGGTTCTTAAACATGAAAACAAGGCTTACCATTGTCTTTCTTGAACTATTCTTTGAGTGGTTCTTAAACATGAAAACAAGGCTTACCATTGTCTTTCTTGAACTATTCTTTGAGTGGTTCTTAAACATGAAAACAAGGCTTACCATTGTCTTTCTTGAACTATTCTTTGAGTGGTTCTTAAACATGAAAACAAGGCTTACCATTGTCTTTCTTGAACTATTCTTTGAGTGGTTCTTAAACATGAAAACAAGGCTTACCATTGTCTTTCTTGCCGAAGGAGTCCCAGATTTTATCAGCTCTCTTCTCTGGTGTGTTCTCATCATCAGGAAGATTCTTCTGGTCCTCTTTGGAGATCATGTTGAATATCGACTATAAACACAAAGTTTCTTTCATAATTATAGAGATTTGAGCAGCACGCAAAAAAAACATGATGTTACCACATCTCATCTCTTACCCCTATTTCATTACATCTATTTCACAATGACTCTACAACTGACCTCGACGATCTCCTGGATCTCCTTCTTGGTTATGCTTCCGTTGCGGTCGACATCGTACAGGTTGAACGCCCACTCCAGTTTCTGTATGGACCTCCCAGAGGAGGTCAAGTGCAGGGCCATGATGTACTCCTTAAAGTCCAGCATCCCATCACTGCAGGGGTCAATATCATTCAATTACGCTGTTTCTATATCCCACAAGTGCTAATTATGCAGAGCAGTGCAAATCAGCAGGCACGTTGTAATGATCATATCATCCATCCATCACCTGTTGGAATCGAAGCTCCTGAAGACGTGGCGTGCATAAGCCTTGGGGTCTGCGTCGGGGAAGAATTTGACATAGATGGCCTCAAACTGCTGCTTGCTGATTCGCCCACTGGGACACTCTCTCAGGAAGGTCTGGTACCTATAGAGGACGAAATAAAGATGGGATCAAACAGTAGCTACGTCTCAAATTACACCTTTCTCTCCATAAAGTGTATTTATTTTGACCAGAAATTGTAAGTACCCGGTACATAGTTGCTCCTCACTGTACTTGGTGTTCAGTTTCAGCTCCTCCAGGAGATCCTTGGACAGGGAGACACTTTTGCTGTTGCCCATCTCTCCTGTGTTTCGGGATCGCTGTCCTCTAATTTTCTCTCTATTTCTTCCGTCTCTGTCCGTTGCTCTATTTTGCTCGATCCCTCCTTGTTATTTTCTTTCTCTTCCACAGACTCTTTTTCTTCTGCGCTCTCATGTGAGGGGACCCACTCAATCCTAGTCTGGTGCACCTCTGCTCTGACCAGAAACAAACACGGGGCCTCTTGTTCTCTGCTATTTAAATGAAGATAGATTGGTATTGGTTCAGACTGGGTGTAGGGGAGATTATAGTATACACAGCTGGTGATTTTCAGTGCACTCAACTGACACCTACATTGAAATGGATAGGGATTAAACAGCAGGGAACCTCATGGTCTAATACTGTTGGATTAGATTGGTATCAGTGTATTACCTGGTTTACACTGATACTCAGTGGCAAAAACACATATGAACATGAGTCATCACTA
This sequence comes from Oncorhynchus tshawytscha, assembly GCF_018296145.1. Lineage (NCBI taxonomy): Eukaryota > Metazoa > Chordata > Actinopteri > Salmoniformes > Salmonidae > Oncorhynchus > Oncorhynchus tshawytscha. The sequence continues at coordinate 26,365,700 of NC_056452.1, read as the reverse complement.
TCACATGCTGTGATTATGACATTGTCATTTGTCATTTACTGACGTAAAAAAAAAAATGTTTTTATATATATATATAAATATATGTACATATTGAACAAAAATATAAATGCAACATGCAACAATTTCGAAGATTTTAATGAGTTCAAATCAAATCAAATGTTATTTGTCACATACACATGGTTAGCAGATGTTAATGCGAGTGTAGCGAAATGTTTGTGCTTCTAGTTCCGACCATGCAGTAATATCTAACAAGTAATCTAAGCTAACAATTTCACAACAACTACCTTATACACACAAGTGTAAAGGAATGAATAAGAATATGTACATATAAATATATGAATGCGCGATGGCCGAACGGCATAGGCAAGATGCAGTAGATGGTATAGAGTACAGTAAATACATATGAGATGAGTAATGTAGGGTATGTAAACATTATATAACGTGGCATTGTTTAAAGTGGCTAGTGATACATGTATTACATAAATTTCTCATTATTAAAGTGGCTGGAGTTGAGTCAGTGTGTTGGCAGCAGCCACTCAATGTTAGTGGTGGCTGTTTAACAGTCTGATGGCCTTGAGATAGAAGCTGTTTTTCAGTCTCTCGGTCCCAGCTTTGATGCACCTGTACTGACCTCGCCTTCTGGATGATAGTGGGGTGAACAGGCAGTGGCTCGGGTGGTTGTTGTCCTTGATGATCTTTTTGGCCTTCCTGTGACATCGGGTGGTGTAGGTGTCCTGGAGGGCAGGTAGTTTGCCCCCGGTGATGCGTTGTGCAGACCTCACTAACCTCTGGAGAGCCTTACGGTTGTGGGCGGAGCAGTTGCCGTACCAGGCGGTGATACAGCCCGACAGGATGCTCTCGATTGTGCATCTGTAAAAGTTTGTGAGGGTTTTTAATGACAAGCCAAATTTCTTCAGCCTCCTGAGGTTGAAGAGGCGCTGCTGCACCTTCTTTACCACACTGTCTGTGTGGGTGGACCATTTCAGTTTGTCTGTGATGTGTACGCCGAGGAACTTAAAACTTTCCACCTTCTCCACTACTGTCCCGTCGATGTGGATAGGGGGGTGTTCCCTCTGCTGTTTCCTGAAGTCCACGATCATCTCCTTTGTTTTGTTGACATTGAGTGAGAGGTTATTTTCCTGACACCACACTCCGAGGGCCCTCGTTGTTGGTAATCAAGCCTACCACTGTAGTGTCGTCTGCAATCTTATAGGTCATATAAGGAAATCGGTCAATTTAAATAAATTCATTAGGCCCTAATCTATGGATTTCACATGACTGGGAATACAGGTATACATCTGTTGGTCACAGATACCTTAAAAAAACATTAGAGGTGTGGATCAGAAAACCAGTCAGCATCTGGTATGACAACCATTTGCCTCATGCAGCGTGACAGATCTCATTCACATAGAGTTGATCAGGCTGTTGTTTGTGCCTTGTGAAATGTTTTCCCCCTCCTTTCAATGGCTGTGTGAAGTTGCTGGATATTGGCGGGAACTGGAACACGCTGTTGTACATGTCGATCCAGAGCATTCCAAAAATGCTCGATGGGTGACGTGTCTGGTGAGTATGCAAGGCCATGGAAGAAATGGGATATTTTCAGCTTTCAGGAATAGTGTACAGATCCTTGCGACATGGGGACGTGGATTATCATGCTGAAATATGAGGGAATGGCGGCGGATGAATGGCACAACAATGGGTCCAAGGATCTCGTCATGGTATCTCTGTGCATTCAAATTGCCATCGATAAAATGCAATTGTGTTCGTTTACCTTACCTTATGCCTGCCCATACCATAACCCCACCACCACCATGGGGCACTCTGTTCACAACGTTGACATCAGAAAACAGCTCGTCCACACGACGCCACAAGGTGCACCACTTTAATGTTTAATCAGCTTCTTGATATGACACACATGTCAGTTGGATGGATTATCTTGGCAAAGGAGAAACGCTCACTAACAGGTCATGAAATATAGGACCAACACTTTACATGTTGTGTTTATGTTTTTGTTCAGTGCATTCAAAGTATTCAGACCCCTTCCCTTTTCCACATTTTGTTACATTACAGCCTTATTCATCAATCTACACACAATACCCCATAATGACAAAACAGGTTTTTAGAAACGTTTGCTAATTTATTACAAATTAAAAAACAGAAATACCTTATTTACAAAAGTATTAAGGCCCTTTGCTATGAGACTAGAAATTTAGCTCAGGTGCTTCCTGTTTCCATTAATCATCCTTGAGATGTTTCTACAACTTGGAGTCCACCTGTGGTAAAATCAATTGATTGGACATGATTTGGAAAGGCACACACCTGTCTATATAAGGTCCCACAGTTGATAGTGCATGTCAGAGCTTAAACCAAGCCTTGGGGTTGAAGGAATTGTCCGTAGAGCTCCGAGACAGGATTGTGTCGAGGCTCATATCTGGGGAAGGGTACCAAAACATTTCTGCAGAATTGGAGGTCCCCAAGAACACAGTGGCCTCCATCATTCTTAAGTGGAAGAAGTTTGGAACCACCAAGACTCTTCCTAGAGCTGGCCGGCCAAACTGAGAAATTGGGGGAGGTGACCAAGAACTCGATGGTGACTCTGACAGAGCTCCAGAGTTCCTCTGTGGAGATGGGAGAACCTTCCAGAAGGACAACTATCTCTGCATCACTCCACCAATCAGGCCTTTATGGTAGAGTGGCCAGACGGAAGCCACTCCTCAGTAGAAGGCACATGACAGCCCGCTTGGTGTTTGCCAAAGATTCTCTGGTCTGATGAAATCAAGATTGAACTCTTTGGCCTGAATGCCAATTGTCACATCTAGAGGAAACTTGGCACCATCCCTACGGTAAAGCATGGTGGTGGAAGCATTATGCTGTGGGGATGTTTTTCAGCTGCAGAGACTGGGAGTCTAATCAGGATCGAGGGTAAGATGAACAGAGCAAAGTACAGAGAGATCCTTGATGAAAACCTGCTCCAGAGCACTCAGGACCTCAGACTGGGACCTTCCACCACAACAACGACCCTAAGCACACAGCCAAGACACCACAGGAGTGGCTTCAGGACAAGTCTCTGAGTGTTCTTGAATGGCCCAGCCAGAGTCCGGACTTGAATCCGATCGAACATCACTGGAAAGACTTGAAAATAGCTGTGTAACGACTCTCCCCATCCAATCTGACAGAGCTTGAGAGGATCTGCAGAGAAGAATGGGAGAAACTCCCCAAATACAGCTGTGCCAAGCTTCTAGCGTCATATCCAAGAAGTCTCCAGGCTGTAATAGCAGCCAAAGTACTGAGTAATGGGTCTGAATACTTTTGTAAATAAGTTATTTCTGTTTTTCATTTTAAATGGATTTGCACAAATTTCTAAAATCTTGTTTTTGCTTTGTCATTATGGGGTATTGTGTTTAGATTGCTGAGTAATATTTTGTATTGAATGGATACCACAGTGGATACTGTCTCCTTTGGATCAAAATGAAAGTAGGTACTTACTGCAACACAACACTTAGCAGCCGTAAGAGGTAATCTGCTGATCAGACCCACTGCTGTGTCTGACCATCTCTGACTAATCTCAAGGGAATTAACTCAGTAAAATCATTGAGACGCCAGGGAGACGATAAGAACAAGAACATCTCTGATTAAACCCGTACATTTAAAAATATTTTTCTGTACATTCATTGGTGTTGTACAAATTGTATAGTTGACTTTAAAACACAGCTTTGGCTTGTTCATTGATTATGCTTTATAAGGCAAATTGAAGATTGTGGAATAAAAAGATTTTCCTCTAAATATTTAGGCTTTGTTATCGCCCAGGGGAGCACCAATGGTTTTGTCGCTGTGTGCTGAGTAACATAAGAAAATAAGAGGGAGTCTTAAATTATCCACAGCAAGCGCAGCATTTCATAACCTACGTAATGCTATATACCTCAGTGACGTAACATCAACTGTGAGACAATTATTAGTTACATGGTTTCCTCCGGTTCATGTCTTACTGAAACAGGCTGATACAAGAAACCAAGTAGAGGAGAGCATTGGATACGACACACGGGTCCAGAGTCTCAGTGCCACCGATTGCACAGGTACGTTCCTTATGCATCTTGTTTTGTAGAAAACTACAAGACAATAGACCGTTTGGGATGCAGGGTTGCTTGCTTTCTAGAGACGGATGCAGAGGTTGCTTGCTTTCTAGAGACGGATGCAGAGGTTGCTTGCTTTCTAGAGACGGATGCAGAGGTTGCTTGCTTTCTAGAGACGGATGCAGGGTTGCTTGCTTTCTAGAGACGGATGCAGAGGTTGCTTGCTTTCTAGAGACGGATGCAGAGGTTGCTTGCTTTCTAGAGACGGATGCAGAGGTTGCTTGCTTTCTAGAGACGGATGCAGAGGTTGCTTGCTTTCTAGAGACGGATGCAGAGGTTGCTTGCTTTCTAGAGACGGATGCAGAGGTTGCTTGCTTTCTAGAGACGGATGCAGAGGTTGCTTGCTTTCTCTCGCTCCCGCTTGCCTCACTCTGCATGCGCTTTGCTCATGGTGGCTCTTGGTCGGTGAGTATCCATAGCAACGGCTCTGCTTGGGCTGCTCTGCTCAATGAGGAGACATTAGAGAGCAGTTAGTTGTATAATTACTTTTCGTCATTGTAAACTCCGACAACTCAAGGAACATTATGTTATGATCTTAGTCAGACATGACTGTATTGCGCAACAGAGCACGAGCAAATGGCTCAGCTACAAAATGTTAGTGATCAATTTAGTGATACCCGAGCCCTACCAGTAACCTAATTATTGATGAAAAACAGGCCCTTACCCAGCTCTATCCTAATCAGTGGAGGCTGCTGAGGGGAGGATGGCTTATAATGATGGCTAGAATGGAGTGTAACGGAATGGTATCAAACCCATTCATGTGTTCGATACCATTCCATTCCGGCCATTATTTTAACCGTCCTCCTATCAGCAGCCTCCACTGATCCTGATGTACAAACTCTGTCAGGTTAGATGGGAAGCATTGCTGCAGAGCTATTTTCAGGTCTTTCCAGAGATGTTCGATCGGGTTCAAGTCAGGGCTCTGGCTGGGCCACTCAAGGACATTCAGAGACGAATCCTGAAGCCACTCCTGCGTTGTCTTGGCTGTGTGCTTAGGGTCGTTTCCCTGTTGGAAGATAAACCTTCGCCTCAGTCTGAGGTCCTGTGCGCTCTGGAGCAGGTTTTCATCAAGGATTTCTGTACTTTCTCTGTGCATCTTTCTCTCGACCCTGATTTATTCTCTCAGTCCCTGCCACTGAAAAACATCCCCACAGCATAATGCTGCCACCACCATGCTTCACAATAGGGATGGTGCCAGGTTTCCTCCAGATGTGGCACTTGGCAGTCAGGCCAAAGAGTTCAATCTTGGTTTCATCAGACCAGAGAATCTTGTTCTTCCCCTGGATCTCTCTGTACTTTGCTCCACTCCTTGATCCTGACTAGTCTCCCAGTCCCTGCCACTGAAAAACATCCCCACAACGTGATGCTGACACTGCCTTGCTTCACCGTAGGGATGGTGCCAGGTTTCCTCCAGATGTGACGCTTGGCTTTTAGGCCAAAGAGTTCAATCTTGGTTTCATCAGACCAGAGAATCTAGATGCCTTTTGGCAAACTCCAAGCGGGCTGTCATGTGCCTTTTACTAAGGAGTGGCTTCCGTCTGGCTACTCTACCATAAAGGCCTGATTGGTGAAGTGCTGCAGAGATAGAGATGTCCTTCTGGAAGGTTCTTCCATCTCAACAGAGGAACTCTTGAGCTCTGTCAGAGTGACCATCAGGTTTTTGGTCACCTCCCTGACCAAGGCCCTTCTCCCCCGATTGCTGATCTAGGATTCTTCCATTTAAGAATGATGGAGGCCACTGTGTTCTTGGGGAAATGTTTTGGTACCCTTCCCCAGATCTGTTCATCGACACAGTCCTGTCTCGGAACTCTACAGACAATTCCTTTGACCTCAAGGCTTGGTTTTTGCTCTGACATGCAATGTAAACTATGGGACCTTATATAGACAGGTGTGTGCCTTTCCAAATCATGTCCAATCAATTTAATTTACCACAGGTGGACTCCAATCAAGTTGTAGAAACATATCAAGGATGATCAATGTAAACAGGATGCACCTGAGCTCTATTTCGAGTCTCATAGCAAAGGGTCTGAATACTTACGTAAGTAAGGGATTTCTGTTTTATATTTTGAATACATTTGCAAAAATGTCATTATGGGGTATTGTGTGTAGATTGCTGAGGGGGAAAAAAATATACATTTATGAATAAATGTGAAACATGTCAAAGTGTCTGAATACTTTCTGAAGGCACCAATCGGGCCAGAAACTTTTCAACTCATTTTTGCATTCCAGTTCAACATTTACCTGCTCTGTCGAAGTCTCCCATTGAAAACGATTGAAGACTACAGGCGTAAATGTCATGCCGTTTGAATTTGAGCAATATGATTGGCAGTTTGTTTAAGCATCAGTTGATGCCTTCACACAGCTGTCTGGAGCAGCACATGAGTTGATGCCTTCACACAGCTGTCTGGAGCAGCACATGAGTTGATGCCTTCTCACAACTGTCTGGAGGAGCACATGAGTTGATGCCTTCTCACAACTGTCTCGATCAAGAAGAACAGGTTTATAAAAGGTTTAGAACTGACTAAATATAGTTGATCTCATGTATCTTTGCCATTTATAAACCAGACAATGTAGTTACATGTTCATGGTGCCACATCCAGACAAGTCAACTCAGGACTTGCCAGACAGTGACGTTAAAGTGAATGACTTGTCAGTAGCCTCCTGAATTACATCGGTAAGAGAGCTGTTCATTTGGCTCCCTGCTGGTAGGCTTTTTGGTAAATATCTATAGATAAATAATGAAAACATTGGGTAAATTCTCCTCACAGCAGGAACAATACGTATCCTAGTGGAGCGGTAGTCTCACTGGTCCAAAATATGAGAAAAGCAAACAGATTGCATTGTTTTAAAAAGCTAAAGACACTGACGGTGGCTTGTGAAAGTATTCACCCCCTTGGCATTTTTCCTATTTTGTTGCCTTACAATTTGGAATTAAAATATATTTATTGGGGGTTTGTATCATTTGATTTACACAACACTTTGAAGATGCAAAATATTTTTTTATTGTGAAACAAACAAGAAATTATACAAAAAAAACAGAAAACTTGTAAGCGTGTATAACTATTCAGCCCCCCAAAATCAATATGTTGTAGAGCCACCTTTTGCAGCAAATACAGCTGCAAGTCTCTGGGGTATGTCTCTATAAGCTTGGCACATCTAGCCACTGGGATATTTGCCCATTCTTTAAGGCAAAACTGCTCCGGCTCCTTCAAGTTGGATAGGTTCCGCAGGTGCACAGCAATCTTTGTAATACCACAGATTCTCGGTTGGATTGATGTCTGGGCTTTGACTAGGCCATTCCAAGACATTTAAATGTTTCCCTTTAAACCACTCAAGTGTTACTTTAACTGTATGCTCAGGGTCATTGTAGTGCTGGAAGGTGAAGCCCCATCACAGTCTCAAATCGCTGAAAGAGATTGAAACAGATTTCCCTCAAGAATTTTCCTGTATTTAGCGCCATCCATCATTCCTTCAATTCTGACCAGTTTCCCAGCCCCTGCAAATGAAAAACATCCCAACAGCATGATGCTGCCACCACCATGCTTCATTGTGGGGATGATGTTCTCGGGGTGATAAGAGGTGTTGGGTTTGCGCCAGACATAGTTTTTTCCTTGATGGCCAAAAAGCTACATTTTAGTCTCATCTGACCAGAGCACCTGACCAGAGTGGGGAGTCTCCCACATGCCTTTTGACGAACACCAAATGTGTTTGCTTATTTTTTTATTTAAGCAATGACTTTTTTCTGCCACTCTTCCGTAAAGGCCAGCTCTGTGGAGTGCACATCTTAAAGTGTTCCTATGGACATAGACTCCCATCTCTGCTGTGGAGCTTTGCAGCTCCTTCAGGGTTATCTTTGGTCTCGTTGTTGCCTCTCTGATTAATGCCCTCCTTGCCTGGTCCGTGAATTTTGGTGGGCGGCCCTCTCTTGGCAGGTTTGTTCTGGTGCCATATTCTTTCTATTTTTTAATAATGAATTTAATGATGCTCCGTGGGATGTTCAAAGTTTTTTATATTTTTTTATAACCCAACCCTGATCTGTACTTCTCCACAACTCTGTCCCTGACCTGTTTGGAGAGTTCCTTGGTCTTCATGGTGCCGCTTGCTTGGTGGTGCCCTTTGCTTAGTGGTGTTGCAGACTCTGGGGCCTTTCAGAACAGGTGTATATATACTGAGATCATGTGACATATCACGTGACACTTAGATTGCACACAGGTGGACTTTATTTAACTAATTATGTGACTTCTGAAGGTAATTGGTTGCACCAGATTTGATTTAGGGGCTTCATAGCAAAGAGGGTGTATACATATGCACACACCACTTTTCCATTTGTAATTTATTTTTTTAAAGTTATTTTTCCACTTCACCAATTTGAACTATTTTTTGTATAACCATTACATGAAATTCTAATGAAAATCCATTTAAATTACAGGTTGTAATGCAACAAAATAGGAAAAACACCAAGTGGGATGAACACTTTTTCAATGCACATGGTATTTTCAAATATATTTTTATAGGTCTACTGATTTAACCAAAGAGTTGACAATGGAGTCATGGTCTGCTGCTTTCTGTGTAGCAAAGCCCATGATTAATACCTGCTTCATTCTATAAACAAACTTGTATTGCTGATAGCTGAGAAAATGCCTCTTCAAAGGAAACTTAAAGCCCATGATAGTCAGCAGCCACTTACTGTGCAGGATCCTTTAAAGGCCCAGTGAAGTCAAAATATTTGTTGCATCTTATTGTAGAACAGCTGATGAAACTAACACTGTAAAAGTGTGATTTTTTAAAATCAGTGTTAGACTATATATACAAAAGTATGTGGACGACTCTTCAAATTAGTGGATTTGGCTATTCAGCCACAAGGTGTATAAAATCGAGCACACAGCCATGCAATCTCCATAGACAAACATTGGCAGTAGAATGGCTTTTACTGAAGAGCTCAGTGACTTTCAACGTGGCACCGTCATAGGATGCCACCTTTCCAAGTCAGTTGGTAAAATGTCTTCCCTGCTAGAGCTGCTCCGGTCAACTGTAAGTGCTGTTATTGTGAAGTGGAAACGTCTAGGAGCAACAATGGCTCAGCTGCAAAAAATTGTCAGTTCTCGGTTGCAATACTCACTACCCAGTTCCAAACTGTTCATCGGGAGCTTCATGAAATGGGTGTCCATGGCAGAGCAGCAACACACAAGCCTAAGATCACCATGCGCAATGCCAAGCGTTGGCCAGAGTAGTGTAAAGCTCACCACCATTGGACTCTGGAGCAGTGGAAATGCGTTCTCTGGAGTGATGAATCACGCTTCACCATCTGGCACCATCTGTCTGATGGACGAATCTGGGTTTGGCAGATGCCAGGAGAACACTACTTACCGCGATGCATATTGCCAACTGTAGAATTCGGTGGAGGAGGAATAATGGTCTGGGGATGTTTTTCATGGTTCGGGCCCCTTAGATCCAGTGAAGGGAAATAACGTTACAGCACACAATGACATTCTAGACCATTCTGTGCTTCAGCATGACAATGTCCCCGTGCACAAAGCGAGGTCCATACAGAAATGGTTTGTCAAGATCAGTGTGGAAGAACTTGACTGGCCTGCACAGACCCTGATCTCAACCCCATCGAACACCTTTGGGATGAGAAAGTATATGTATGCATACTGTAGAATAGGAATAGAACAGACTTGGAACCTCTAACCCTGGCAATTGGACTGTTAAACTCATGGGTACACTCGCAATGGCTGCCTGGTATTGTGATGCAATGTAATGTGTAAGGTAATGTGGAATGTTCATTCCAATGAGGCTAACTGATGTGGCTCGGGATGATACGTGTAGATGCGATGATGACACTGAAATGAAAGGGCCTGTCATGCCAAATAGTACCCCCAGTGTCACAATGGCCCTTCTCTGCCAGAGTTATAATTAATTTGAAGAATGTACTGGGTGGTTGTACAGTACAAGGCATAATGTAACCATGATAACAACCCACAACGAATCAAAGATTCCATAAAGGTGCGTCATGCACCTCCAGACCTGCTGCTATGATCATGCTGGAGCATGACAGAGACACACACAGCCCAGGGGGATTGAGACACACACAGACCAGGAGGGGGGTTTACGAACCACAGCCTGGGGGATTGAGACCCACACAGCCCAGGGGGATTGAGACACACACAGCCCAGGGGGGGATTGAGACACACACAGCCCATTCCCAAACAATAGCCCCTTTTACTGAGATGTGGCCCTGAGCCAGAACACAACCTTGCCAATAATAAGCCACCCAAGGGCCTTGAAGGAGGAATGAACATCAATCATTCCACTGCCATCGAACTGGCTCTCTCACAGAGGTTAGAGCTGAGGGGACTGAGGTGAAGAGGGCTGAGGTGAAGAGGGCTGAGGTGAAGTGGGCTGAGGGGGCTGAGGAGAAGGGGGCTGAGGGGGCTGAGGGGGATAAGGTGAAGAGGGCTGAGAGGGGGATGGGGTGAAGAGGGCTGAGGGAAGAGGGCTGAGGGGGCTGAGGTGAATAGTGCTGAGGTGAAGAGGGCTGAGGTGAAGAGGGCTGAGGGGAAAATGTCTGTGGCGTCTGAACAGTTTGACCTCCTAACTAATATGACCACTCTACGGAAAGGGGAGACTCTCACAATGGTGTTCTCCGTTTTTCTCTACAACCCCCACAAGTGTCACAGGACTTATCTGAAGGTAACTGGTACCAGTTCAAAAACTTTTTTTTGTATGAAAGGTATTTTTTTGTGTGTTCAAAAAAACAAAATATTTCCTGAGCTTTATTAGATCTCCTAGATACACTGAACAAAAATATAAATGCAACATGCAACAATTTCAAAGATTTTACTGAGTTACAGTTTATAGAGAGAAATCAGTCATTAGACCCTAATCTACGGATTTCACATGACTGGGAATACAGAGATGCATCTGTTGGTCACAGATACCTTTTTTTAAAAAGTAGGGGCGGGGATCAGAACATCTCCTTCAAATAGAGTTGATCAGGCTGTTGAATATTGTCCCACTCCTCTTCAATGGCTGTGTGAAGTTGTTGGATATTGGCGGGAAATTGAACACTTTGTCGTACATGTGGATCCAGAGCATCCCAAACATGCTCAATGAGTGACATGTCTGGTTAGTATGCAGGCCATTTTCAGCTTCCAATGCGACAACATTCCACAGGCCACAATCAACAGCCTGATCAACTCTATGCGAAGTAGATGTGTCGCGCTGCATGAGGCAGATGGTTGTCCCACCTGATACTGACTGGTTTTCTAATCCAACCCCTGATCTACTTTTAACCAACAGACGCATATCTGTATTTCCAGTCATGTGAAATTCCTAGATTAGAGCTAAATTTATTTATTTCAATTGACTGATTTCCTTATATGAAATGTAACTCAGTAAAATCTTTGAAATTGTTGCATGTTGGGTTTTATATATTTATTCAAAATATACAGTATATCACTGCCAAAAAAATGTAAATGACTGGAATGTGAAAATATGTTTAAGAAATAAAACCTTATTCATTCCTTAAATATCTCAATGTGCCCTCAATATATTTTACCTGAACCACAAACACTTCCAAAAATAATAATATATCAATCATAAATCAGTATTTTGTCGTATCAAAACAGCCGAAAGAAACTACCAGAGATAGTTGTAAAATAAAATGTATATCTATTTATTTATAATATTAATGGCAAAAACATTAACGACAAACATTCAGAAGTTATGTCCATGTAGAATCCTTGGAACTTTCAAGGTTTTAGAACCAGAAAGTAATGGAACACTCTATACAACATGTATGCATCTGATTGGACAGTAGAACTGTAGGTCTATATGTGTAATACTTACCGGATAGATACAAGACAACGCTATACTAGAAGTCCATTATTCATTTCAACTGTACCCGCACTCCTGTGCACTGTGTGTGTATATACAGTATAGACAAACACACTGAGTGTACAAAACATTAGGAACACCTTGCTGACATTGAGTTGCACCCCATTTTGCCCTCAGAACAGATGTGTTACATTTGTGTCAATCTTTCTTCAAAACTTCACATCTGTCGAAAACAACCCAGAATCAAATCAGATTTATTTATAAAGCCCTTCTTACATCAGCTGATAGTTCTTACATCAACAATCACCTTAAAAACCTCACTTCATAGTTCACATGTAGATCAAATATAATCTATACATTTGATTGCATTTGATGTACGATGTATTACATAGCAGCAGTAGCTGTTAAATTTCCTAATTAACCTCTGTGTTAGTATTTCAGTTGGTCAACAATTTACTGAGTGTGTTTATACAGACAATTCTAACAAAGATTTTCATGACTAAACCAAGATATACCAGAGCTTGTCATTTCCAATGGGAACAAATTAATCACAATGGGAAGAACAAGGAAGGAGGTGAGCAGAGCCAAGCACGCCCTAGCAATATCCTATTAGCACATTCTAGAATATATCTGCATATATCCGTTACGGAACGCCTACTCTGTGAAGTGCGCTTGTGCAATAACTCAATTCGCCTTTGCACTCCTTCTAAACAGTGCCATTTTTTTTCAAACATTTGAAAAGATTTAAGTCTACAAAACTTTGTCCACTCTGTTCATAATATATTCCAGTTTTGGGGAACAGAAAACTGTACTGTGATCAAATGTTTAAACAATTAGAAAATGTGCAGGAATGTCGGCCAAATCCATCTTGTTCCATCTTCTCCCACTGCCCCCCAGTGTACTTCCTCTCACTACCAGTGAGTGGAAACGCCAACCGTATGCTTCACATTTATACATCCTGTCAAATATCTGTCTCATTGTTCTATCTGTGATTATAAGGTCATCACTAGTTACCACAGACACTCAACCAATCAGATGAGGGAGTGTGATGACGCGTATTCCGGCTCAGAAGGCCCATCTACCCGACCAATCAGATGAGGGAGTGTGATGACGCGTATTCCGGCTCAGAAGGCCCATCTACCCGACCAATCAGATGAGGGAGTGTGATGACGTGTATTCCGGCTCAGAAGGCCCATCTACCCGACCAATCAGATGAGGGAGTGTGATGAAGCGTATTGCGGCTCAGAAGGCCCATCTATCCGACCAATCAGAAGAGGGAGAGTGATGACGGTATTCCGGTTTGCGGGAAATGCCTCATATTTGAAATGGCATATTTTGTGTTCAAGTTTGAAGACCAGAGAAGGTTTACGACTTGTAATTCAGAGTTGGATGACTGTTCAAAATGTTTTTCCCCCTATCGATGCTAGTTTTTTTCTCAGAGGTCTCAATTGTCTTGAATGCACTGATGTCTAGAAAAGTGCCATGTAAGTTCAATCAATTCTTCTTATTATTAAATGCTTTGCCATCTTCCAAAGCTTGAAGACCGTACCTTCGTAAAGAGACGGAAACTGGTACAAAATACCAAAAAGGTGGACTCCAAGGCTATGTTAAGTTAAATAAATGAATGACTATAGTAAGTGCCTAGGTGCCAAAATAAACTAACAGTTTTTATCTTAAATCAGCCAAATTATCTGCCCAATTTTTAAAAATATTTTTTTTTATATCTGTGAACATTTCAGTGAAGTTGTGTTTTACTTGTGGACTTTGAAAAAACTACATCTGAACTCAAGATGTGCCACTTTGTTTGTCTACATGTCATTTAAAAAAACAAGTAGATATTGGAGTAAACCACTTTTTTAAAACAAGTAACTATGAGTAAGGGAAAAAAATCATGATTAGCTTGCAAGCTGAGTTTGAATAAGACATTCCATTAACACTTTGTACTTAAGAACGGTTGAATTAGACATTCCATTAACACTTAGCATATAGAACAGTTAATGATGAATCAATATATAAAAGAAATGCAAGCCGGTCGGCATACATATCATCACACTCCCTCATCCATATAGAATCCTCTAGGTCATAATGAACACTGTCTGTCTACCATATAGAATCCTCTAGGTCATAATGAACACTGTCTGTCTACCATATAGACTCCTCTAGGTCATAATGAACACTGTCTGTCTACCATATAGAATCCTCTAGGTCATAATGAACACTGTCTGTCTACCATATAGAATCCTCTAGGTCATAATGAACACTGTCTGTCTACCATATAGAATCCTCTAGGTCATAATGAACACTGTCTATCTACCATATAGAACCCTCTAGGTCATAATGAACACTGTCTGTCTACCATATAGAATCCTCTAGGTCATAATGAACACTGTCTGTCTACCATATAGACTCCTCTAGGTCATAATGAACACTGTCTGTCTACCATATAGAATCCTCTAGGTCATAATAAACACTGTCTGTCTACCATATAGAATCCTCTAGGTCATAATGAACACTGTCTGTCTACCATATAGATCCTCTAGGTCATAATGAACACTGTCTGTCTACCATATAGAATCCTCTAGGTCATAATGAACACTGTCTGTCTACCATATAGAATCCTCTAGGTCATAATGAACACTGTCTGTCTACCATATAGAATCCTCTAGGTCATAATGAACACTGTCTATCTACCATATAGAACCCTCTAGGTCATAATGAACACTGTCTGTCTACCATATAGAATCCTCTAGGTCATAATAAACACTGTCTGTCTACCATATAGAATCCTCTAGGTCATAATGAACACTGTCTGTCTACCATATAGAATCCTCTAGGTCATAATGAACACTGTCTGTCTACCAGGTCATAAGAATCCTCTAGGTCATAATGAACACTGTCTGTCTACCATATAGAATCCTCTAGGTCATAATGAACACTGTCTGTCTACCATATAGAATCCTCTAGGTCATAATGAACACTGTCTGTACCATATAGAATCCTCTAGGTCATAATGAACACTGTCTGTCTACCATATAGAATCCTCTAGGTCATAATGAACACTGTCTGTCTACCATATAGAATCCTCTAGGTCATAATGAACACTGTCTATCTACCATATAGAACCCTCTAGGTCATAATGAACACTGTCTGTCTACCATATAGAATCCTCTAGGTCATAATAAACACTGTCTGTCTACCATATAGAATCCTCTAGGTCATAATAAACACTGTCTGTCTACCATATAGAATCCTCTAGGTCATAATGAACACTGTCTGTCTACCATATAGAATCCTCTAGGTCATAATAAACACTGTCTGTCTACCATATAGAACTAGGTCATAATAAACACTGTCTGTACCATATAGAATCCCTAGGTCATAATGAACACTGTCTGTCTACCATATAGAATCCTCTAGGTCATAATAAACACTGTCTGTCTACCATATAGAATCCTCTAGGTCATAATGAACGCTGTCTGTCTACCATATAGAATCCTCTAGGTCATAATGAACACTGTCTGTCTACCATATAGAATCCTCTAGGTCATAATGAACACTGTCTGTCTACCATATAGAATCCTCTAGGTCATAATGAACACTGTCTGTCTACCATATAGAATCCTCTAGGTCATAATGAACACTGTCTGTCTACCATATAGAATCCTCTAGGTCATAATAAACACTGTCTGTCTACCATATAGAATCCTCTAGGTCATAATGAACACTGTCTGTCTACCATATAGAATCCTCTAGGTCATAATGAACACTGTCTGTCTACCATATAGAATCCTCTAGGTCATAATGAACACTGTCTGGTGGTGGTGCTCGCTCTCTAAAGACCAGACTTTTGTCTGTGGAGCTGTGGATCGAGTAATCCAGATTTCTCAGGATGTCTATAATATCTCAAAGTTGACATTGAAGCCCCTGTAAAGATCCAGGCTTGTGGATCCACATGTGTGTGACCCCTGGGAACAAGGTGTGTTATATCTCAATGTCCACAGGCCTGATGTCTCCTGTCTTCTGCTCCTGGACCCAGAGCTCCCTGTCTCTAGCTGGGTCCACACTCTGTAGCAGCTGGTCCACTGGCTCCATCGTCTGCAAGGACACGTGGATAAACAGTCAATACCCTCTGTGTGTGTGTGTGTGTGTGTGTGTGTGTGTGTGTGTGTGTGTGTGTGTGTGTGCGTGTGCAGCTCTGAAAAATACACAGAAAAACAAGGCATTGAGTGCTCTCTACTGGTAATACAAGGTGGTGCTTGACTTACACTCTGGTTAAACATGTCAGTCTCATGCCGTAAGGTGGTGTACTGACACAGATGCTGTCGTATCATCTCCACCCTCTCTACCTCCAGCCTCTCCAGCTCCTGAAGGACAGAAAGGATTGAAGGGAACATGGGTTTTTGGATTACGTGATTCAGATGAATCCTTTCTGTGGTTTGCCAGACTCACCGATAAAGCCAACCTCACTGTTCCTGAAGATGGCTGAAGTAGAAACAGACCAGCACCCAGGCTACCAAAGCAATACGCTACATACATCACCATCAGTGATAAGGAGGAAATGCAAAGGAGAGTCTTACCAGGCTTGTGGTCACCATCTCCTCAAACCATTTGGACTGCGACTGGTTGTAAAGGTCGACACAGCGCATCAGGTCGTCTCCTGGTAGACAGAAAATACTGTTTAGACAAACGTATCTATTCTTTGGACACTGGCTGCACCTTTCTTTCCTCCAGGTTTATGAAGCTTGAAATGGTTGTTCAATAACTTCTCCAGCAGGGGGAGTCAAATATCCAAATATTAATTTACAAAAGCAACAACCTTTTACATGTACAGTTAGAAGTCAATTAGCAGACGCTCATATTCAGAACAACTTACAATTATTGCGGTCATCTTAAGATATCTAGGTGAGACACATCGCAATCGTATCAAGTACATTTACCAAAAACAAAGTACACTACATGATCAAAAGTATGTGGACATCTGCAAACATCTCATTCCAAATCATGGGCATTAATATGGAGTTGGTCCCCCCTTTGCTGCTATAACAGCCTCCACTCTTCTGGGAAGGCTTTCCACTAGATGTTGGAACATTGCTGCAGGGACTTGTTTCCATTCAGCCACAATAGCATTAGTGAGGTTGGGCACTGATGTTGGGCGATTAGGTCTGGCTCACAGTCGGTGTTCCAATTCATCCCAAAGGTGTTCGATGGGGTTGAGGCCAGGGCTCAGTGTAGGCCAGTCAAGTTCTTCCACACCGATCTCGACAAACTATTTCTATACGGGCCTTGCTTTGTGCACGGGGGCATTGTCATGCTGAAACAGGAAAGGGCATTCCACACAACTGTTGCCACAAAGTATCATTGTATGATGTAGCACTAAGATTTCCCTTCACTGGAACTAAGGGAACCGAACCATGAAAAACAGCCCCAGACCATTACTCCTCCTCCACCAAATTTTACAGTTGGCACTATGCATTGGGGCAGGTATTGTTCTCCTGGCATCCGCCAAACCCAGATTAGTCTGTCAGCCTGCCAGATGGTGAAGTGTGATTCATCACTCCGGAGAACGTGTTTCCAATGCTCCAGAGACCAATGGTGGTGATCTTTACACCACTCCAGCTAACGCTTGGCATTGCGTATGGTGATCTTAGGCTTGGGTGTGGCTGCTCGGCCATGGCTCGGTAATGGCCATTGTGTGTGGCTGTTCGGCATATTGTGCTAACGTTGCTTCCAGAGGCAGTTTGGAACTGGGTAGTGAGTGTTGCAACCGAGGACAGCAGATTGTTATGCGCTACGCGCTTCAGCAGTCGGCGCTCCCATTCTGTGAGCTTGTGTGGCTTACCACTTTGAGGCTAAGCCGTTGTTGCTCATAAACGTTTCCACTTCACAATAACAGCACTTACAGTTGACCGGGACAGCTCTAGCAGGGCAGACATTTTATAAATAACTAAATGGTTAACTAAGTGGATAACTATGTGGATAACTATGTGGATAACTAATGGATAACTAATGGAAACTAAGTGGATAACTAAGTGGATAACTAATGGATAACTATGTGGATAACTATGTGGATAACTATATGGATAACTAAGTGGATAACTAAGTGGATAACTATGTGGATAACTAAGTGGATAACTAATGGATAACTATGTGGATAACCAATGGATAACTATGTGGATAACTAAGTGGATAACTAATGGATAACTATGTGGATAACTAAGTGGATAACTATGTGGATAACTAAGTGGATAACTATGTGGATAACTATGTGGATAACTAAGTGGATAACTAAGTGGATAACTAAGTGGATAACTATGTGGATAACTATGTGGATAAATAATTGATAACTATGTGGATAACTAAGTGGATAACTATGTGGATAAATAATTGATAACTATGTGGATAACTATGTGGATAACTATGTGGATAAATAATTGATAACTATGTGGATAACTATGTGGATAACTAAGTGGATAACTAAGTGGATAACTAATGGATAACTATGTGGATAACTAAGTGGATAACTAAGTGGATGACTAATGGATAACTAAGTGGATAACTAAGTGGATAACTAAGTGGATAACTAATGGATAACTAAGTGGATAACTAAGTGGATAACTAAGTGGATAACTAATGGATAACTAATGGATAACTATGTGGATAACTAAGTGGATAACTAAGTGGATAACTATGTGGATAACTAAGTGGATAACTAAGTGGATAACTATGTGGATAACTAAGTGGATAACTATGTGGATAACTAATGGATAACTATGTGGATAACTAAGTGGATAACTAAGTGGATAACTAATGGATAACTATGTGGATAACTAAGTGGATAACTAAGTGGATAACTAATGGATAACTAAGTGGATAACTAAGTGGATAACTAAGTGGATAACTAATGGATAACTAAGTGGATAACTATGTGGATAACTAATGGATAACTATGTGGATAACTAAGTGGACAACTATGTGGATAACTAAGTGGATAACTATGTGGATAACTAAGTGGACAACTATGTGGATAACTAAGTGGATAACTATATGGATAACTATGTGGATAACTATGTGGATAACTAAGTGGACAACTATGTGGATAACTAAGTGGATAACTATATGGATAACTATGTGGATAACTATGTGGATAACTAAGTGGATAACTATGTGGATAACTAAGTGGACAACTATGTGGATAACTAAGTGGATAACTAATGGATAACTATGTGGATAACTAAGTGGATAACTAAGTGGATAACTATGTGGATAACTATGTGGATAACTAAGTGGATAACTATGTAGATAACTAAGTGGATAACTAAGTGGATAACTAATGGATAACTATGTGGATAACTATGTGGATAACTATGTGGATAACTAAGTGGATAACTATGTGGATAACTATGTGGATAACTAAGTGGATAACTATGTGGATAACTATGTGGATAACTATGTGGATAACTATGTGGGTAACTATGTGGATAACTAATGGATAAATAAGTGGATAACTATGTGGATAACTATGTGGATAACTATGTGGATAACTATGTGGATAACTATGTGGATAACTAAGTGGATAACTAAGTGGATAACTAATGGATAACTAATGGATAACTATGTGGATAACTAAGTGGATAACTAAGTGGATAACTATGTGGATAACTATGTGGATAACTAAGTGGATAACTATGTAGATAACTATGTGGATAACTAAGTGGATAACTAATGGATAATTATGTAGATAACTTTTTAATAATCATTTTTGGAGCGCCAAAAAAATTAGTTGTGGGTGAGTTGGTATTGTTGTTTCTCACTCATTGACATATTTGAGGCGTGCCTTGTAAGTGGTTAACAAATACATTTATTTAGGAAACAGATCAGAGTGGATGCAAGTTTAGCCATGTTTAGCCATGTCCTTTTGATCTGTTTTGCCCAGTAGTCACTGTCAGTTTAGAAGCTTTATTAAGGCCTAAAGTGCAAGTGATATGAAGCACCTAATATCAGTTGGTATAGTTAATATACATTATAATGTTATAATTATAATGTTGATGTTATTTTCAATACAGTTCAACAATAATGTACTAAATTGCTGCTTGCTATATATTCACTGCAGCATACTGTAAATTATGGTGCATTGTGGATGGAAATTGTGTGAGGAGAAAGAATCAGTGGCTCAATAACATATTTTATTGCAGGCCTTGTAAATGGCTATACGGTGCACCTGTTAGTAATATTCCGGTACCAATTTAAGGGATATATGGTAGTAGTTCCCTAACAATTAAATGTGTATAGGAAACAGATCAGAGTCATAGCGAGTCTTAGACCGGTGGGAGTGAGATTTTTTGGAAAGAGTGGATTCCTGCTTTTTTGCAGACCAATATGTTGTGTCAGGCTGGGTAAAGGACAAACATTGAATGATTACATCTGGGAAAGTATTGAGAAGTGGACTCATTTCGATTTTTTGTGCATCCTCCACCCAGAGGAAGTGGGCGCTTCGCATCACACAGCTTGGAGCTCAACACGTGGCATGCTTTCCTCTCTGAAACAGGGCACCGCTTAAATCCTGTGATCCGTGACGTAGCGTTGAGTAATAGAGATGGATCAAATGAAAAATAATATTCCTGGTGTTTGTGACGCCTGCCGTTTTGGTGAGACGTAGACCCGGTGGCAATGGCGAGACTGAGAATACCCTGTCTGTCTTGTTGAGCTTTGACACAGAGTTTCTAGCTGTTAAGGTCAGGTTAGGTTATGTTTGCTACTCTGTGAGGGCCTATGTGTCACGCCCTGGTCTTAGTATTTTGTGTTTTCTTTATTATTTTGGTCAGGCCAGAGTGTGACATGGGTTTATTGTGGTGTCTTTTGTCTTGGGGTTTTGTTAGGTATTGGGTTTGTGGCTTAGTGGGTTGTCTAGCAAAGTCTATGGCTGTCTGGAGTGGTTCTCAATCAGAGGCAGGTGCTTATCGTTGTCTCTGATTGGGAACCATATTTAGGCAGCCATATTCTTTGAGTGTTTTGTGGGTGATTGTTCCTGTCTTTGTGTTTGTTGTAACCAGATAGGCTGTTTAGGTTTTCTCACATTTATTGTTTTTGTTAGTTTATTCATGTATAGTTTTCTTCATTAAAAAACATGAATAACAATCCTGCTGCATTTTGGTCTGCCTCTTCTTCACCTAAAGAAAACCGTTACACTATGTTACAAACACGCTACAGTGCTTTAGGTGCTTCAGGCCACTTTGTTGAGGTAAAACTCAACCCTCAAAATAAGGCCTTATGATATATGTAATATATTGTCATATAGAGGTCGGCACACTGGGAAATATGCAACACGCTACAGTGCTGTAGGTGCCTCTGACTATGCAGGAGGGCATGGTCAGAGGGAGTGTACAGTTGCGATAGAGAAAGCACTGTGTTGACAGTGGGGGTGGCCATGCAACGTGGGATCCGAAGTGCCCTATGAGAGAGAGACAGGTTGAGATTGCCACAGTTCGAGTTGGGGAAGAAAGTTTCCTATGCTGAGGCAGTGAAGAGAGTAGAGGATAGCCCAAGGGCTAGTTATTTGACTGGGAGACCCCCCAGTGAGTAGGCCTGAAGGGAGAGAGCTCCAGACCGGATGAGCTTTAGTAAGGTTGAATTTCATGCGTTTTATAGACATGGTGATCAACTGCACTGTACTGATGGAGCAGAAGTCACAGAAGATAGATGTGGAGGTTGAAGCAGCAGAGAAATATTCTGGGGAGATTTTAGTACAGAATATCTACAGGAAGTATTGAGAGAAAAAGGGTTCAATCGTCCCAGGCCGACGGCCTAGGATCTTTTAGGGCCAAGGTAGTGGGATGGGGTGGCTAGATTTTGGGGCATAGTGTATAGGTGCAGGGTTAGATAGTGGTGAAATTCTCCCATTCCCCTTTACCCTGTTTTTTTGTTTGTGACCAATATGTGCAATTTACACTCCGACCTGCGAAAGGCAGCAACACAGCGTCTTAGTGGTAG